>NC_134043.1:15346532-15673711 GCF_965140245.1 Athene noctua
AATCCAGACACAGTGATGGCACTGACAATGACAACTGCAGCTTGGTAAATCAACATAAATTACTACAGTGACCAAAGCTGTTGCATTTTTGACTTTTGGGGTGCCAGAAAACCAAAGAGTTGAAAAAAAAATTACAATGGGTGGTAGATATTACTTTATTTTATGGATTGCATCTTTGCTATAAGGGAATTCTCTTTCCTTCCTGTCTTCTTTCACAGGGGGTTTTGTTTTACAACAGTTCAGGACAAAAGAAGTTATGAAGCTGCTATATCAGTGTTTGTTTTAAAAACTTCTTCCACTCTTCATGCAGTAGACCATGCCTAACTTCTGGGCTGATGCTTTCAAAACCATAGGGTATACGAGGTTTTTGAAACAGAACTGGAGTCTAGAATGTATGTTAATGGCATTTGGCTTGGTGTGTTTGATTTAAAGATTAATATGCATCACTAAATACAGAACAGGAAACACTCATGTGAAATATGTTAGCATTCTGAGAAGAGAGAGAGTAATATTTATCTCTATTAAGAAACTGAGTTAGTGTAAGGACTAAAAAGGGCTGTGGTAATTTATTTCCAAGTTGGAAATTTTGTAAAGGATAACACAAAATTAGATAAGAGGTGGATTTAATAAATATAAAGAGAAAGAAAATACAAACAATTGAATTATTAAAAAAAACAGATGTTATTTGAAATTTTTTAAATTTTAAAGTATTAATTGTTGAATATGCAGAGCAGTGGCTTTTATGACTCTGTGGAGGCTGGTGATTTGCTGATAATGCTACTGTTCTGTGTTATCAAAATGTGTTAATTAAGCATTGCAAGTCTAGTGCTTAGCATGACCTGTGGATCAACTATATATTTAGCTTCTGAGCTCAGCCATTTGGGTCCAGAAGTGCTCACAAAGTGAAACTTACTGAGGTCAAGACAGTTTCAACTGGGAATGCTATTAACACAAGCATCATTCAGATATTCAACTGCTCTTCTACCTGGAAAAACATTGCTCATCTTACTTCAAACCTAACAGAGACTTCTACTTGATTTTACCCTGGCATTGACTAGGGTTTTGAAATTAGTATGTTAACATACAGTCAGTTATAGCTTCTGTAAATCATAACTGCAATGTTCAAAAAAATCTTACCAAATTCATGTGGATGAAATTTTGTTTGACTTCAGAAGAAATTCTGCTTGAGTAAGGACTGAGGTAATTTCTGCCCTTACTCAGCACATAGGAAAACGTAGGAGGAAATCCACAGGGCAGAACTTCAGCTGACACAGACTGACACTGGTCCTTGGGGTTACTGCAGCTGGAGGCAGGACTACTGTGCCTTGGGTTATTCATCTGCAAAATGGGCACAGATTTCCTGCTCAACTCAGTTATGTTTCAAAGATACATGGAGGATTAAGTTTGTTCTCCAAACGGTAGTCATCCTCATAACAGCAATGAGGAGGGAACTTACTGGTTGCTACATTTGGCACTCTGTGTCTGATCTAAAGAAAATGTCAAGATTTCGATTGTACTGAGATGCCAAGATTTTTTGTACTGAGCTTTTATCCCACCCCATTGTTTCAGGATGATTAGTTTGTTGTCGGTCCAGTTGAAAAGTAGGTCCTAAGTAAGGATGCCCAATTGTGGAAATACTGATCTTTGAAATTAAATTGTTGATGCCTCATTTTATTTCTGCAACTGATTTTAACATCTCTGAACTCTGAGATTACATAAAGTGTCTTCCTTTCAATTTTGTACAGAGTATCTCACAAATTATGGTGATAGAGGAAGTTGTATATTACATTGGATCCCTTCCAATATTAGTTATTTAACTTTGAGTATGCAGAGAGTATAAATGTATGCATTTCATGATCATAGTTTGGTTTTGATGCAAATCAAGAAAACATTGTTTGAATTGGGAAAATGGTTGTGAATTTAAATTGACAGCATTCAGATAGCTGCGGGTTTGAAACACAGATACTCCAAATCTGTGGATTTAGCTAGAGAATAGGTCTCAGTGGACAGCCTCTCTTCACACTAAGATTGAAAGGCAAGGTCTGAATGCCACTGATCTCGAGAATCCTGGGACCCCCATGCCATCCTAGACCAATTCAGCCATGTATGATATTCACATCCTTCAGTGTTAGGCATACAGATTAAAGGTTTTGACTAGGATTGAACTAATTTTTACAAGAAATAGAGACAACCCCTAGTTTTAGTAATCTGAAAGCTCTGTTGTTCATGTAGGAAGCACAAACATCTCATTTACATATCAAAACTACATGTAAGTGTATAGATCGGTCCGTATATGAACACTGCTCCACCAGAAGTAGTCATAGGTGTCATTTTGAGCTGTTTCGATCCAAGTTTTTTTACTCATGAGCTAGAAAATGTCGATAACCTTCCAAAAAGCTTTACATTTCCATTTGTTTACTGAAGAAAAGAGCTAGGATCTTTGAAAAGCACCTTTGAATGTTTGTTTATACAAAAGTTGCTGTAAAGTGCTAGTTATTAAATGCTTGCTGGGCTTAGTAAAACACAGATCTCTCAGAATTAAGTAGATGTGCCACTAGCAAAAAGACATATTGAATAATAAAATGCTCAGTATGCCTAGCATTGTTCTGTGTAACTCTAAATTTATTTATAGATTTTGACTTTATAATAGGCTTCAGTGTATCTCTACTTTATGGTTTGCCAATGCACCCAGAGGGAAGGTTCATTCTAATCAAATTTAGTATCACAAAAATAAGCACAGGAACAAATCAACAAACCCCTGGCATTGTAAACATTGTAAAAAGACAGATGATTATGTTGCTAAGTTTCTTCTACCTTGAAACTAATTCTCCATGGTTCAGCTGTTGCTTCTCTAACCACGTAGTGCTTCTGTCTCTTGCTGCAGTGCTATCCTTCAATGCAGATAGCTCCTGCATTTGGGTAGGAAATATGGCTAGCTGAGACAGCTCTGTGTTATCTGCATGTCTGGAGTCACTCACTAGGAGACAGACCAGTGAAATGTCTCACATTATTGTGAAATGGCTGAGAGGAAGTTCTGAAAAATAAACCACTCCTTCATTTTTGCTCATCAAAACCTGTTGAGAAGAATCCTTTTATAGATAAGGATGGGGACATGGCATTCATCACTGCCTTTAATGGTATCTTTGAATGACTGTCTCTGTTTCCTGTGGGAAAGACCATTTAATCCTCTTCAGGCTTTCCTAAGCTATAATAGCGTTATAAATTGCTATTTTCAGGAGTTTCTGTTTTCTCATGTTTGGCAATATTGCTAAGTGATTGGGATGTGTACACAGGTGGCTGCCTTTGTCCTTGCCATATGTCTTTGCTGTTGGAAGCTGTGCTGCCCCAAAAAAAGGGCCAGTCACCATGCTCCTGGGATAAACATACCCTGGAATTTTGCTGAAACTCTTATGTCGACTGAGGATTTTTGTATTTCCAGAAGGTCACATGGGACACATGAGCAACAGGAATCTGTGTAAAGAAAATTGTAACTAGGTCTAGGTCAATCCTTAATTATAGAGTTACTTGGAAATTATTTTCTATTTTTTATATATATGCTTATATATATATTAATATATATAAATATGGTTTATAAAATCTTAATTATATATTTCTTTTAGAAATTTAATTCCTCAGGGTAAAAAGAAATCCTTGCAGAGCAGTTGGCTCACTTGAAAAAGCTGAGAAATGCAGAAGACAAATAAAACCTGCAAAAATATTAGTTTTAATCAAAACCCATTATCCATCAAAAGTTTTCAACAGAAAATTTTTAACAGGAATCATAATTAGTTTTCAGTGTTTTCCCATCTACCCTACCCTGTTTGTTTTATGTTTTCTGTACCATATTCTCTCATTTGAGTGACAGACTTTATTAAATACTGTGAGAGTATGACTACTCCCTGTCTAACCAGCCAAGACAATCAAACCTGAGGATTTCAATAGGACCTTTCCACCTAAATGATCCTGTGATTTTGCTATCTTTTCTGAGGGGAAAGCCTCAGTCTGTTCTGATAATTTTCCCAACTATTCTGTGTAAATGGTTTTGCAGTAACAGGATGACAAATGAGCAGTGTTTGATGTAGGCAAATTTGCAATCTTTTTTTTTTTTTTTTTTACTCACCAGTCTTAGGCCTCCTTTTTCTGGGTTCTCAGCTGATCTCACACGACTGTACCCCAAAACCTGCCAGGTAACTACATTATTTTAAAATGGGTTAGGCCATGATTTGTACTAGAGAATTTTGGTGTATTTGATCTTTGGCTGCATGCATTACCATGTAATGATGATCCCTTATGCTCTCATTAATTAATATCTCATCTAGCAACACATAAGCATGCAAACACGTGTTTTAGTTACCTACAATCCCAGATAGTCCCAAAAAACCCAAGTTATTCTTCAGAGTTTATTTGACTGTTTTTAAAAGATGACAACTAAATCTCCAGATAAGGAAACACATGTACAGTTACTGACACTGGACCAAATTGCTTTCCTTGTAACATTTCAACATCTCATTTATTTGGGGCTGAAAATTTCCCAGCTGAGAATCTGGTAAAAAATATTGCAAAATTTGATATGCAAAGAAGAGAGTTAATCTGCTGAGAAAAAAGAAACTGAATGTTTTGCTGGAAAGGCTGCTTTTTTTTTTTTTTCCTTCACAAAATAGAAAATCTGCACATCTAATTTTATCATGTTGTAACTCCTTTGAGGCCTCTTGATGTATAATCATCAGAACTTGCAGCATCTCTCCTCAGGTGTATTTAGTGAATTTAGTATTTTACTTTTGTGGCCAAAAAAATGTCACTGGTGTGAGGAATAGCACAAAACCCATAAACTATGGACAAGGTGAATTTGATTCTGTCCTCTTCATGACCACAATCTCTAAGATTTAAAAAGTTGCAGCTGGCCCTATTTCACCCTGTGCTCAGTATTGATGAAGCAATAAAAGGTGGGTATTAACATCAAAGAACCAATATTCGAATAATTGTTTAGCTGTGTGGGAGACAGCTAGACTGCAGTCAAAAGTACATAAATTTGAAACAACATGCAAGACCATAGCTGAAATCCATGGAGAGCTGTCAGATAGGGCAGGTTAGAAAAATAAAAAATAGTATAAATGATCAGAAACTATTATTCTTTCCTATGATTTATCTAGTGTTAAAATTGTGTTCAGTGCTTTACAGGCAGGTCTGAAGATACAATAAGAAATCAAAGGGTGAAGAGACTTATGCAGTGCTTAATAATGCAGATATTACCATCTAAGCAAGATCAGTGGGAATATATGTTGCTCATCCTTTACTTTTCAGTTTAGGTCATGACACTCACAAGTCTCTGAAGGGGCACCTAACTTTGCAAACCAGGCTATAAGCAATGGTGTGGTAACTGATCCGTGTTAAAACTAACCACTTTTGTCTGCTGGGCTAAGCAAGGAAGGTGCCTTTGTGCTCATACATGGCTGAGAACTAGAGCAGATGAAATGTGGGCACATCATATTCCTTTCTGCTGCCTTTGCAGTGAACCAGGGAGCTGAGCCTGAATGTTCCACGTCCCAAGTCATCACCCTGCCACCAGTGAATTCTTCACTGAATGCTATTGCATAATGGATAGAAAAGCAAGTGTTTCCTCATTCCTGCTTTTTGGGCTTGTCCAAAGCAAGCAAGGATTGTGCCTTATGAGATTTCTACAAAAATGTCATTTTCCTGCCTATGTGTTTCTGTGCCAGAATTACAGGCATTGACTCTAGCAGACTTAGCTAGGATTATAAAAAAAGCTTCCTGGAGGCAGGAATCATACAGATTTCCCTGATTTCCCAGCAACTCAGACTTCCTAGAGAAAATCTTGGAACAATGTTTATTTCATAACTAAAAGTCAAAGCAAAGTGATAGGCTGAATGTGGCAGTGGGGCTTCCTCTCTGATTGCCCAAAATGAATGAAAGCCTAGATTCAGAGTCCTGGGATTTTAAAATTATTTCCTTGGGACTACTCATTGTCAGACACATTTCAGCTACTTCTAAGAGCACTGTTCATTTCACACCCTAGATTACGTATGTGGCAAGGTCCACATCACAGCACATCATTTCTCTAGCTACTATGAAGTATCACAGGCTGTACATAGATGTTAACTTGTAAGGGTGTTCCATAATTCACAGAAAGATTCAGCTGTTCTGTCTAAAAGGGTTAGTTCCTCAGTCTACAGCCTCATTTACAATAGCAATTCTTGCCTGGATATGGACGTTTAATCTTTTTTTCATTATTATTATTCTTCCTGAACATTAGTAATTTCTAGGTTGAGGCTACACCACATTAATCCCTTCTTTTCTCAAAGGCTGCATAAATTATTAAGGTTGTATCTTGTTTTGTAGGAGCCACTACAGCTGTTATTTGACTGTTTAAAATAACCAAACCAAACCAAACCAAACCCAACCCCATCTTTTTAGCTCAACTTTAGCCCCATATTAAAAGGCATCAGGAGAAAAAAAGGGATTTATAAATCACTTTCTGTTACATATTCAACTGCTGGAGAATGACGAAAAAAAAAAAAAAAGTCTACTGTGACAAATCTGACCACAAATATGTACATTCATACCTTATTTTTACGATTTATGGTCTTGATTTCTACAGCCGTTGTCAGCTGAATAGGCTAGCCTGGGTCAAGTCAAGCTATTCCAGTTTGAAAGACCTGCAGACATGTCTTGAAATCCCTGAATAATGAGGTAATCTTACCACAAGAATAGAAAATTTACATTAAGATTATTTGAGATTGACTTTGACTCTTTTTGGATTAAAAATCTCCTAAGCACTCTGTTCTCTTATCAGTAGAAGTGAATTTTACCACTCCAAAAGAGGAGGTGGGATGATCTTCCTGGCAGGGGAGGGGGAATGAAGAGGGAGAAGAGTCTCATAGGGCTGAGCTTGCTGTTGAGATTGTCTCTATTTCTTCTCTTCCATCTCACTTTATATGTGTGTCTCATCCTCATCCCTGGTTCAATGGCTGCAATATTGTAGAAATATTATACCACTAAGTGCAATGTGCCATAGCCTCCTCCATACCTAGCCTGATAGACCTACAGTGAACATCACAGATGGGAAGTGGGTACAATAAATATGCTGAAAATTTTCTCTCTTTTGCCATCTCTCTGTTGGATCTTTCTGAAGGTGATGGCTACTTACCTGGAGTCAGACTAAGTCTGATACTTGTGTGTTCATCAGGCTGATGGCAGCTTAAGTATTCCTGTTGTGAATTTTTCTGGGGCAAAGTTATGTAGAAATAAATGCATTAAAGATCCGTTTGAAATGCAACAGTCTCTGCAGATTGCAATAAGGCCTTAAAGAAGAGAAATGGATCTGGAAGTGCCAAGGTTCAACGTGTGCGACAGTCCCAGCATGAGCGTGGGAGGGCTTCTTAATTAAAGGGGGGTGGGGGGACAGGCAGCCTGCAGTCACAGTGTGGGGTCTGGAAGTACTCTGAAGATGGTACTTTACGATCATGAAATGTGCTCGTTTGACAAAGACGCCTGCCTGCCTGCCTGGTTTTAAGAGGTGATTATCTAGCTGGCAAAGGATCACATCAGCAAAACTCCTGAATGCGACTCTCAGCTGAAGCCTGCCCAGATCCCGGAGGGAGCACATAAGGGTAACGTGTATTAAAATGAGGTTGCTCTTGTAGTTTTGGTGGAACAGCTCCCTGACATTGCATTTTGGATCACAGCTTACCCAGCGCAGTTAACTTCTAAAACTGCCAATATGAGAAAGGAACTTAAAGACTTAGGGTATAAATAAGATCCATTGTGCCGTAATTGGCAAGCAGGAACAGTGAAGAGGCCAGGCTGCCTTTTGAGCATTGCACGGCTGCTTTGTCTACGAGTAACAGTGTGGGACTCGGCACGCATTTTAAACACCTGTGGTGGTTTTCAACTGTTGAGAGAGCAAGACACTTAATGAGAGACAATGGAAAGGTAACAACTTAATGAAAAAAGAGCCCTGTGTGGAACAAGTGGTTGTCCCAGCCCCTCTGGAAAGTTTTTCTTGGTTAAATTCATTTCTAAAGAGATGGGGCTTTTGTAGGTTTTGTCTTTTTTGGTTCCCTCCCCTCACCTTGGAAGTTGTGATGATAAAGAAAATCCTTCAAAAAGTCAGGTTATGGGCAACATATTTGTAACTACTAAGGAACACCTTTGCGTAGCATATTAAGCAACCTCTCTCCTAAGGACTGCTGTAGTCCTCACTCTCTGATCTTCCAGAGTAGGACTTCCCATCACTGTGTAATTTGCCTTTGCACATCCAGGAAAACTGTCCTCAGTAATCAGTTTGGTAGAAATACCAGGATACAGACAGGGAGACAGATATGTTCCTGGGCCCACTTTCAAGAGTGAGTCTGAAAGACAAATTCCAAGGTTTTTGTGTTACAATCAGTACAGCAGTCCTGATGAAACTGGTTATTATGCAAATCAGGTGCAAGACAACTGTTTCCACCTCTGTAGGACTCACTAGAGAAAAGAAGTGAGAGGCATAGGTGTACAGAGGGGAGTATCTTTGCGTGAATATCTGGGTGTTTACACAGGGGACTAATTGATTCTCAAAGCTTTGGATTAGCAGGAGGGTGGGGTTTTTTTGAGCAATATTTTCTATCCCATATTTTTGTGTGATATTTAAGCCATTCCTGTATGAAGCTATTGTTGTGGCCCAGGTTTCGTTTTCTCCCTGAAATACTCTTTAGACCTGAAACGTCTTTCTATATGGAAGGTACCGCTATTCTCTGCTCCAATACCCAGCTATCTGTACCTCAGAGATGCTATGTCTGTAATATTTCCTCTCAGGGAAAAGTGATTCCTTCTTAGAAATATCCTGAAATCAGTAGCATGACTCAAATGGTAATTTAAATGGGAAATTAGGAAATTTGTTCTAAACACCATTGTGTAAAAAATGTTTCAAAGGAGAGCGCTACATTGGAAAAGAAGGTAGTATACAAATATACAGAGATGTGGACATACAGAAAATATTTTATGCAACTGTTTAAATACATCAAGGTGTGGACAGATTGTGTTCAATCTGTCAAAACATATTTATCCTGTTTCTGATTAGCTTTATTTTTAAAAGAGGTTTTTGATGAAAAACAGAACTGTTACAAGGTCCATGTGTTAATAAAACTCTAAAGCAGGTGTTTAAACTATAAGAAATTGGGATCAGCAGAACAATTCACCCGTTGAGTACTTAAATGGATTGACGGAGTGGGGTACCTTCTTCTCCAAAGAACAGAACTCTTAATTTCTTTGTTAATCAGTGTTATCTCATTCATTGCAGTTATAATGAGTATTCACAAACAGCAAATCCTCTCTTTCTTATCTCTGTCAAAGCATATGGTCCTAGCAAAGGAACCAAGATAACAGTAGCAGAATTCAGATGTCCTCTAAATTCAGGATGCTAAATGGTTATGTCCACAGGACCTGAAGGGAGCCTTAACAAAACTCAACATTTTATATACCTTGATGTTGTCAAGACGAACTAATTTTAAAGCACATCTACCTATCCGTCCTTAGATAATATATGGGTAAGTAGACCGTTCTTTTAAGGCAAGTGACTCCTGATCCTCAATAATGTATTTATTTCAAAAGCTAAAGCCTAATAAAAAGGGATAGAACTTGTCAGGAATCTTCCAAGAAAATGTTTTTCACTGGAAAATACCAGTTAGTAGGAAGGAGTACTTTTCATGGGTTTCTGCTTCAGTGGACCTCTTGGTGCAATTTGTTTTAAAAGAAAAAAATCAAGATCTTCAAACTAAAGAATTTCATTTTGAAACCATTTCTAGATGAAGTAACTTACTGTTTTAAAATATCAGCTAAACTGTGGCTCAGAAGGATAAAATTGATAAGCATTGCAAAACATAACAGCAATATTTCAATTTTTTCAGCTATAATTATTATTGTTTTACTGATTTTTTTTTTGACATGTTGAATGCTGAGCCTGAATATGAAAGAAAAAAATGGTTTAGATTCTCAAAATATTAGATGGGAAGATAATATTATTCTTTTAGGATAAAAATTCACACTTTTCATCAGTGACATCCTCATATACAGACAGGTCAGAACTCAAATCCCAAAAGATCAGTAGATATGTTTCTCTTGTTGATTTAATTGACACATTAAATGTTTGTCTTTTGCTTGGTCATAGCATCTTCGTCTATAATAGTTTTATGTGGACATGAGAGTCTAAATTCCTAATTTAAAGTTCCCTTGATCCTTGCACTTTGAACATTGTTAGTTGTGGTGTAATTTATCAAACATACAATTTTTGAAGTTCCTGCTGAAACTGCTTCCCAAGAGAAGTCTTTTCTTCTTCAGACCTGACAGTGCCATAAATTATTTTAAGATGTTATAACCTTCTATATTTACTAGTGAGTTATACGGCTAGTTAAAAAAGGGTCTATGTTTCTGAAACATCTCCTATCTGATTGTTTGTTGGTAGCAAAGCTGTGGAGAGAAAACTCAGCCACTGGTCTTGAGCTCTGATATCATCTCATAACAAATGGTCTCAATTAAAGGCAATTCTGTGAAGTCTATGGAAATATAGTCATTTATCAAAACCTGAAAAACAAATGCTTTGAGAACAGAATTTGACTTCATTTTACATGATATAAAAAAATATGCAATACAAATACAATAGGAAAATAAAGCCACACCAGACAGAAAAAACCAAAATACTATACATTGAAGACATGTTTTTCCTGAACTTGAAATTTCTTTCCCAACTTCATTAACAATTTGCAAACTCCTTACTTACAGTAAACACTTGAATAAATGCTCGTTTAGGTCTATCTAGTCTGTTTTGTTGTTCTAAAATCTATATTTAATGCCACCTGACTAAGAAGTTACAGGCTAGACAAAAAACCTGAAAAATTAAACAGTTTTACATCATGAAGAGAAGCATCCCTCCTGTCAAAACTCGGCTGGTTTTTGAGGCATGGAAATTGAACATCACTGCAATTATTATCATAGCTTCATTCAGCTCCTTAGGAATCATAAGAAAAGGAAGATGATGACATGATAAGGAGTAATATTTGCTCTAGTTATGCTCATCCACAATTTAATAGCAGTTTCATAAAAGCTACCTAAAAATCAGTGCACGTATTTTGGACAGAAATTAATGTCTTACATCAGAGGTATTATTCTTTGTTACTATTATTATAAGTTGGTTTGCTGCTTCCTTCTTATCCAGTAAATTTCTGCTACCGGAGTCATAGGTCCAGTGATACAAGGACTGTGAAGTCTTAAAAATGCATTAATATATTGGTGGGGTCTTCTGTGAATGGATTGCAGACCATTGGTGCTGCTCAGAAGAGGAAGGTGTGTATCAGACATTTCTAATACTCAGGAGTAAATATGTGTAAACACAATATCAACTCCGTCTGCTGGAAATGTTCCCATAGGAAAACAGTCTGTGAATATCCACCAAATTTTGCTCCTATTTTTGACACTACCCAAGGGGAAAGGCCATTGTTCAGTGAAAGGCAGGACAATACTTCTAGCCATGGGGCACAGGCCTGATCCAGCAAAGCTTCTCATAATTCCCTCCCTCCCGAGCAAGTAACTGCAGCATGTGCTTAACACCCACCCTGTAGGTTTCAGACATATGGTGAAAAGGACTTCTGTGAATCAAGGCCAAAATATCCAATGTTGTATTTAAGTGCTTCACTTTAAGGCAGACTGGTTTGAAAATGTTTTTCTAGTTCCTCCCCAGGCTGCCTGGCATGTTTTTGGCTGTTGCAAGCCAATAAATAGCAAAAGTAACAATCATAATAAATAGTAAATATTTAATATTGTAAGAACAACATTGCTGAGTACACAGCATTTTGAGTGACAGATGTGTATTTGTTAGTGATATTAACTAAATGGAGAGTGCTTTGCAGTTTCTTTAATAGTCACAGAATTAATCACACAGATTAATAATGTTGTCACTCACAGAGGGAAAATGATTTCTCCTCAGCACTGCCTTTTTTCTTGCTAAGAATATTTTCAACCAAAATACGTGCTGACACATAAACAAGTATCCCAGCTTCTTAAAACTGTTTTTTCAAGGTTTTACACATTCACTCCAGAGACTCCGTTCAAATAGGATGTGGTCCTTATGCTGGGAAACCAAAAACTGTTACTCAGCCCCCTGCCTGGTGAAGTGGGGATTGCTCATCTGATGCTGTGCAATGGGAGTGGGAGTTTCTCCATCCAAACACGTCCTGGAGTATGTGTAGAACAGCAGTATGTGAAAAGGATTAAATATTTTTCTCTAGCTCAAGAGAAACACCTCTTGAACATGAAGGTAGCTGAGACTTAGGAAACACCGCATAAAAATGCTTTAGCTAATTCTTGATGTAAGTAGACAGAACGGAGATTAGCACAGCAGTTTTCCAAGACTAATATAACCTGTCCTTTGGAAGGAGCACCGCACACTTTCCTTTTCCCTGTCCAGAGTATAAAGGAGACAAACTGGCTGATGCTGAGCCAAAGTCAAGGGCAGTATTTTGAGAATAAGCTTTTACAGTTTCTGTGCTATTCCTGCAATTGCAGCTGGTTTCCGCATGAAGGTGATGTGCATTGGATGAATGACTTGTTACCGTCACATTCCAAGCAGTAATGGGTTTAGCATGAAAATAGTAGTTTGAAAAGTTGGGCTGTGTGTTGAAACATCTGTATTTGACGCAGAATTTTCTGGGCCATATAAAGGCCAGTTGAAACTGTATCCAGTAACAATGTTGTATCCTACAGGATCAAAGTACCATGTAACGCCAAGTACTAAATAAATTATGGTTAGACTGCTGGAAGAGAAAGCAAGGTCACTAGCTTTCTATAAGAAAGCTTTACTTTGGATTTAATAGTCTGCAGTAGCTTGAAATGAGGGATGCAACCAGCTAAATTGAAGCTAGTCTTTTATGCATTCATTAGGTGCCAGGAGAGTTTTACATACACTCAGAGAATCTTGCATTGCCTTTTGAAATGAGGAAAACAAAGCAGATTTCCTTTGAAAACGGAAAGTTTAAAAAAATACCCTCTTGTGCTACAGGTATGATATGAAGCAATTGCTTTGCAGATAAGTCCTTCTAACAACCATATTGAATAACAAGTCACACATGCAGCAGTACATCAAAGTACAATTCTCAAATTCTATATAATTCAGCCAGCAAGGACTGATACATTTCAAGATGGAATTTGATCATTGATGAAAGACTGCATTATTCCTTTCACGGAGTCCTATAACAAACCTTGTTTAAAAGAGAAAAGAAAAAAAAAAAAAGGATGAATGAAAGATTGAATGGTAGAATTTTGTTTGTATTATTCCAATTGGAAAATCATTTTCACTTAAAAGTTATTTCTTATGAAGTATTTTCAACCATAGTAAAATTGGATTTTCCCCACATGTAAAAATGTATTTTTAACTTTATTTCCCTACACCAAAACCTGCATACAAAATCTCACCAAAATCTGGATGCTTCCTAACAGAATTTGGGGATCTGAGAAGGGAAAGCAAATGGACAATACTTCTATTAAAATGAAAAGGAAGAATTTCAATGGATTCTGTATCATTCACTTCTCAGACAAAAAGGAAATAGATTATCTTTCAGTTTTAAATAGAGATTATTTACCTGAAAGTTTGACCATCAGGAAGAGAGGAATATTGCTTCTGGGGCTCCAGAGCATCATTTAAACTGGAGGAAGTCCTAAAATATCCCTTGATTATCATCATTGACTTCTACAAACAACTTCATCGACATTTTGTCCATTCTGGTGGCGGTGGGAAAAAATACAGTGATTCACTGGTAGTATAGGCCATAACATCCCTTCAGTCTTCCTCACCATTAATTTTCCAGTATCTATTATTCTCTAAACTCAGTTAAAGGCAGCACTGAGCCCCATTAATTAATGAGATTCTGTGGTGAATGGGCAGTAGAAAAGTAGAGAAACTAAGAGCCTGACCAAAACTCATTGCAGTAAATCATATTTCTATTATACCAAAGACCAGCTGAAGCATCTCTGTCCCTTCCTACATACTGTAATCCCTGACATACATGCTGCCACAGTATATCAGTGCTGTCTGTTGGAGGTGTGAACCTGCCTTTGAATCAACCAGCTTTGGGAACAGCTGCAACAGTAAGTTGTCTGATATCTTTTAAAGAATGGGAAAAAAATAGTTGAGCAGTTGATTGCTACAGCTCTAGGAAAGTGTTTTATTCTTTTATGTAATTGTGGAAAAGCCTGGCAGAATAAATCAAAATATTGGGATGAAGAGAGCAGGCGAGTCTGCCTCTATTCACAGAAAGAATGCACAGGTCAGACTTAGATTGTCCAAATGTAATATCTTTGGGTTTTATTATTATTTTGGAGAAAGGAAACCTTGTTTCATCCCATTCAAAATCTAAAAGTAGTAATAAGTGCTTTGAATTTAGATCCATGTAATTAGTCTTTCATACTCCCAAAGAAAAAAGGGAAGAAACAGGACAGAGGACCTGGCTGTGTTTCTGTTCCTGACATCTTCTGATGGATAGAAGATGTATGCTAACTTCAGTCCTGTAATAATTCAGTGTCTTGTCTTGTCAATGTTATTGGGAACTTGCTCAAACTTGTGTTCTGGGGTCAGCGGCACCTGGAGTTACCACCTCCAGACTTTAGGAGTTGGACTTCAGCTCTACTTTTCTCCTTGCATCCAACTCCTTTAATTGTTCCTTCTTAAATAGACAGTGCTCCCTGTTGTCCTTATGTAAAGACATCTCTGGTAATAATCCCTGAACAGAAGATGCAAGTGAAAAATTACCTGCTTGGCACCCTTCCACTAATGGACAACATTGGTCATGGTGACAAAGCCAGAACAGCAACCTGAGGAGAAGACAACAGAATCAGATCTTGACAGGATCCAAAGATCTGCACATTCTCATCCATCATTAAATGCTCTTTTAGCAAAACGTTAATAAAACTGTGGTGCAGTGTGAATCTACCACCAGGTCTTCTTTTGTCAGGTCATTACAATGTTCTTCCTTTTCTTAGCCTGTCTGCTCTTGAGAAAGTTATTAACAATATTATCATCAGTAGAGTTCTGCACAGATTCACAACCTCTCTCATGAGTCCCTAAACAAACAGATTAAGCTGCTGCATAATTTCCCTAGGTATATGAAGAGGAAAATGTCACAGACCTTTTCTATTTGCTCGAGAACAGATGCACATTTGGTTGGCACTTATCTCTCTTCTTGCTTGCAAAAATAATGAGCCCTTTCCATGTAATGTATTGTCCCAGATTATCCAAGAGTAGTAGGTTCCAAGTCCTAGTCCACATATGTCCATGGAAACTAATGGATATGTGAAAGTTTACGTGAAGAGATCTTCAGAGTCCATGGAGTTTTGTCCTGCCCACACTGCCTTGGCTCAGTGGAATTACTCATGTCTTCTTTCACACAAATGTTGTGCTGAGGCAACTCAATTTCAAACTTCAAGTGCAAAGTTACTCAGGACAATCACCTTCAGATGACACTTTTCTGGCTCATATAAATTAAAGGAATAACAGATTTATATGGATGGCTTGATGTAGAAAGGGTTAAGCTAAGTAGTGTGTTAGCTCAGCTCTGGTTCTGACTCCAGGTGTGAATACTTGACAAAAAGTAGAAGGAACAGAAAATCTGAAGTTATTCTTCCCTTGCCACTATTCCAGCCTTCATCAATCAGCACTTCAAAGACATTTTAGCAACAGGTTGCATTCAGACCATTGTGTTTAATAGCAGCTGATGAGTTCACTCTTCATGTGTCTGTCTAATTTCTGGTTTTGATTTAGGCATTGACACAAAATAGCAAGATGAGCACAAGAAAATCATAGATATCTAAGATGGTCCCTAGCATGTCATCATGCAAGTGTATCAGATATGATCTGCTTTGCTATGTGGCAGCTTCTTTCAGAGGCTTCTCTGCTTTTCATTAAGCAATGGCTTCAGCAGAGATTTTTGGAAGAAGGATCAATGGTTCTCTGTCCAGAGCACAAAGGTGCTTTGGTGGGGCTGCTGACTGTTGTGTGTTCACCACCTAAGAAACTCTGCAGTGAGAGTGAGTAATTCCAGATCAGATCACACAGATTGCACAAAGCTCCCTGCCAGAGTGAGTTCAGAGTAAGCTGGATGCAATACTATCATCTCATACTGACACAGTTTTTGGTTTATTCCTCTACCTGAGACACTGGTTTGAGTGGGATGTGTGTAGAGACGAACTGACGGTAACCACTCCCTTTCCAGCTCTTCGGAGTGCTTTGATAGGCTCCATGGAAACAATCAGATATGAGTGATGATATCCAGAGCTTGAACTAAAAGTTTCTTTAGATCCTTCTCATTGTTTTTTTTGATACTTTGGGGTTTTACAACTCATCTTGGCTTATCCGAATGGAGGACTGCACTGTCATTCATACAGATGCGAACCTAGAGTAGCTGTGACATTTTAAGTGGAATTACTCCACTCTTACATTTAGGGAAATGATCTGGCATGTTTTCTAAAAAAAATTAAAAATACCTGAAACTCTGTCCTAGATATTTAAATTTTTAATTTATAGCAACATATCCAGTTTATGCTCCAGTTTTTCCTGGCATTACAGTGGGGAAGGAGGGGAAATTTGTAAACATTTTTGTTGACTTTATTCCCAAGGGTCATGAGACAAATGCATCAGAAAACATCACTGCGTCTTCATGAGCACTGTTGTTAAAAAATAATATAGCAGCAACAGTTACTGCAGTCAGGCTCCATATGCTCGACACTGTGCAAATAAATCCCGTAAGAAAGAACTTAACTGTGCAGATAGGTGACAGAAGAAAACACAGACAGATAAAGTCATGGAGTGTGTATAACAGAGGAATAAGAGAACCAGGTAGAGAGTACAGAAATCCTGTTTCATAGTCTGCCTCAGAAGACACTGTAATTTCTCCTAAAATACTTATTTAAGCCTAGACAAAAAGGTCTGATTTGTGAGAGAAGTATCCTCCTAGATTTTTAAACCATCCTTCAAATCCATGAAATTATCTTCAATTTTATTCCAACGTGACTGACACTGCTTTAGTGCATGTTATTTTCAGCTCTGTTTCTTATGATTATGTAATATATGTAAAAATTGAAAATACACAGCTAAATGTCTGAATGTTCCCTTGATTTTAATGGGATCTGGATTAAATGACAATAACAAGCAGCCCTTTGTGCACAATTCTTCAAGAAGAGATGCAAAAGTGATACTAAAAAGCTCTCTCAAAAACTGTAACTTCAAAGTAAGGTAGGAGGCTCATTGTGGTTTCATCTTCTTCCAAATCCCCTATTAACTCTATTAAGCTTTAAGCCCCTAATCATTCACTGCTTCTGTGATCTGACCAGCCAAAATGTTACTTGTCCTGCATGCTGGCAGGGAGCTGGCAACTGCTTTTTGCTTTTTGTTAGAGTTTTTAATTCAATTTAACCAAAACAGTTCAGCATGAAGGAGCAGAGACTGAGTCTACATCTGCTTTGTTCATCCTCAGCAAAATTGTCAGCCAGTTCCCAAAGCCCTTCTGTGTAAACTAGTTCATTAAAACAAAGAACTACATAGGATATTTTCTACGGTCGTATTTGTTGTGGAGTTGCTGCAGGGGCTCCTATGGGGAAATTGTCCTGACAGCTTTGATGCAGAAATACTGTAATATAGAGATTATAAAGTTGATATTACAGAACATCAGCTTCTTCTCCAGTGATTATAAAATATACAGTTTACCAAAGTATAGGGAACTCCAGAATTCCCCAGAGCTCTTCATGGTAGACTGTAAAAATGAATAATCCAGACTGACAAGAAAAAAAGAAAAGTAAAACTCTAACAAATTTAATAAAGAAGTTATGTCATTAGAGGAAAACATAGGGAATCTGCATGTTTAAGTTTCATTTCCTTCTACACCTCTTTGTGCCTGGTATTCATGTCTGACTATTTGTGTTTCTATTTTATTTGACCATTTCAGCTTTTTAAAAACATTTAGTGTAATTGATTCAGAATTATTTTACATAATTTTTTGTGGGGTTTTTTATTTTTTTCAGTGAACAAAATAACTTTTTTAAAAAACTAAAGAATATATATATTCCAATGAAGAAATATTTAAGCATTTTTAATATTAATAATCAGTAGGATTTGGTATATGTTTGTGACATGGTTTATATTTTCTCTCTACCTTTGGATCACAAGAAGCAAAACATTCTCAAGCAATATGTCCATTAAATATTTCAGCTAGTACTATTACCTATAGGTGGTTGAGTTCAGCCCACTCTACCCTTCCTTTACCTTTGTCATGCTTTTTCCCCACGCTAACCAGAATCTGCAGTCTTTCTTGCGCTGTTTGCTCAGCGATTTCATTTCTTCCTTTCCAATCTCTTCTGCAAACTCATTTAACTATGCTACCCTCTCACTATAGATGTATCCATCAGTACTGTCTGCTCCTACTCTTCTGCTAAATCAGTAAATAAGTAAACAGTTGAGAGCTGTGTAAAACAAAAGTTATGTGATCAGCTTTCTGTGAAAAAACAATGATCTTTTCTCATATTTATTCTCACCTCTCTTAGCTCTGAAAGTCCATTATGGATAATGATAGACGAAATTGAAATAGCTTAATATTGTTTAGTTTAGAGAGGAGCAGAGTTAGAAAAATCACAATATAGAGAGACATGACCTGAGGAAGGTAAATCTGACATTCTTATTTACTCTCCCAGAACAAAGAAATTATTCTGTCCAGATGTAAAATACAGAGGATGAATTACTGCTCCACAGAGCATGCTCTGGGGCTCACTGCCACGAGATATTGAGGGCAAGATAAAAACGCTGCTTACAGAATTAGCCAGTATAAACATAATGCCATGAAGAAGGAGAAATATGGTGGTGAGCAGAACAGCCAGTGAGTGTGGGGAATCTCCCTTTATTTATTACAAAACCCTCCTATCCTGGCAGTTCTGCTTACTCACCCCATGCTATGGACTATGTAACTATGACCAAACAATATTACCCTTAGGCAGCCTAAATCAAGGTGAAATTAAATTTCAGTTTATTGTCCTTGGGATCATTAATTTCCCAACGAGGTGCAGACAAATACACGGGGGGCTGGTCCCAACAACCAAAACCATCTTTTATTTTTCTAAGCCTCTGACTATATTTTAGGAAATGGGGACATACAGAGTTTGAAAGGCTGAGATATCTGGATACATATTGCTGAAACCACAATCAGGTTTAACATACACAAATGGCCCATTGGTCAAGAAGCCTAAGAGGACACATAGACAAGCTTATGCATTTGTATGCCAAAGGTGCTTCACCAGTTGAGAGGTAGTGGGCAGGATCAGAGCACAGAAGCCTTTATATGTCTTTCTAACAAATGCAGGACACCACTCTGAAAACTGAACAGTCCAGTGTGTCTCATGACCACTAAAGAAATCACAGAAGAAAAAGACTTGGAGAAGAAAATCTATAATTCATGTGCCTCTTAAAATCTGAGTTGGAAGACAGGGAGCAGAACGAAGCTCCCATAATCCAAGGGGAAATGGTTAGTGACCTGCTACACCACTTAGACACTCACAAGTCCATGTGTCCAGATGGGATCCATTCAGGGGTACCGAGGAAGCTGGAAAAAGTGCTCACCAAGCCACTTTCTATCATTTATCAGCAGTCCTGGCTAACCAGGGAGGTCCCAGTTGGCTGGAAGTTAGCAAATGTAATATCCGTCTGCAAGAAGGCCTGGAAAGAGAATCCAGGCAACTACAGGCCTGCCAGAATGACTTCAGTGCTGAGGAAAGTTATGGAGCAGATCATCTTAAATGCCATCATGTTGCATGTACAGGACAACCAGGTGAACAGGCCCAGTCAGCATGGGTTTATGAAAGGCAGATTCTGCTTGACTAACCTGATCTACTAAGACAAGGTGTCCTGCTCAGTGGATGAGGGAAAGGCTGTGCATGTTGCTATGTAGCCTTTAGTAAGGCCTTTGACACCATTTCCCACAGCAATCTCCTGGTGAAGCTGGCTGTTCGTGGCTTGGATGGGCACATGCTTCACTGGATGAAAAACTGTCTGGATGGCCGCGCCCGAAGAGTTGTGGTGAATGGAGCTAAATCCAGTCAGTTTCCAGTCACAAGTGGTGTTCCCCAGGGTTCAGTACTGAGGCCAGTTCTCTTTGATATCTTTATCAATGATCTGGAAAAAGGGATCGAGTTCACCCTCAGTTGGGTGGGTGTGTTTATCTGCTTGAGGGTAGGGAAGATCTACAGAGGGATCTGGACAGGCTGGAGCGATGGGCTGAGGCCAATTGTATGAGGTTCAACAAGGCTCAGTGCCGGGTCCTGCCGGGGGCAAGAGTGGCTGGAAAGCTGCTGGGCAGAGAAGGACCTGGGGGTGTTGGTTGACAGCTGGCTGAATATGAGCCAGCAGTGTGCCCAGGTCGCCAAGAAGGCCAATAGGATCCTAGCTCGTATCAGAGACAGTGTGGCCATCAGAACTAGGGAAGAGATTGTCCCCCTGCATTCGGCACTGTTGAGGCTGCACCTCAAATACTGTGTTCAGTTTTGGGTCCCTCACTGCAAGAAAGAGATTGAGATGCCCAAAGAAGGGCAATGACGCTCGTGAAGGGTCTGGAGCACATGTACAAGGATCAGCTGAGGGAACTGGGGTTGTTTGGTCTGGAGAAAAGGAGGTTGGGGGGACACCTTATCGCTCTCTACAATTACCTGAAAGAAGGTTGTAGCGAGGGGAATGTCAGTCTCTTTTCCCAAGTAACAAGTGATAGGATGAGAAGAAATGGCTCAAGTTGTGCCAGCAAGGTTTAGCTTGGATATTAGGAAAAATATCTTTACTGAAAGTGTTGTCAAGCATTGGAGCAGGCTGCCCAGGGAGTGGTGGAGTCACCATCCCTGGAGGTATTTAAAAGATGTGTAGATGTGGTGCTCAGGGGACATGGTGTAGTGGTAAACTTGGCAATGCCAGGTTAATGGTTGGACTTGATGATCATAAAGGTCTTCTCCCACCTAAATGACTCTATGATATTGTTAATATTTAAGATAAGATTTGAAGATGAAAGGAGAAGGTGTCTGAGATAGATAGTCTTAGATTCCTTCACAGGCTTCACTCAGAAGAGAAGTCTCTGACTTTACCTTTACTGCAGCAGGTCAGTTTATAAATGGCTACAACAAAGTGAAGTATTACCTTTGATTTTGCATTAGTCCATAAACTATTTGAAAAACATGTGTAAAATTTCTACCTTTGGACTGCCTTTTCAGTATATCAATCCTATTTTATAGAAGAAAAAAACCCCAAACAACTATGAGTTTCAGAGAAGAAGAGAAAACAGTCTATGAAAAAATGAGAACACAATTTAATATGAACTGATTGCACAAGTAACATCAATCCACATTAGAACCTAATGGTGTTGCTCATTCACGGGTTATTATAAATCTCATAATTTGTAGACTATTTTTCAAAGTTTCAGCTTTTAATTTTTTTCAAAATCAAGAAACTATAATGTTTTACAAGTTTTGATAACAAAGTAGGAGCCAGCACCAATAATGTACATTGGTGAAGGTTAAGATACCCATCTAAGAACTAGGTACTGAAATCTCATTCAGTGCTTTTCTTGATTTTCTTGAAGATGCAGGTGGTGTATCATCTCAGCATTCAAAATGAAGAAGGAACAAAAATATATAAGCTTTTTCTCTTTTAATATCTTTTTTTTTTTTTTAATTGTTGTCTAAAGAAAAGGAGGGGAACAAGAGGTAACTTCACTTTACCCTGCTGCAAAGATCCCCCAGAACAGATGTCAGCCGTTTGTGTCCAGACTTGGCTCTTCCAGCTTCTACCTAAACCCCCAGGTTTACCTAAACCCCTGCCCCCCAGGTATTGTGGGCAATTGAGACCTGCACCCTTTACTGTTAAAGCCATAGTCAAGTTATTTGATTTCAAAAACCCTAAGTCACAGTTATTACAGAGTGCTTTTACTGCAAACCTTTGCTTTCCAGCTATATACTTTTGCACTGAGACTCAGACTTACCGTTATTCATCTGACACTTCCTAACATACTAGATGACTGCCCCAGTACCTAAAATATGAAGTCTCTGCAGAGTTCCAGATTAAATGCAAGGGATACTGAAAAAGAGCAAGCGTGCTCACCTGCAGCTATGCAAACAACAAAGGCAGTGTATCCCTTAACTAAAGTTTGGACAGTCTGGAGAATTTGGACAAAACTTTGCTCATTTCCCTCCTTTATCCTCTTCCATCTTCTTTCATATTGACATTAACCATTTTAATTCAGTCAGTATTCATTAGCACAGTAATTATCTGAAAGTTTAGAGCTCAGATTAGCAAACAGCAGTTACTTTTTAACAGCCTTCACCAGGCACTTAGAAATTACAACAACATCCACAAAGGGTTTCTACATGCCTGCAGTTTCTCCCAAGGCAGACACTTCAAGCTTCAGTTTCAAGTCTGACTACAAAATGCCTGTCATCTAACACTAGGTCAGATCTCAGAGCGGAACGAACACAGAGCCTGAAAAGCCTTGTACTTCAATGCTTTTAATTTTTTTATTTCCATCTTTGCTTACATGGGCCATATCCCTGTATTAGTTACGCTTATTAAAGTCTAGAGCACCACTATGTAGTCAATGAAATAATCAAAGATCAGTATCACCATAACCAAGAGCACAATATAATTTTTTATTTTCTGTTGACAAACGAAACACCATGAATATTTACAACACTGAATAAATATATTGCACTTAAATAGTGCTACCTTGTATTTCTAAAGTGCACTACACATATGTAAATGTGTTCAGCATGATAGATATAAAGAATAGCATTCAATTCTAATGCAGAACATCTCAATATATTAGACTGTTTGGAAAACTGCATGGAAAAATGGAAAGATTGTTGGAGAATTCTGGTTTATTCACTGATCTGTTGGACTTGTATAAGAAAATGCATGTAGCCAGAAAGTTTCAAAGACAAAACCTCTCATGAATTAGTCCAAATTCTTTAATGAATCTAAAAATTTCATAGCTGAATTCTCAGACTGCCAAGGTTCACTTTTTTTGTTGTTGTTTTATTCTGGGTAATGGTCTCTTCCATTCTATGAAAATATAGGTGATTATAAATACAGACACATACACTTGCACAGAGATTCTTAATAAAAGATGGTGAATAAAATCTTTTATGAAGGTTTGTGTGTACAATTTATAGCAATACGCCAAATGAGAAACAAAAAAGCTGGCAGGAGTTTCCTTCTTCATCTGTTTGACAAGAACAAAGGAGATAGCAGAAGATTACACACAAAGGAGATTTTAAATGCAGAGTAGAATCTCTAAAACAAATCTTAAAATAACACCTCACTTGTACAAAGGAGACAATTCAAACCCGACTTGAATAATCATGTGCACATTTTAAAGAGGGAGATGGTTATCTAATGATCTTTCTCATCCTAGGTAGACTATCTGACCTCTGTGAAGGATGATGCTTGAATTTCTCTATCAAGCTCAACAAATCATTTACTAATCTTGTTTCTGCATCATGCGCTGTTAAACAGTTTGGCACCTGTAGATCTGAAAATACTGACCACATTACAGCCAAAGTCAAGTATATTTGTTCATGCAAAGCCACTTGTTCACAGATTCCCAAGTGCAACTTCTTAGATAATGTGCAAAACAGTACATTGGATTTTCTCTTGTTCTCTGCAATGGAAGCAGAAGTAAAGCGCAGTATCTGGTGGGCCCAAACCAGCCAAGACACATCCAGGTCATCACCCTTGTTGACACAAGGACAGAACCACTGTGACAATACCAAAAAATATAGGCTGTTCCTTTTCTGCCCACAACGGTTGAAGAAAAAAGAAAAATAAATAAACACTGCCAAGATAGAGAAGGATGTCCATAATGTACAAAGACAGGACTAGTAGGAGGGGCAGCCAGAGGAGACTTCTCCTTAGCCATCTGCTCCACCTCAGCTCAGCTCTGTTGCAGTTCCACTGTTGCTGGGATGGGTGGGGTCTTTCAACCCACTGAAACCTCCAAGATGTTTGAATCCTGGAATTATGAAAAACCAGTCCAAATGGCTTTTGGTAAAATCATAAAATGCTTCTAGATGCCTGAGCTGACAGCTGACAGTTGGTGGGTGTCAAAGGCCCATTCTTCATTCCCTGTCATCCTCCTGGCTCCACTCTACCCAACCCCAGAGGACTGTTCTTCTCATGGCCTTTTTTCTTTTGAACAACAGGGCAATACAAAGCTCTCAGCTCCCTCAGCTTGGGAACACAGCTTCATTTTCAGGTTTCTAAAACTGGCAAAGAATGGGCCACAGGCTTGAAGGATGAACTTTACTTTGTCCCAAGACACATGTCAGCATTAGGAGATGTTATTTACTGTCATACTGAGATTGTTTGGGGAGGGGAAAGTTGTTGCAGCTTGTTGGCTACTTTGCTTTGCTCAGTGGGAAGAGGGTTGAGGTTTGGACTAGATGACCTTTAAAGTTCCTTTCCAACCCAAACCATTCTATGATTCTTGTGTGACTGTATTAACATGTTTCCAAATGCAGTCATAATGATGGAGATTCTTACAGAGAAGCTTGAAAACATGTCTGAGTTTAACTGATATCTTTGCAGAAGCTAGTGACAGTGTGAAACAGCAACTCTGAGTGGGGGGAACTGGCCTCACTCTAAAAGTGTTCTAGAGTAAAGGAGTTTGCTCAATGCTTAGTGAAATTCTGACTATTCCAGGACTTGCTGCCCACACTGTTCCCAGCACTGGTACAAGGACTCCCAGGATCTGCAGTCCAAGCAGTCAGGGTGGAGCTTTTTGTCTTCTTGTCTGGCCTTTGCCCTCCTTATGGAAAGGGTTGAAGGCCCCAGGGACCATTAGAAACCTGTCTGTGTGGAGCATGTGCTGTACAGGCTATGCCAGGTACTCCACTATCTTAATACGTCTCGTTGTAAGACATGTCACAAGCTATAGGGCTGGGTAAAAGCCTAAATTACTTGTCTGATCAAAGGATATGTCAGGCCCATTTTTTTTTATTATTTTAATGTGGTCATAAATAAACATGATCTTCCAGATTTTGTAGTGATGTTGGAAGGTTTAGTAACCCCAAATCTGTAGGGAACGGTTTAGCATTGCCTAATCCGTTTCAGATTAAATGAGTGGGGTAAACTCAATCCACTTTCCTTAATGGTTTAATGAATCTGAAGCTGATTAAGGAGAGGTCATGCAACCTCAGTGTCTAGCAGAGGGACAGTAAGAAACATTTAATATTGATTTGCAAAATGAGCATCTATTTAACTGCTGTGCTGATCGGTGAATTATTACAGTGAAGAGGATTCAGGATTGTAGTCATTTTCATATTAACAGTTTTAATAGTTTAATTCAAACTTTTAAGTGTGAGGTGGTTGTCCCTCTTGTAAAGTCCTTTTCATTCTGATCTCCATATCATATCTCTTACCAGCTGAGGAGAGGTCAACTCATTGTTCCCACCCTGTCTTGGTCCCCATTTTACCCACTTGTTAAATTTTCAAGCAAGCACTTATAGTTTTCCCAATATTCTCTCTGCTGTCTGTGAAGTTTCTTAAGGGACCCACAAAGCCACTTCCTTGTCTTCAGTTCCTCTGTTAAAATGTTTTTCAGATACCCACAAAAATTATCGACAACAGGTAAATTGTCAGACCATGACTTATCCTACTGTCAAACATTCTGTTGTTTGTCTGTCTGAATCTGTTTTGCCATTCACCTGTTTTCTCTTATTTTATTTTTTCATGGAATTGTAATGAGTGCCTTCTTTTGGTTCCATATTTTTATATTGTGTTCACAAAGTCCTGCCTCAAGTCTAAAATTTATGAAGACTATGATAATACTACATAATGATCAGGAGAGCATGAAATACTCCATACCATTTATTCTCCATGCATCTGGGATCTTGCCATGGGGATATCAGAAGAACAGTGCATGCATTTCACATACTGTTTGTATTTGATGTTCCAGTAGCTGGTTTTTTTTTTGTGGGAGCTGCACTGTTCAGAAAGCATTTCTGGCAGACAGTGCTAAAATATTCACCAGTCTCTTGATCTAATTCAAACTCACATTTGCAAATTGCTTTCTTCCTTTCTGATTCTAAATGTCAGAGAGAAAATAATAGGTGTATGCTACCTTAATATTTGATGTCTTGTCTTAAAATATGAGAATTGCAATGTATGTGCATTTTTAAGTGAACTCCAATTATCTACAGTTAAACAAGGAATCTCTATAGTGTTAAACTACCAACCAGCTGACATACAAAAATTACTTCCTGCAAATATTTTATTTGCAGAGCTGTTTGATACAATTAAAGATTTTCCTGAAACATGAGAAATTGGGATTTTCCTGGTTTTGGGCTTATATTACAGAGTATAGCTCTGTGAAAATGTTGCCAGCTAGACTGCTGAACAGGGACTGCTGAAGATGAACCTTTGTAGCCCAGAAGCATGTTCTTGCTACGTGATTTCTTGTTCAATGCTTGTCTGGGATCTCTGTAAGTCTCATATGTAGTTTGGCATCATTGTTTTTCAATCAATAGAACCATTTATATCAAAGAACCTCTTGAAAAGCAGATCTTACTGAGACTGGCACAAGCAATGAAGACAACTACTTTATTGATGATCTCTTGATCTCTGTCATAATTACGAAAAAATAGTAACAAACTAGGAAGCTGCTTTGCAAGTTAACATCTGCTTCTCTTGCTCGGATTCCTGTTTTGTTTTATTTTGTTTTTTATCATTTCAATATACTTTGGAAAATAAAAAGAAAATGTATCTGAAAGGTCTGTTCAAAGAGCGAATGGAGTTTTAGCCGAATACCTGAGAACAGGCATAAATATAAGCTCATAAGTAGTCCTGTTGAGTCACATTCCTGAAGTTATGATGTGATTAAGCATATACTCTTAAACTGGGGTCAAAGACAAGTTTGTAAGGCAACTGAGCATCTGAGGAACTAGACTAGGACTCAAAAGTTCATCACCCATTTTCTCCCATGAACACAGGCTGTTACTGCAACCCTGTTCCTTTCTGATCCTACTCCTACCGAAGTCAAAGTGGGATCTCTTTAGATTAATACATTGTGAGCTGAATCAGGCACATTTTATCCATATGCTTTAGTCCCCTGCAGGTAAACACAAGAGACAGTGATGTTCGCTGTTTAGCTGTGAAGGGTGAGTACAGGAGCTGACAAAGACATACTAAATTAAACCTTTTTTGGGAGACTTGTGACCCTTTAAATTTCCAAATTCTCATTCCTGCATCTATTTCTCTGTTGTATGAGTTAGTGGGCATGTAAATAAATAAACAGATACATAAATCTCTGAAGTTCTTAATAAATTTTAAATTGATAAAATAGATTAAATAAAGAACGAACTTCAGACATTAATCACTGAGAGATTAGTGAGTGACTTGCAGTCTCTAATCGTAAAATGGAAGAATGATTTTACTAAACCCCCCCCTAAAGACTAAAGAGTTATTGGTGTTCTTCCACTGTAATACTGAACCTTAGCTCTGTGGTACATACCAGAAAGCTATGCTTTATACACTGGCACACTCCAATTTCCCAATTAGCAGCTTGCCACATTGGTTAATTGATTTGCTGATCCAGTAACCTGTGGCACATCAGCATCGTCTTGGTCACATCATGCTTTCAAACTTGAGACCAAACTACATACGGATTATGTCTTGACCCTGTCCATTTTGACAGCCAGTGACATACTGTGTATGTTCCTGCAGCATCCTGTTGTGGTGCTACAAATCGTATGGGACAGTTTTGCAATGCCTGACGGTCAGAGATTTGGTGGTGGGTATCTTTAGACCTACGAATAACTGGCACAGCCAAATTAAGAGTGCAGTCTGTCATCTGTAGGATATCAGGCATCACATCTAGTTCACACACTTCTTACAATCTCCAGGCTGCTTTCCTCTATTAAAGCATATCAGCATCTGCTGATTCCTGCAGGTTTTTGTATTCAGTGATACCGGACAGGCAGCTGAGACACAGCAACTGCCTTAAGCACAATGCCACTGTCACTGGTAACTGCCTTGAAAGGAATAAATTCACTTCCTGTGTTGTAACACTCCTGACAAACTGTATTCAGAAATATGGCCATCTTGTGGCCACAACCGAGATATGCTGCTATTATCGCAGATGTTGCCTTTCTAAGGCCAGTAACATTTAAAAATTTGTCATTAGGAGTATGTACCTGGCACAAGTATGTGGTTCAACACAGTTACTCCCCCTAACTTGTTTTAAAAGAAAGTTTATAACTGTGTTCTGCTGGGACATAGAGGCCCAGATCCTTGCTTGATATAAATCAGTGTAGCACTCTTTAAATCAATAGAGTTACATCAATATACACCAGCTGTGAGAGCCATTAGACTTACACCAGGAGGAGATCTGCTCTGAATTGCTACATATTTTTTTGCACATAAGCAAAATGAAACTTAAGAGAGATCATAGAATTTTTTCAAGACTTTAGAAATCCCAATTCCTTTACTGATGATTAGTTATTCTAAAGTTATTTTAAAGTGAAAGTTCCAAATAGGCTTTTATTTAGAGGAGTATTAACAGAACTAACAGAGAAAAGGAGGAGAAATATGTGAAAAATTACAGCCAGTAGTTGCTGATCTGTGGCTTTTATTTTTTCCTGGGAAAATCTGAAATGCCCAAGGTGCTCTAAAGATGACCAAACATGGGAATGGTTTACTTCTGAGGACTGACAAAAATCACTAGGACTCAGGCCTCAAAAAGAGGCACTGGATGCAAGATCACAACTAGGTCAGGGAAGGTCAGTGCGGAATGATGGTTCATTGTTTTTCAAAACACAAAACTTGGAGGAATCTAATTAAATGTTCAAGTGATGTGTTCCACACAAAGAAGAGCACATAGTATTTTGCAGGGTGTGCTTGCATAGCTCATGCTGCAGAAGGCTGTGCATCCCACAAAATGATTTTGACAAATACATGAATAAACGGCTGTCAAACAACAAGACATTATCTCTGACTCAGAAAGTTTCTAAGCAGATTAGGTGGAATCTGGGAAGATACACTGAGAAAACATTATTCTTTTCTTGTTCATACCCTTTGTTCTTTGTTACGCTCTTTTTCAAGTATCTGTTACTAGCCCTGCTTGGACACTGGATGCTATGCTAAATGGACCGCAGTCTGACTGGCTGTGACTGTCCTGATGTTCATGTAGCTGATATCACATGCATTTGAGATTGCATTGATTCAGTACTTCACATATTTCAAGGTTTACAGGATTTACCACTCTGACAGGGGCGTAACACTTAAAGCAATGTGTCTGGAGGATATTCTGCAGCCTGTGAACATGGGCAGACTCAAATCTCTCAAAACACCTAATCTGTAGATGGTAACGAAGACCATCCTTCTTTCTAAAAATATTTTTTAAAAAATTTGCTACACTTGAAGTGACAATAATGGTGTAGCTCAATAGGCAGAAAGAATCTGAATCTTCAGCACTATAAAAAGGAGTCATTTCATAAAATAACTCAGATTAAGAACAGAAGTGAGCTATAAAAATAGAGCATTAATGTTTCATGAGTGAGGGACACTGCTAACAAGTACTAAATGTAGGAAAGTCAGGAAACATAAATAATAATTTCTACATCAATATTTAATCAGAATATTTATCTTTAGTTGTTTCTCCCCATTATTTTTATTATCTGGGCTCAGTTCTGTTGATGGAATATCCATCTGATCAAACATTGCTGCGGTACATGGTACTGATAGGTAATCTCATAATGAACAGTGGCTTGAAGGGCAAATGGGGTTAATTTTCACTTAGTGCAATGGTTTTTAAGGTGAAAGCAAGAAGAAAGGCAGTATTTGCAGTACTGACAGTTGTTCAAGGGCCACATATTTCATAGTCTCTTATTGTGACTCATTTTGTTTAGGAAGCAAGTAGCAACCATAAAATAGTTGAGGGTTGTTTTGTTTGGGGTTGTTTTTTGCATTTTGCTCCTGTGATATCACAGCTATTTGCCTTCTTACTTGTGAAAAGCATAGTTCTTAATGGCTTTGTGTTGACAACATTATTAGGAAGAACTTTGAATCATATTTTGAAAATAGAGAAGGTCAAAGAGTAAACATTTCCAAAAGTATTGTAGTAACTAGGGGACCTAACTTCCTTCAGCCTTTAATTAAGAGCCTTAATTTTATCCTCAGAGTTTTGCCAAGATTAAATAAGAACTTGTAGTAGAGTGGAGACTTAAACCACATAATCTGAACTCATTCGTGTCTCATGGGACTCATGCTAAGTCTTTGGGCCCTCTAAAGAATTAGGATTTCCATTACTGGAAGCATATTAAATATCCATTCCTGAGCAAAAACTCTTTAAAGTTAGATTGTGTTTTGAACCAAACTTTTTAGCAGCTTCTATTCTATCAGGAACATCTTTCACCCCCTCCACTTACCCATTCTGCTCCATATCTATAAACAAACATGACCATGTTCAGTCGTTCTCGCTTTGCGCTGACCACATGAGCACTAACACATCATTGGTATTTCAGCTTTACAATATCACAGCTGACCTGTGATTTTACAGGTCTAATTAACCTACCCTGGTGACAGTTTGTGGGATTCACAGAGACCCCCAAATGCAGTGGCAGGGCAGGACACAAGGGATGCTGTGGGGAATGGAGGAATGCAGAGTCACTTTTGGGTGCACTCTGATGAAGCAACAGGTTAAGAAACCCCCAAGGTATATTTCTTTCTGTTAGCTGGTGGATTTGAATTGAACTGAAGGAATTGGCTCATTTGCCTCTGAATTTCCAAGCATCTGAAATGTGATTCTTTCTTCCTAGTAATAAGTAGAGAAGTGGAGCAGATGGTCCTTGGAGTGGGACCCTGCAAGTAAAGTTTTTCTCACCAAGATCTTTTAATGTTAAGTAGACGCATTGCTGGAAGGGAAATGAAATGTAGTCAAGCCAAGCAACTGTAGCTCTTAACCTAATTCATAAACCTTCCACATCCACAGTCACTCCTTATCCTGAACTCATGCTTCCATGAGGCTATACTCTTGGTAACTAGACTGACTGCTGATATTCACAGAATGATGATAGTGATCATAAAATTAAAGAAATTACACGTTTTTTGAAGAAGGAAAATTTATAAGAGAATAAGTGTGCTGGACTAAAAATCATATTGAAAAACCTTTTTCTTTACCTTTCTTGATGTCTTTGTTATATGCTAGTTTCAAAAGTGGTGAGTTGCCTGAAATGCAAACCCAAGCAAACACTAATTTTGCTGACTACAGCCATGTGTATTCTAGTAAATTATGGCCTGTGCAACTAACAGCTGCTTCTACAGTTCCCAAATTGTGTTTATTTTTTAAACTTTAAAGCCCCTAGCTTTTTTTTCCCTATTTTCTTTTCTTCTGCTCTTGCAGAATAGCAAAGAGAGAAAAAATGTTCCAGAGAAATTTGACAAGAGCTAGCAAAGGGAAGGCAGAAGAATAAATAAAGGGAGGCAGAAAGATAGCTGACAGCTCACTGCTCCTATAGGGAAACTTCACTTTTTATTAGGAAATGCGTTCATGTATTTTATGGTGACTTGAGCCGAGTGCTGAATTAGTATCTGGACAGGGAAAAAAATAAAGATATGCGCTACAAGATATTCTTTTATTTTGTTATGAATGATCTCAAAATATTCTCCAGCATTTTTCATGAGTATTTCACAGGGACAGAGACAACAGTTAACACAAGAGTATTGGGTATTTTTAGTTGGGAATATTAACACTGTAACATAGGCCTGATGTAGTGAGAAGTACTAAAGATGCATTAAACATGCCAACTTCAGGTCAGTTGATGAGAAAGTATTATAAAATCACTGCTTAGTCAGCTTTTCCGTTTGATTAAAAATTAATTTCCTAGGTAAGGCAAGACTGGAAAAACTGAAGGTGTCTTTTAACTAACAGGTGCATATTTGGACATTATAATTGACACAATATAAACTATAATGTACTGAGAAACCACTAGTACTGATGTACCAGAGAACCAGAGTGCTTAAAAATTAGAACTGAAAGGGACAATAAGAAATAAGAAGTTTGAACTACAATTCTCAAGACCCTGGTCAACTTACTGAAAGATGCCTGTATTGACTGCTACCAGAGACTGCCCAGGCACTAAACTTCTTTCCTAACAGTGAGACATGGTCTAGGTTTCCTCACCAGAACTGATCTGCCTGATTAGCCAAATCCTCATGAAAAATGCTGTGAGAAGGCACAAAGGCAGCTGGAGACTGGACGATGGTCATGAATCCTGTGGCTCCTGCCTCTTCCCAGTTCCCTTCCCCACATGTGGCTGAATGTTGTCTGCAGAGAGCTTCTCCAAGAAAATCTGGAAGCCGACTGCTCCATTCAGGATGCTCAGGAGGGCAGAGAAGCAGAAGCTGCTCATGGTGGAGACCACGTGTTCAGGCTGCCTGGCCTTGGGTGTGAAACAGATGTTCTCACCAATTCGCATCACTCCTACCCCTTTGGGCTGGCGGGTGTCCCAGAGAACAGCAGCAGAGAGTGGTCCCAGCATTTGACAAGTCAAAAAGCTGTGACTGTTGCTTTTTGCTACAGAAGGAGTAGTAGAAGGGGGATGGGAAATGGCTCTAACAGCAAGCTATCTAAATAACAGGATGGTAGGAGTGTCAAAGACAATGACAATGTCCACTGCAGACAGGCAGTGCTAATGCCGGAGCTTTAGTACTCTTAGCCATCCTGGCTAAGTCCACATCTGTATTAGAAAACATACAGATCACCAGCAGCAATTGCAAACATAACAGCAGCCCTACAGAAACAGAACAAAGTCATTCTAGCCCAGTGGAATGTCTACAGCAGTGGCCAATAGGAAGGGAATAAGGCAAGAGCAAGCATGAAGTAGTATAATCTATATAGTGCTACCTGCAGGTGATAACACAAACCAAACAAGAGCAGGAACAGATGAGTCCTAAAAATGAGAGGCAAAGGGCTGCATAACAATGTAGGAAGATTATTACCACCCTGCAAATATCAGAAACTATTCGTGTCAAATTATGGGAGATGGCAAAGAAGATAATAGCAGTTAACCGAACAACTATCTGATAAGTGATCCGTAATAGGATGTTATTAGATGTCCCGACACACTGTGAATTATACATTGACAAAGGAGGCTGTTCCAAATGTTTAATTGTGCAATTTACATTTTGTTTTTACAATAGCTATGAACAAAAAATGCAACCAAAATTCAAATATCAGCATAAAAAGGAGAGGATAACTTATTTTTCCACCAGCTTTGTAGCATTAAACTAGTCCTCTGAATTTTAAACCAGTATTTTCCTTTATTTAAAATGACCTTTAAAAAATCTGGTTAAAAATGGTAGTAGAAGAACTATTTTCCCACTTCTAGAATAACTTTCAGCAAAGGAACACAAAATCCTTCAAAAATATTTACATCTCCCATATACTACCTGTCTCTGTGCAGCAGGCAAGTGATCATTAGTTCTGCTATACAAATGGTTAAACTTCTAATGAGAAAAGCTCTAAGACTGACCCCGAACAAGACAGAGCAATTTCTTCAGCTGCTGAATATCTGCAGTTATACTGACTGAAAGAGGCATAAGAAGCGTTTGGGTTTTTTGAAAACTGCCTGTCAGGAGTGAAGGGCAGAAGCTAGAGTGTGCTGCTCTAACCTTTGGGTTTTCCCCTCCTGCTGTCTCCTCCCTTGAAGAAAGAGATTAGCTTGTGCCATCCGCTCTTTTCCAGATGCTGGCTGCACTCACACTACCTCTTCAGTATCTGCAGTAGATCTTAATAGTCTTTTATTGACTTGTCAGAGCATTTCCTAACAAAAAAATGCTGTGTTGCTTCCTTCACATTCCCTTGAAAAGAGCATTCTAAAATTTCATAAAATTAGTTCAAGGAAAAAAATTGTTTTGAAATAGCAAACTTTTCTGTGTGAAAACATCCTCAGAAGAGTCCATATTAACATCATCAATTTTAAACTTTCCAATCTCTGTATGTTGATATAAAAAATAGCATTTTTAATTTTCTTTTTTCTTGCAAATGGAAAGCAATAAAAATCATGATATTTTCTGCAGGAGGAACATTCTGTTTTGATTAATTTTTAGAACAACTCCTATGTGCAGTTTAAACAGAAATCTAGCAGAGCAAAGACTGTTTTGAATCCTAACTGCAAAAGAGACAGACCTAGAATTAAAGCTTGTTTAGCAACCCTAAGACAATTCTGTTCTCAGTAAAGGTGGCCTTGTGTCCTGCTCTCAGACTCATGCCTTCTGTGCAATCACTCATAGGAGTGTTTTGTTTGCTTGCTTGTTTTGGTGTTGGGTTTTTTGTTTGTTTGGGGTTTTTTTTGTTTGTTTGTTTGTTTTTTTGTTTGTTTGTTTGTTTGGTGTTTTTTTTGTTTTTTGTTTTTTTTTTAATTATTATTCTTTTCTAAAGGATTTATTTGAAAATAAAGCCTCTTTCTGGAAAGAAGCAGTTTCTCTAGAAGTGTTTAGGTTTTAAATAAGAGGAAACAGGAGGGTGCACTCTGAAGAAAGGAGAGACTCTAGGTAAGATCTGGTGCAAGCAAGGCTGCATCAGCTCTTTCCATCCTCCCTGATGAGAAAGCTTGCACCTATGTATATGTATATACACAGGCACACACACAGAGGTATTATTCAGGCTAGCAAGAACTGTGATTCTTAATGGAAGTCAATGGAGGACAAGAAGTGCTTGTGAAGCAGCTCTTTACTTTTTTATGCTTGGTCAAAATCAGAGCATCAAAAGCACTCACACATGCTGTTTTGAGGGCTTGGTTTCTACTTCTGTTCTCCTAGTATCTTTTCTGATTCTGGAAAAAATATCACAGCTTCCTACCCCGACTGCCATCACTTTTTTGTACCGAATCCCTTCATTTGATGGTGAATGAACTGTTTCTTCTATTGCTTACTCAGTGTGACTACTACTGTGATGTTAAATAACAACAGTCTCACATAGGACCAAAAGACATCAGGATTTTTCCAGCTTTACCCCACAGAGAGGTTAATATTGGTGATGAACTGTGATTTACCATAAAGAAATTGATGTATGTATATATTTAAGTCAGAAAATATTATATTCTAAGACCCTTTGCATAATACAAGACATAGATTTTTGTGAAGTGACTCATGAGAAACTTCTGGCAGCATTGAACCCCTTCTGTTAGAAAGGCACCAAATACAATCAGAAGACTCCAAGAACAGTTCTCTAAGGAGGTTGTTCCAGTGACTTATTCTAAAGTAGACTGAAGTCTTCTCACTTCTTTTTCTGAGAAATGCTTTTGTTTTACAGTTTTAAAAAAAAGAGCTCTCAAGAAGGCATGAATTGGCCTTTTTTTATGGCTCTGTGCAAGTCTTGAAAGATGTCCATCTAGACCCATTAAAAAGCTTAAATGGACAGATGTGAATATGAGGTTTTTAGTTCTGTTGTGTTTTAAAAAAATAAAAGCAAGTTTTCCTCAGCTTTTTTCCTTGATAAGAGTACATTATTAAAAAAGGCTATCTTCTTCCCTACTAAACATCTACTCTTTTGGTCAGACTTTGCTTTATGTATTTACTTTCATTCACACTTATTTTCAGCAGTGTGACAAATGGTAGCATGACATGGAGACAGAGATTTGAATTAATTAAAGCTCCATACACGAAAGGCTTGAGCAAGATGAGATTTGGTACATAAAATGCTAACTCCATCCTTCTAGCCTTCTCCATCCTAACGAAACTCCACCCCAGGCTTATCAGTTTCAAGTGGCATAGATGTAACTCATGGATGCATGCCGAACCTGGAGTTAATTTACTGGGAATGAAATATAGATAATATATACCCAGGTCATGGAGTCTGAAACTCATTAGTTAGATCTTGTGTCAAAAATGATGAAAGAGAAAATAAGGTGGGGTGGGTAGGGTCACAGCATAGACTCAGGTGCCCTGAAATCCACACTAGCTTTTGCATCACTGAAGTTATGTCTCCACTGAAAGAGTGAGGAAAGCTCAAGACACGTTTAGCTCTGTGATTCTGTATCTTCAGTGCACACCGGCAGTTGCAGCGGGGCTGTAAAGTGCACTGCCCAGTGCTGTGCTAATGCAGAGCTGGGTCTATGCTGCTGGACTGAGTTTTGTGCTTTGCTCTAGTGTCCTGCTCTATCCAGATCAGGTGATGGAGAGCTTTCGGCAGCACTGAGTACCCTCAGGATCCTCTCTGCTAAGAGTTTACCTCGAGTCCATCCCTGAGGTTTGTGAGTCTACAGAGAGGCAGACTCCTCACCCTAACAGCCAAGGCTGGGAGAGGTGGTGAAATAACCTTCCAGCTGCTCTCCACTAGTCAAGAGATCCTGTAGATGATTTTCTGGTTTGATTGTGTTAGGCTACCTTGTGCTATCTCAACTCTAAATCAGCTGGGGATCTGCCTTTGCCTCTTCAAAGCACTGTGCAATCATTGTATGATTAATTTTCACAAAACTCTTATGAGGGTGATGAGTTGTATATGAACTGTTCCCTACTAATCATAAAAGAGAGGAGGCTTTAAAGAACTAATGTCTTGTACCTATTGATCCCTGTGAAACCTTTATTATCAATGTAGTGTCTCTATCACTGCATTGCCAAAAAGCTCCAGCCAAGATCCATGTCCTCTTGTGCCAAGTACAGCCCTGTGTAGTACATTTTGTCAGCTTCTCCCAAAAGAGCTTTTAGCTTACAAAGAAAAGAGGGGTGAGAAGAGAATCAGAGACAGAAAGCAAAGAAGTTGATATGCCCTAAGTAACATAGCTGGCTACCAGGAGAGCCGCGGGCTACCACAGAATCTGTTTTATAGCAGAATATGAGCCTCTTCCAGGGCTGATTACTGTCTAACTTGTTGCTCATAAAATATAACAAGGACATTAACAGCAACCCCCGATTGCACCCTGAAAAAGCTAGACTTTTCCTCCAATATTAACATGATATCCTGAGATATATCCTGCAGTCTTTAAACAGTAGTAGAATTAAGTTGTGTATCATCCTTGAAAACAGGAAAAAACAATAAAGTGTGAAAATGCATTTTAAATATTAAAAAGAAAAATATTTTTAAAAGACAGAAAAAGATGAAGGAAAAAAGGCTTTGGGGTGTTTGGTTTTTTTTTTTCCAGATTGCAAATAATTGTTTTCTGCAAAGTCATATAAATCTAATTTCAATGGCTAACAGACTATCGTTATAATCTTTTTAATCCCTCAGAGGATCCCTGCTCAAGCTCCATTTAGTGTTTTTGGTTTTGCATTACTGGTTCATCCTACGTACTATCACAGTACATATCATGCCTGCAATTTCAAGCCTTATTAAAATAATCATTTTTATCCAGAACGGAGAGCTGTTACTTACCACTGGAAATATATTATTAGCTCATTCTCACTAAATCGCTCATTCCTCCACAGTAGAAGTTAGATGCCTGTCAACATTTCAATATTACCTCTAACATTTTAAGACTCTCTGTAATTACAGAGAATTCTGTTGGTGGTTTGTTTTTAAGAAATAATAGGTAGAAATTCTGTCTTTTCCATGTGGGATATGAAGTCCATAAAGGAAAGGGAAAATATATGCCAAGAAAAGGAGGTATATTTCACATTTTAATTTATCCAGCAGAAATTTTATTTTGTGAGACAGAAATATGAGTGAGGTCTTCATATTAATCAACTTAATTCAATGAAATTACAGTGGGTCTCAGATCTTTGAAAGAGATGCTACAAAAATCCTTTTGCCCCTGTAATAATAAACAAATGTATGTCAGTCTCAATTTAATGCACACAGAGTCATTACTCTAAAACAGACTACAACGTGATTCATGAAAAATATTTAAGAGAAAAAGGGAAAAACCCAAAAGGGTTGCCAGTAGAAGATTATGCAGAAGATCCACAGTGGTGAACAGGCATTTCTCAAGGTGAGGGTTAAGCTAACAAAAGTCATAGAGAAGAATGTGGCAGTCCAGTCTGACCTCTATGATGGCTGAACTTATCAGAAAGATAAAGCTACTCTCAATGGTTTGTTTTGGTTTATTTCTATTTTACTTTTTTCTATTTTTCTCTTTATTATTATGCCTGACTTTACATTTTCACTCAGTGGGATTTGTGTTAGGAAACTATTGCTCTGTAGTATGGGTTTGTTTCTCATTTTCTATATTTGTGCCTCCATTTGGTTTCTGCACAAGTGTGACTCCTATGACTTCCTGAAAAGCTGCCAGAGAAAGCTTAAGATGGCAAGATAAGAAGAGAGATGCTGTGCTGTTTAATCACAGCCATTTAATACACAGATGCGGTAGGGTATGTGCCCCAGGGTAATGCATACTACAGCAGTATGAGATATCTGCATGGAGCAAGCCTGTGCAAGCCTCATACCCTTCTGGAGAGGTAGTAACTGGCCAAACAGATAACCCTATAATGTTATAACACTATGCCTATAGTTAGGCATCTGAGTCCCACTCAAAGAGCCTTTACGAGATGGAAAAAAACACTTCATCAAATACAAAAGAGCGATAGCAAATACAGACAGCAAATAGCAAATACATTTCAACATATATACAGATGAAATATGAAAGCACTATGCCAGATGAATCTAATCTGTGGTTGCTTCACTGTCATAAAACAGCCATAGATCAAGAAGACGAGGTTGTAGGGAAATCTTGCATAGAAAAGTTTGAGCATTTTAGCCATTGGCTTTAGCCCTGCAGCTTTCTATCAGCAATATTTCCTCCACGCAGTGAGATACATAGCCTGCCCTCCATTTTTTAAATCAAGGGCAGACAGTGACAGGTGAAGATAGGTTTGTAAAGATAGTAATAACAAAACAACATGCAAAGCAATGAAAAGGAGTGAGTAGGAAAATTACCCATAGCGGGATAGAAGTGTTTCTCCCAAACTGGAGAACAGGAAGCAAAACTAAAGATAGTAGAGCTCTCACTGGAGTTCTCTAAGCCTGGAGGAGCACTAATGGAAGAGTCAGAAAGCAGAGATGGAAACAATGTGGAAAGTACAATAGACTTTCAGGGAAGAAAGAAGCAGTTAAAGGGAACTTCAGTTTCAATCAGGGAAAAAGAAAAGAAAACAACCCAAAAAGGCGCAAAACCAAACGACATCACTGATGATTTTAGGAACCATATGAAAGCCAAAGAGATTGCAAGGACAGGCACAATTTGGTGGCACACGACCTGACTGGTCCATGAACTGCTTGAGGAGAAAAAGGGTGTTGATGCTGAGTGGGGTGAGAAGAAAGTGAATGAGAAAGAAAGCAGTCAAAAAGATTAATGCAGGAATACATAGTGTAACACAAGAGAGAGGTTCAGCCATTTTCTGTCTAGACAAAGGGACAGCAGTAACTTGCAGCAAGACACAGCACCTCCCTGGGACACAATTTCTGTGACTGCATACCTTCACAATTGCAATCTCAGTCATGATTTCTTTACAAGTGGGAAAATGACATGGAAGGGAGGCTCTTTACTGCTCCAGGCTTCCTGTGCACCTTGGAAAAAAGCACCATACTGACATCAGCAAAGTAACATTCAAAGTATATAATAAACATGACTATAACCTACCACTGAGATGCCTGCCTACCTCGCCACCCACACAAAGAACATATGTGCCATTTGAAATGAAATTCCCCTGATAATTGCAGCTTCTCTTCCAACAGACAAAGAATATATCTGTTTGCTGATTAAAAGACTTTTAAAAAATCTCAACAAAGACTTTGTTTGTTTTAAGTATTTGCACAGCGGGTTCTCTAAGGACCAAAAACACTCCCTCCCCCCTGTAAAAAAGAACTAGCCCAGCCCAGCATGGCACGGTGAAAGAAATGACAGAGCAGCAAAGCGTTGTGTCAGGGAGATGGAAGGTTTCAAAAGGAAAAACATAAAAGTGCCTCCAGGTTTATCCAAGTCTATTTTTTTCTTTGAGAATTATAATTACTCAAGAGTACAAGATTTCTTCTTGAATGTCTGCAGGGGATTTCAAGGGTTTTTTCCTTCCCCTTCGTGACAGCACCTCCTGCTGACATCAGACCAACAGTCGCTACACCTTCCTAGTAATGTCAATGAAAAACTTACCAGATATATTTTTACATTGTATAGCTCATCTGGACTTGAACAGTGAAATCCACATCCAGTAGAAAGCTCAAGGACTTCGCAATGATTATGCAGTTGCCTGTTCCATTAAAATAACTGTTTATCTTCAGGAAAAATACATAATAGAGAATAAAAGCATATAATTTAGTCATTCAGCAGACAAAAATTAAAATAATAGAGAGCTTGTTGCCACATGCTGGTATTTCTTACATTCAGAGTATTCTGGAATTGGGGGATGTTTGTTGCCCATCATACTGGTGTGAGAAAATTGGTCCTCATGCTCGGGTGAGAAAGAAGCTCATTAAACAAGCCATACAAAAAAGCCATTAAAATCAAAGCAGTGATTTTTAATGTCTTCGGTGGGGTTTATTTCAGGGTTTTTCAGACCCTTTGTTCAACACATAGTGACAATGTTGCATGATGTCCTCTCACCCTGTCCTTTGATAACAAAAAGACAAAACTTTTCTAAGTGTGTTTCTCACCTCTGCATTATGGTTTATGTTTTCTGATTTGACATCACAGATACAGATTATGGAGTGTAATAAAGGTGAGATCTCAAAGAAAATCAAGTCCAGGAATCACTTTTTGATTTCAAATGTTGGTGTCCCTATAGAATGAGATATAGAGAGACATGTGTGTATACAACACTATCCTCCTAACAGGATTATTCCCAGTTAATAGCCTATCATCTACACTTTAAGAAGATCTTATGAAAGGGGGAAAAAAAAAAAAAAAAAGGAAAAACAACTGTGAAGATTAGCACAGAATTTAAAAAATCCATTTACTCTATGTCCTCTTCATTTGATGCTATCTTCTTTTGTATCAGTGTGAGACAAGCTAACACAAGATCCCCAGAGCTAAACACTCCTGATTTCTCCAGGTAGCTTAAAATTCCATAAAACCTTTAGAATTTGGCTTTTGCATTTTATTTTAGCACCATATGACATCCAGCTGATTAGGTGGCGCTACATACAGTTCCATCAGGGGATGCTCTAACCCAGAAAGTTTAAGAAGTAGTTTTCAAAATAGCAGTTCTCAAGGGCAACATGGCATACCCAGCAGATTTGGGAATTGAATAATTCTCAGAGAGGAGCTCCTCTAGATATCTTAGATACCAGAGGCACAAAATAGACTCATGGCATATCACCTAAAAAAGCACAACATCACAGATTTCACCTTGACCTTTCATTTCTGTCACTGCTGAGGTGATAGAAAAGAGAAGGGATTCACCTAAGTATAGCCAGGTATCTGATCTGTTAAACACCCCTTTTTCTCCTGACACTCACCAATAATTTAATTCTTAAGAAACATTTTCTAATTCAGGGCCAAAATGATTGTTAAATGCTGCGTTCTTTAATTTTAAAAGGTTCAAAATCTTCAAAGCTGAAACCAGTTGGTTGTAGTTTTGCTAAAATCACTGATGTAAATTGGTATCAGTTTTTGTGAGATACCTTAAAAATGAAATAATCTCAAGTGAATATGTGTCAGCAGACAACTGTATCCACTTAACAAAATGGATGTATCAGTAATATTAATCCACAGAATGTACCTCCAGTAACATGTTTTTGTGATAAAGGAATTAACCGTCCATCCTCCTAAGCTCTTTGTGACTCTTATTTCCTTTTCTTATTGTGACTGGTGCACACTGATGCTCTTGCAGACTGCCATAATTGTCCTTGTAATGGTTAACCTATGGCAATATTGCACAAGGATCTACAACCTTCATAGTGGGATCAAGACTACAGCACATCTACATATAGATGGGGAAGAAGGGGCTGATTCTCAAAGGCTTATGGTCTAAATGGACAAAAAGTAGATAGAAAAAGAAGGAAAATCGAGGATAATGATTATAGTTACTGTTCAGCCTTTGTCAAGGAAACCTGATGGACAAAATAGATCATGATCATCCCTGATAGAGCTTCACTAGTTTTACAATGTTAGGAATATTTATACTGGGGAATTATTTCACTTGCATCACTTACACATTCATATATCCTTGTCTGACAGCCTTTCAAAGCTTTATTAATCAGTGTTACATGCAAACAGTTAAAAGCAGTGAAGCTGGAATTATGTGATCATTGTCATAAAGTGAACAGTATATTGCATCTTGTTTATCCATCTGCTATAATTGCACTATGGGATTCGAGTTCCTTATAACAAATGCAATGACATAAGTGGTACTAACACATGTAGAGGGTACATGTCAATACATACTGCTAATTTCCACATTTGCTTCTCCATATAAGACAATGCTAAAGGTTTCTACAGGGCACATCTAAGTGCCTGTGGGCCTCCTGTCAACTGCTGAGATTCTCTGCTGCCTGGATCTGCCTGTAATGAGCATCTTAACCCATAAGGTGGAGAAACAAAGTCAAGTAAGGTGTTTATGCACTACTTCACTGCCTATTTGGATAAGATTTGAGTCACATGCTGTTGTCTCAGATGACTATCATCCTCTTGAGTTGTTATATTTATGAAATTGATTTGTAAACTGAAGGCGAGATAATAAAGGACATAGATTCCAATTAAGAAAGCAAACGCAACTTGGGCTAACCTCCTGGATCTGCCGCACTCTTCCTCTGTGACTTAATCCTGTATTTCACCCCGGGATACATCTCTGCAAACTTTGAAAATGAGCCGGAATCTGGTTTTAAGCTTAAACTCACCTCATGTTCAACCTGTGCGAATGACAGGCTAAAGTGTGGTGGTTTGGTGAGCTCCAGGACATGGTCTGCTGCACTTCACCCCTCTCTTCAGCCCTGCACACAGCCAAGGCGGCCGCCCTTCATGTGAGCTCAGTGAAATCTTTGTGCTGCTGTTTCATGTTTTCTGCCTGAACCTCAACTGATTCAACATACATCTAAGAAGTGAACAGAAAGTTTGACTGACTAGGATTCTGTCCCCTTGATGGGAACTTAGAGGAACTTGTTTGTTCTAGAATCATAGAATCATCTAGGTTGGAAAAGACCTTGAAGATCATCCAGTCCAACCATTAACCTAACATTGCCAATTCCCAACTACACCATATCCCTCAGCGCTATGTCAACCCGACTCCTAAACTTCTCCAGGGATGGGGACTCCACCACCTCCCTGGGCAGCCCATTCCAACGCCTAACAACCCCTTCTGTAAAGAAATGCTTCCTAATATCCAGTCTAAACCTTCCCTGGTGCAATTTGAGGCCACTACCCCTTGTCCTACCACTTGTTACTTGGTTCAGGAGACTCATCCCCACCTCTCTGTAACCTCATTTCAGGTAGTTGTAGAGGGTGATGAGCTCTGCCCTCAGCCTGTCCCTGCTGGCCAGGCTATTGCTGACACAAGCCAGGATGCCACTGGCCTTCTTGGCCACCAGGGCACAATGCTGGCTCCTGTTAAGCCAGCTGTCAGTCAACCCCCCCAGGTCCCTCTCTGACTGGCAGCTCTCCAGCCACTCCTCCCCAAGCCTGTAGCGCTGCTGGGGGTTGTTGTGCCCAAGGGCAGCCCCCGGCATTTGGCCTCATTGAAGCTCCTCCAGTTGGCCTCAGCCCATGGCTCCAGCCTGTCCAGGTCTCTCTGCAGAGCCTCCCTACCCTCGAGCAGATCAACACTCCCACCCAAGTTGGTGTCATCTGCAAACTGACTGAGGGTGCACTCGATCCCCTCATCTAGATCATCAGTAAAGATGGTAAACAGGAGTGGCCCCAACACCAAGCCCTGGGGGACACCACTCGTGACTGGCTGCTAACTGGATTTAGCTCCGTTCACCACAACTCTTTGGGCTGGCCATCCAGACAGTTTTTTACCCAGCGAAGCCCATCCAAGCCATGAGCAGCCAGTTTTGCCAGGAGAATGCTGTGGGAAATGGTGTCAAAGGCCTTACTAAAGTCAAGGGAGCAACATGCACAGCCTTTCCCTCATCCAATAAGCAGGTCGCCCTGTCGTAGAAGGAGATCAGGTTAGTCAAGCAGAATCTGCCTTTCATAAACCCATGCTGGCTGGGCCTGATCATCTGGTTGTCCCGCACGTGTTGTGTGATGGTACTCAGGATGAGCTGCTCCATCAGCTAGTTTAAATCCTGAGCATAAAAACACTCAACAGCGAGTTTGATTTTTTTCCTTACACTGGAGTTCACAACATCATCCACATATAGATAATTATCCTTAGAACAAGCAAAAGACAACCCTTGAGAGAAAAAAAAAAGTGCCTGAAATAGGATTTTTTATTTTGACTTAGTTTTGATAGTGGTTTCTCAAAATTACTAATGCAATTTTTGTTTAACTAATGCAAAATACATTGATTGCCAAAGAACCCCTGAATTTCCACCCCTCTACATAGCTACATTATGTTAATATTCTCATGTTGTCATCAGATCTTTAGCGAGTAGGAGGGATTCATTAACTCCAGTGTAATCTGCAATCCAGACTGGCAGAAAGCAGAGGCTTTCTCTACCTCAAGCTGGCTCAAGTCAAAGTAAGGTAAGTGTGTCTGACTCAGGCCTACGCATTACGGTATAATCAGCTATCCCTCATGGAGTTAAAATCACTTTGCTTTGAAAAGACAGTGGTTGGTCTACGTGGAATTGTTTCATTCTGATGCAAATGCATCCACTTCCTAGAGGAAATAAACATTTTTAGTCAGTAAGTATGAAATAAATGGGTCTCCTAGTGAGGGTTGAGTTTACCTTGTTTGATTTCCTGGTTTACACATATTTCTGTGTGTGTATATCTGCCTGCATATACATATGTACATATGTATTTATGTGCATATATACACATGTATATATATCTCTATGTATACAGCGTAACATATATATGGGGATTTTTGTAGTTTAGTCCAGACTGAGTTCCAGCTCAGCCCTCAGCAAGGACTTTGTCCAGAAGCAGCTCAGTGATACTGTGATCAAGGAACCTCTATCAATCCCATTTTCTGTTCCATGTTCTTCAACGTCTACATTAAAAAATGACAGCGTCAGGCTTAGAAAGGCAGGCTTTCATAAAAACACAGGCTCAAGACCAAATCTCCCGTGCTTACACCGTGAAGTGAGCAACACAGGGCGTGCTCAGGACCTGCTCATTCCTGCAGGATTAAACTGAGAAATCCCGATGGCTTCCTAGAGAAGGTATATTCATTTTTTCCTCTTTTTCAGGGGAGTCTAAATTACAGTCTCACCTTCCATTATTCTCAGTTGGCTCCTTCTGTATAATAATTGCAGCAAGGTTAAAAACGACCTAATGATTGCATTAGTTTCCACACAACTTTCCTCTTTTCACTTCTGTCTGACCTCTATCCATAACAGAGATTAGTGAAGGACAGGCAGAAAAGTAAAAAGAATGCCTGAATATAGGTTGTCATACCCAGTCCAGCTGTTGCTAATAATAATTTTCCGAGTGCTAGCACTGGATGAGCCATTTGTCACGAATGATTTATTTGATTAAATTAGTTCTCTTCTTCACTCCTTGCAAACTTTCTCTGCAAAATGATGGAGACGTTCAAAGGTGTTCGTTATGTATATAGGCCCAGGTGATTGTTTCTCTCCTCAAGCATGAGAGTATGGATTAGTGGTACACTGAGGTGAGTGTTCTGTAGAGACTAATGATTTTGGATACCTCTCCCTTTAACTGTCCTAGTTGGACAGACTGATCATGGCACTGATATTCAGCAGCTGAAGGCCCAAATCATTCTGAAAAATTGCCCCTTGAGGGATACCTTGGTTGTTCATGCAAAATCTTTAATTGCTTCTGAAAATCTATCCCAGTGTCTATTCATTATATGTCATTACGCACATCAGTGACATGGCAGATACTCTAATTCCATGACTGAATGACTGAACCTCTGCAAAATGGAGACTTGATACCCTCTAATGAATGACAAATAAAGCTGCCTTCTTTACGTATGGAAATAGGCATTCATACAGATAACATTGTCTACCTTCTGACTCTGTGGTCTGAACTGGAATGTCTTTTGAACACAGGTTTTTGCTAAAAGGCATCCCCACTTTCTGTTTTTTTTTTTTTTTTTTTTGTTGTTGTTGTTGTTGTTTTTTTTTATTCTCTAGTTTGACTTGAAGTTTCTAAGCACTGTAAGGCACACTCTGGGCTTTGACCTCATCTGGGACTCATAGTTCTTATAACAGTTTGTTCCCATTAGTTAGCCAGCTGTTCTCCAAGGATTACATCCATCCTGTGACACTTAACTGTCCAGGGACCTTTTAGGGCTTTCTTCATTCTAATTTATATGGCTTCAAAACAGGGGAAGAAATGTCATGATTTAGTTTGTGTATGAGTTCTCTCTTCAGGGCTGATTGTGGTTGATTAGATCAAAGGAATGGGTTTTGCATTTATGTCAACACCTCATGGAGTCCATCTTTCTATCGGACACTGTTCAACAGCTGGTTCTGGGACAATAAATGCACCAGGATGACACTGCATTTTAGTAAAAATACAGTATTGCTCAGTAAAAATACAGTATTGCTCAGGGACAACTGCAGCTGTCCCAGCTGGGGAACTAGCAGAGAGATCAAACCATGGACGGTGTCCTCTGGGACCTCTGTGACTCTGTCCTGAACTCTAGCATATAATGTTACTGGAATTACACCAGGGAGGAGTGTGTCCCATATAAGGCCTATTGAAGTCCCTAGGTAATTTGTAGCTATAGCCATTTGTACTATTATTTAGTCAGGCTATTGATCTTCTAAGTCCGGTAGGTGCATCTGGCCATGACTGACACAAGCGTCTTCATAGGCAGACAAGATAATGCAATGAAAGCATAATAGCAGCAGACAGTGGTAAAATAATGTAGGAAAAGGCGAGGGGGAGGAAGAGGTGATTTTAGTTCTTTGTCTTCCAATAATCACTGCACAGCTTGACATCTGATTTCTTTTACCCTAATCTCAGCATGCATCTCAAAAATGCTACTAGCCATCAGATTATCCCAGCAGATCATTAAATTTTCTTATCCTCTGGACTTATGTATGCTATGGGACTATCCAAGGATAATGAGCTGCCTGCTGTTGCACTCACCTGGTTGGGGTCGATGTGTTTTATGAAAGCTCCCCACATATTCTCTTTAATGAACGAGTCCTTTCTTTTTATAGGGAAGAACTCTTAAGAGAAAAATTTTAAAATTACCTTTAGGGTTTTTTTGACATGACCTTTAGGTTTTTTGATGAGAAACAGAATATTCTTCAGACAAATTCCTAGTTATCAACAGGAAACAGCAATACGTGATCCAAAAGCCACATACAATAAAGTCTGTGGTAGTATGTGCTCTTGAAAATTCATATATGTAATGCTATTCTCATTCCTTAATGCTATACGGTTGGGGTCAGACATAAAGCTTCCAGCTGCAATTACCCAAACAGGTGGATTGGTTGAATTCATGGCCTAAACTGTTACTGCTTCTAGTGGCAAACTCAACATGGGTTATAGCAGTACTAATGCTGTTTACTGACTCTAAGAAAGAAAAGAAGTTATCTGATCACAGATAAACTTACCTCCTCAGATAAGAATTTAAATAAAAAAGCTTTCTCTTTCAAAAATGCATACCCTTATTTCCCTGGTGTCGGCCAGCTTTTCCTGCTCCTCCTTATGTGTTCATGTCCTCCTGCTGCTCTCTTATTCATATTCTCTCATCCATTTCCCACAAGTGGTTCCTTCTGCTCAAATAACAAGGCTCCACACTGGTAGAACAAACTTGGGTAGGATACTGGGACTGAAAACTTAAATGTTGAATTTCAGCTATTTGTTGCTTGCACTGTAAAGCCAGTAAGACTGCGATAGGAACAGCTACTGGTCTAATGCTGCTCGTCTTCCTCTCCCCATCATGCAGGTCATCTAGTGTTTGTGTCCTGAGCAGCATTAATATGGGCACTCAGCTGCCATCGGGGAGGAGGATAACTGAATGACCATGTTAGGGTTTCTCATGCAGAACTAATGTAGCCCTTTCTATACAGTCCCAGATGACCTAATCATGATCTACATTGCCTCTGAAATTATAATGGTGCTCATACGATCACCATGACTGCAGACTCTGAACATGTGCCAGACATGAGGATATTTCTCCTGCCATCTGTACGAGATGAGGTAGCGTGTGTTCCCCTTGTTTAACAAACAGGGAGTGAACATCGAGTGACTGGCAAAAGGCTATAAATGAAATGTGTCAAAGAAGAGTCAGGAATTGAAAGGAAAAAAATATCAGGGTCTTCACTGTTAAGGTCAGCTTTCATCGAGGAGGAGAAAACATGCCACACTGAAGGGGAGAGTTAGAAAGAAGTTATCACTGAGTTAGAAAGGAGTGATCACTATATGTGTGACAAAGCCTTTGCTCATTGCCAAGGCTTGCAATGCCTTCAGCGGCAACCATCGCAGTAATTTTGAATAAAGTCCAGATACACTAAAACTAAATCAACAACCGAGTTTTCCCAAAACCTGGGGTACCCAGATCTGTGGCTGAGGACAAGCCACACTTTTTGTCTAAACAGCTTTAATAGTGATTAATAAATTTACTCTAATAAAAATCTTGCTGGCAAAAAGCCCTTAAACATGACATTATTTACATAATTTCCTGCAATGAACAGCTGCATAGCCCTCCACTCTGGTCATAACTTCTCAGTTGTAGTGCTCCTGCACCCAAATGTTCACAAATCTTAAGGCACCTGCCTGGCATTTATGATACAAAGGAGCTTATGAAAGAGGTGCATCTCACAAGTGTGATTTGAAAACTTGGGGTGTAACCGGCGTCCAGATACTGCATTCACATCCATATTGGTGACCACTGGGATGCATTGCAGGATTGGGCTCATATTTACTGATAGGTTTTAATTAGTCTGCATAGCTCATTTCCACATCTGCTTTCCCATAAACAAGCCACTAATTAGTTCAGTGAGTCAGTTAAAAAGTGCACCATTGTGCCAGATAGTTTAAAGAGACACTGAAAATATTTGAAACACAGTCCATTTAATTTTAATTATTTTTAAAAAGGAAAGCATGAAAAAAATCCCCATATTTAATCTCCTTCTTCTGAATTCCTCTGCTAATTTCAGAATACATAGTTGCAAAATTGTGACTCTGTCAAAGGCTTGTGTGTCTCCAGAGCAAATCCACTCTGGCTTTAAGCTTTCTGATATATTCTACTGCTTAGCTTTACTCAAGTGGTAGCTCTGGAAGCACTGCTAGTGCTTCTAAAGCTTGATTACTCACCTGAAAAAGTCAAGCTAATAACCTAATTTTCTCAATACTCCAGCCTCCTGGCCTAATGCGGTGGAGCAATACAGTTCCTAGTTTCTGGGCCAGAGTCTTGTTTAAGATCTGTATGGGGAAGATAAGACGATTCTGACTAGGATCAGAAAATGTGAAGATGAGACCCTCTCTTTCCCCCTCCACCGAGGGAAATGAGCAGAGCTTACTACATTCAAGAATGGGCCTGCTCAGAGAAGATGGCGTCTGTGCCCTTACACAAACGTCTCCTGGGCGATAAATTGAACACCTCCTTCAGGGCCTTTGGAAGAGAAAGCAGACATCTCATGTAAATGCATTAGCCTTGGACTGACTCCCACCCCTAGTTTCTGAAATCTCGCTGGGCTCAGATGTAAGCGAAGCACAGACCAAGTGGGTCAGGTCTTTGCATGAGCTAAGATGAAACCTTGGTGTGCGCAGATGTATTTAAAGCCAGAAATTAAACACTTGGAGAGCTCATTAGGCTTTTAAGTTCTTCCTAAATCTTGGTTTTGTCTGACTAAATCCTTTATTGACTCTGACTGAAAGCCTCAGTGCTAGGCAGCTATCCTTCCTGTTTAACCTTGTGTCACTTGTGTCACTTGTAACAACAGAAGGTGAAATAATTAGGTCATTTTTTAAACATGGACTTTTGCTTTCCAAGCTGACTGCTCCTTTAAAGCTAAGATGTCCCCCTGACACTTCTCTTTGATATAGTACCTAATAGCTAAGCACAATGTCTTTCCTCCACCCTCCTTACTTTTTAATATGAGGCTTACAGCATGCCAGCAATTTAAACCTCCAGTCTCCATTGGCAAATCAGGACGGCTTTGGTGAACAGTCTGTTTCTTCTGATTATTCCTCACCATTGTGAGGGATTATGGCTGAGGACCAGCGACTTTCCCTCCACAAAGACTTTAATGGTCCAAACACGCTCTCCTTGCAGATTACAGCGGAATCACTAATGCAATTTTGACCTGACTTTGATGCAGCACTCTACTGATGTGGGGTGACGCCTCAGCAAAGCAACAACGTTAGATCTCAGCAGTGATTAAACCGGAGCTCCCAAAAGGCCGCTGACCTCCCTCCGGGGCGTGCAGGCGTGCGGGGAGCCGGCCGGGCATGGCCCAGGGTGCCAGCTCAGGGCACACGCCACCTGCCTGCGCACAGGCCGCCCGGGGAAGGCGAGATGGTTTTTTACACTCTGCTTTCCTCTATCCCCTCCTCTGGAATATAATCCCGGCCTGTTCAGCATTTGAGCAGCCGGGCCATCAATCAATCAATCAATCAGTCACTAAATCCGCTTTTGTCAAGCATCACTCTCGCCAGCTGGGAGGGGGTTGCAACCCCAAGGGGCTGCCTTCCCCTTGGGGCGGGGGGACACTAACGAGAGCTTCCCGCGCCTCCGCTGGGACCCCCGGGGCCACGTCCGCTCGCCTCCCTGGAGAGGAGGCAGGGAGGCTGCGGACCAGCGCCGCAGGAGAGCGGATCAACCATCAGCCCCGTCCGAGGCTCCATCCCCGCTCCCTGGGGGTGAGACTGAGCTCCGGGAGCGGGGCTGGGGCTCGCCGGGCTGTGCGGCACTGTATATGGTGGGATATACATGTGTCTGTATAGAACATAGGTATTTATAAGCAAACAAACAAGTGAGCTGGGGGCTCTTTAAAATGTTCCAGCCACGGCGGTACCCAAAGGAGGTACCGCTGGAAAAGGAAAGGAAAAAAAAAAGAAAGAGAAAAAAGAAAGACAAAAGGCAGAATTTTTTTTTTTTTTTTTTTTTTCCCTCCAGGCATCTGATTTACTCCGTGACTCTGATGCTTATCAACAACGCGTGAAGATTGCAATAAGGATCCTCCCTGGAAGGCGAGGAGGAGTGACTTCCAGGGGGCTGGGAGGAGGTGGAGAGCAGCGCGGCTCTCGCCTATAAGGAGGTGCCCAGCGCCCGGCTGCCGCTTCCCCGCCGCAGCTCGCAAGGTGAATTTCCGCGGCGGCAGCCGGGGGAGCGGGCTCGGCTCGGCTCGGCTCGGCTCGGCGCGGCCGCTGGCGTTTGGAGCGGCACCTCCGAGGGCTGCGGAGGAGGGTCCCTCGGCCGACCCCGACCCCGGCTCCCCCTTCACCCCCCGTGCCTGGATGCTGGATGGAGTAAATGAGCGGAGGAAGAGGGAGCGCACAGAGGCTGAGAGGCGCTCGGAGACCGGGACCGGGGGAGACAGGCGGGCGGCTGGCTTCCCCCTCCGGGGCTGAACATGGATTCCCGAGCCCTCGGGGGCTTCACTCTGCTGCTCTTCAGTTTTTGGCACCTGGGATTAACTGCAACGAATTGTGAGTAGCGGGAGCGCAAGGAGTTGCCTGGGGCTGGGGCTGGGGCGGGGGGGGGGGGGCAGCGGCAGGAAGAGATGGGGGGGAAAAAACTCCCTGGAAAAGGGGGTTATTGTAACATGACCTCTAAGAAAGTTAGCTCGGCTCCGGTTTGCTGATGGAGCTTAGAAACGCGAAGTTGCGGCCAGATGGAGGGATGGCTCGCCACCGTCCTGCCGCTGTGGACGTGGGAGTGAACGGGAGCCACTAGAGCCCGCAGCGAGCCGCTCGCCGCTCTTCCCTCACGGTTTTCTGTCCTTCCGCTGGCCGCAGTTGTTTTCGCTGCCGCTCGCCCTGCCTCGGCTGCGGGCCGCCGGCGGGACGGGGCCGCCGCTCTGCGCCTCCGCCCGCCGGGCTAGAGGCGGTCGGTCCTCCCGCACGACTCGGGGGGTGCCGGCATTTCGCGGGCGCAGCCTCGCCCCAGCCTGGCGGAGCGGCGCTGGAGGCACCGGGCATCCTCGCCCCGGCCCGGCGGGCGCCGTCGGTTCCCACGGGCGCGGCTGCGTCCCGGGGCGTGCTCGCCGTCCCCGCTCTCTCCGCAGCATCCCGGGCGGGAAATAGCTGTTCGCTGCTTCTTCCTCGGGAGATTCCCCTCGCAAGTGTCCCACGTATTGCCGATCGGGGTCTGCCCCCGCGGGCAGGAGCTTCTCCTCGCCGCCGGCCTTCGCGGCACCGGCGGCGGGCGGGCACCGGCGGCGGCTGGGCACCGGCGGCGGCTCTACGGGCCAGCGCGGTGCGGCCGGGGACCTTAGGCGCCGGTGGGCCCTGGAGCCCGCGGGAGGAGGAGGAGGAGCTGCTCCGTGACCTGCCCCGCACCCCCCGGCAGGCCGGGGCGGCCGATGCGGCAGGAGCGGGAGCGGCGGGGCGCGGTCTCCCCCGCGGGCGCGGCCCGTCGGGCGGCGCGGGGCGGGCCGGCCCCCGCCGGGGCGCGGCGGGCGCTAGGGGGCGCTGTTGCCCCGCCGGCGGCGCGGGGCGCCCGCCCCGTCCCGGCCCCGCGCTGGGGTGCGCGGCCAGCGCTGCCCGTCCCCTGCCCGTCCCCTCCCGCCAGTGGCTGCCAACGAGCCACCGCGCCGAGCGCCCTGAACTGCTTTCCCTTCCTTTTTTTTTTTTTTTTCTTTCCCGTTTTTTAATTTTCAGTCAATTAAATTACGGTTAATATGTTTTAATAATGTTCACGAATACTAAATGGCAGGCGATTTAAGGCTGAGGCTTGCCATTACTGATGCAGTCATAAAGTTAATTCCCAACACTTAAAAAGAAACTCTGCATTAATGAGTTTTACTATTTCACGGGTGACAGTTTAATTTGCCAGTGCCAATAAACATTTCCATTGAATACACACTGCTTCCTAAATATTTAGGAGTCAATCTTTTTAAAACATAATGATCAATGGTTTTATTATACTGTACAGATTTTACTTATTCATTGAGCAATGAATTAGCATGGAATCAGCTGTAAGTGCTTTCCCAGGAGCTGAGTGAAGGAGCCTGTGAATCTGTAATAGCTACAAGTTCCCTAGAAACCTCGTTAGATTTGCATGTGAAGATATCTGTGTGCACACACGGACCTCAATAATTGCATCCAGTGTGAAAATTCATCACCTTCTTAAATAAATCATCTCTGTATGTTGGAGCTTAGGGAAGCTGTGCTCCCTGCCTCAGTTTTGGGCTAAGAAAGTTTATATTGAACGTTATGTGCCTATAAGTAGTATCCTGAAGTATACTTAAACATCTCCATAAAAGTGCCATTGCTTTTAAGGATTACTGGGCTCCAGGTACCCAGTAAACTTTCCAAAAGAAGTTACCAAATTCTGCAGATGGGAAGCTTCAGCACAGGCTACTGTCAGGAGCTGAGGTCCTTCTATTTGAAAGCTAAAGTGCAAATGGAAGGGCATTGCTTCTGTGCTTTCCTCCGTTTTAACAGTTTGGCTGAAGGATCGCATTCAGATGCCTATACTGGAGTATTTACAATGGCTTCAACTGGCTTGTTTCTGACAGATTTTGCAAACAAGAACAGAACCAGGGACTGTATTTACAGTGGAAAAGGCATATGCTTCTAGGAGGAAAAAAGCATCTTAGTTTTCTTCCTAATGTCTAACATGGCATTAATCTAATTTGGGCTTTTTCCTTGCTTCTAAATTAGGAAACTCCTAAAAATTATTCTCCTCTCAATTAGTATTTAGTTTCTATAAAGTAAAAATCCTGAGTAAGTCAAAATCTTCCCTACCACTGAGATATTTAATTCCAATTTTCTCTTTGGTAATAGTTTTTAATTAAACAAAGAATTGCTCAAGAAACTGCTTTGAAACACAGCTACAGGCTAGGGGTCAGTAGACATCATTAGAAAGACCAAAATCACCAAATGCTAATAAAACATAAGAAATTCATCCTACTTTGCTTTTTGAAGTAATTTATTACATTTGGTAAACAGAGTGGCAATAGGAGTTCCCAAGATACTAATTACTAGAAAATTAATAAATAGCCATGTACATAACATTGGAAATGTGTTGCATACGATATCAGGCGGGACTGAAACTTCCACATTTATCAGGTAGACAAGGAGACACAAAGTCTTACCCACTATGTAACAAATTAGTTGCCCTTTAGCAGCACATTCTGTGATCTGGAAATATTAGTAGCTTTGTTAAGTCTAGATTTCCAGTTGTTGAGCGTAGGTTTTTTCCTCCTTTTTCTTTTTCCTTTTTAAAGTTAGAGGGAGAGGGAAATAGTGAAAATACGAAAAGCGAAATGAACTTATGTTTTCTCCAACCATGTTGACATAGCAGTTCAGGGCTGGTCTGCAGCTGCAGAAAAGAATCTCAGGAGCGTTCCTGGTTAGTGATCCTCTACCCCGGTTGGTGTCATGTATCCTAGAAACTTTTCCTATTGTTGTTTTATCCATTATGGCTTACTACCCCTTATTTATATATTTCTTGACTGACTTTTCTCACATGGCCAGAAAAATGTAGCAGATTAAAACACCTCCTGGAGAAATGGCATCTTCTAATTCCTGTTGCAAAAATTATTCTCAGAAATGATTATGTTTCCGTTCCTGAACACAGCCTCCTCTTCCTCCCACAGTATCCCTAGTGTTTATTATCCCAGTTCACTAGCACTTACTACCTGATCATGATCATACCTTCAACATGGTCATAACTCTCAGTTGAAGCTGCAAAATTTCAGTGTGTGGTATAATCAGATCCCTACCGAACATCTTATCGTAATACATGGTCAGTGTATGGTCCAGTACTCTGCAGTAGATTTAGATGTAGCCTTACAGGAGACTTTCTTTAATAACTATTCAGTTAAAAGGTAGGTAGTATGTGTCTGTATTTCTATTTATTTTGAAATATAAAAAACCTGCAGAAAACATACATTTTCTTGGACAAGGAGACTTTTTTTTTTTTTTTTAGGTTACAGAAGTCCACTGTAATTTTAGTCTTCCTCTGCAGTGATCTAAATTAATGGTAACTGTGCAGGAGTCAGACAAGTGTAAGTGAAAACTTACAGGAGAAAATTTGACTCTGGATATTTGAGGTCATCAAGATCAGTAGTGTATCTGGGACTTGTAACAGCACGAATGAGACCCGTTGGGTCAACAGTGGTACAGCCAAGAGGTCTCTTAAACAGTGACCTTTCAATCCATGTGGTCAGAAATGCTAATTTTTTAAGAGATCTGCTGAAATAGGTCGAATATTTATCATCTGATCTCTGTTTGTGGCTCATTTGCTTGCAGGCTGAGTGAAACGGATTGGAGGCACATCTCTGGCTTTTCCTCTGGCTCCGATACTTAAATATTCTTTACAAAAGACATATTCGGACATGCTTTCCTCCTTTTATTTCCATACAGGGAGAAAAACATACAAATGTTAGCTTTTTCATGCCTTCAGATGCGACAATGAAGAAATGGCATAGAATAATGAGATTTCCTGAGAGAAGTGCTGTGAATGACCTGCTGCTGATCAGTGCCTCTTGCACGTCTGTCATTGTCTAGCTTTCTATCAGTTTGACTCACCTAGCACTCCTTGGCTTTGAATCAGTCTTTAAAACGGTCTCCATGGACTACAATGGTCTTTGGATTCTGCATCTGCTAGGCAGATGGCATTGCCAGCCCACAGGAATCTATCCAGGGTTATTATCATCTCAGTATCAAATACGTTGTATGATTGGACATTTCTTTTTTACTTTATTTGCTCTTAATCTTGTGCAAATGCAGCAAGTATTTTCATATAAATTAACAGCAAGAGCAAATTGTTTTCAAATGTGCTTGGTACATTTGAAAAAAGTATAGACTTCAAGTGGAAAATATGGTGATTCTGGGTAGGACAACACACTTGTGAAGCATTCACAGCACATGGCATGTACAGGCTTCTGCCAGCACCCCAGTGAGCGCAGGACTGATGAATATTTTTTTAATCACTGTAATCATTCTTTTACCAATGGGAAACTGAGGCAGTGTATCATAAGCAGGCCTGCAGATAGATTCCCACATTGACTGTACATCTAAATATCTAAAATAAGTCCTTTGGGGTCAACTGACTTGATCCCATATGGTGTGAGCATGTCCTGTGCTCTGTTAGATCATATTCATGTTTGTCCTGCTATATGTAATCATTTCTAAATCTGTAGATTACTCCCTGTTTCCTCTTCCTCTCCCTCCCCTTTTCTGCTGCTATTTGAAGCAAGTAGAGTTTGGATAGCTGAATACTGAAATGAATAAGAATCCGAAGGCAGTGGGAGTGTGGGATGGCATTTATTTTTTTTTTTTAGCCCCCAAAATGCATTTTCTGTAGATGTGACAGGTTTCAGCTCACTTGGAGAACTTGAATTACTGTCTTACCCTCCCCTGCTCTGAAAGAGATGAGAATGGGAGAAGTACAGAACTCCAGGTGTATCTACCATCATCACACATGACAGAGGCTCTCCAGATGCATCTGCTTTCCCCTAGCCTACCAGCCTCCAGAGTCCTACCAAGTATTCAAGGGAGGGGACTCTGTATATAGGGCACCAAGTAACATGCTGTGCTTTTTTTTTTTTTAAAAAAAATAAAGCACTCTGCTGGGTTTTTCCACAACAGGAATCGGGGGAAAGATATTCTGGTCCTGTAGCATTCACTTTTTCAGACTGTTGCTGATACAAGGGCCACATTTGCATCACGTTTGTAGGATGTGGTTCTTGCTGGACATATCTCTTCTGGGTCTATGAAGAAAAGAAGGGTGCAAAAGAGAAAAGTGGTAGATCCATGTGAAAATTTTCTTTCTGCTGTCAGTAAAGTGTCTTTAAGAAACATGGACTGTTGTTTGTTTTTTTTTTTTTTCATTCTTAACTAAAACTCCCTTTACTCAAACCAAGAAAGAGGGGAAGAGAATAGTATAATCCTGATGTAATAAGGGTTTAAAATTGCAGGCAATTCTTGGAGGTTTTGAATACATCACTTGGTAAAGTGGGAGGTATCAGCAGACCTATTAGCAAGTCTCTGCAGAGTCAGAGGAAAACAAATTTTTTGTACACAGTACTGGACTGATATCATTGATAATTAATTTCCTTGTATTAATCTTGTCTCTGAATTTTCTAATTGCCCTGTGCAGATTCTTGTGGGCTGATAATGCCATCTGTTCACTGGATCAGTGCAACTGACGGTGTTTTAAGTGATGAAAACAATGCAATATAGAATCTAAAGGAAAAAAAAGATGCCAAAACATTGATTTATTTATTTTTAATTATCCACTCTGTCAAGCAGTTAAAAAAATTGGTAGTTCATAGTGTGGTGATCTAACTGACTTTTTTAAATAGATATGCAGAAAATATTTCAGAATTTAGCTGGTATTTGCTCCAAAAATAAAGGAAAGTAACTTAGTAAAAGAGAGAGCATGAAGCCATTTGTAAATGTCATGAAAGATCTTACCTGATCTGTATTCCAGGAGAAGAAACCCCATTTTTATGGCTGTGTTATGCCTCTGCATGATACTAGCTTTTTCTCTACATTCTTACAAACACATGTTGGAACTCAGATAACTTGGTCCATTCCCTACAGAAGTTTGTGCTCAGAGATTATCAACACAGGTTCTGAATAAAGCAGTGGAATTCTGTATGAACCTACCTATTTACAATACTAAATGGGTATTAAGAGTACTGGTTGGTTCAATTATTACTGTATTTTGTAACCTGTGAATTAAAAGCCTGCAGAGTTAATTTTTTTTGAATGTACAATTGTAGTACTTTAACTGAAAATAAGATCTAGATCTCAGAGAGACAAAGTGGTCTTCTAGGTAATGGTAGCTTTTATTTTATCCAGTGTTTCTCTACCATAATAAAGACCTCACCAGTGTTCAACCTCTCAGACTCTAGTGCAACCCCCTAAGTCCCAACCTGTATAGACATTGAATAACCTGAGTACCAAGAGTGTGCTATAGACAGGGCAAAATAATGTGATGAGTTCATGGACATCTGTGTTAAAAAGGTTTCTTTCTTCCATGGCAGAAGTTTGTGGAAATAATTTTGGAAGAGAGATGCTTGTTGTACTCTTTCAGGCATTGTGTATGTATATGTTTCCTGGTTGAGAAGAAGGCTTTAGTGTTAGAAAGAGATGTCAAGAAATGATTCACATGGCAAAAGAAGCGCTAGTGCCTTAATCTCCTTCTGTATCAGTGGCAGCATACCAGTGTAACTTTTGTCCTCATCCTAGGCATATGCCAAATCAGAGGGAGGAGTCAGGTTTGGAATCAGACCCCTGTGTGTCACTGTGTTGCAAATGGGAGGAAGTTTCTCAAAACCAGGGTGCAGATGGGTTTTTAAGTGAACTTGTAGATTTTTTTTTTCCTCACTTTGAGTCTAATTGAAACTGGCTTTGAATAACGGTAGCTAAATGGTTTCTGTTTTGTCATGAATGATGATTACTTAAGAAACTAAATTTAAAGTAACGTTCATCAACATCACTGATTCAAGATCTGGAGGCTGTTTCAGCTCCAGGATTGTGTTGCTGCGTTTGTATTGGGCCAGGAAAGTCCAGATTCCTGACCACAATGGCTGGCTTATCGTTGAGTTGGATGTTGGCTTATCATTGGTTTGCTGGGAAGAGTCTCTGCGACTCCCTCCTGTCATAGTCAACATCAGATACATTACACCAGTGAGTAGCTTGTAACATGCCAACACTGTTTCCATGCTGGACAACACAACTCCAAATTTGAGGTTAAGGGGTATTCTTAATGAGCATCACTGTTACGTGTATTCCTAAGAGCAATAACAAGGAAAAGCTAATTTTATAATTGCTCATTCAATGCCATTCTAGATTATAAAATATTTTGAGGCTGGTGTTAACGTACTTTTTTTTCCAAAGTGTTAACTGCCTGGGATCTGTGTGATCATTATGGGATAAAGGAGCATAGAGTTGCAGTGGGACACACTGCACTCCTTTCAGCCCAGTACCACTCAAAAGATATTCAGCAACAACCACAGCAGTGGAAACTGCAAAGAATAACTATGGTATCATTCTGAGGAACACTTCCCTTTTGACACTGATAATTAGAGTTTAGCATAGAGCTCCAACGCATGAAACAGAATGGTATTCAATACTAACCATTGTGGCACAGTAGCAATTGGGCTGGAAAGGGAATAAATGTGTTTTCATTCTCTGTTTTATTGTGTGTATTGAGAAGGATTGAGTGTTGGCCCTTAGGAATTCTGGAGCATAAATTTCTCTTCTAAAACTATTCACTGTACTGTGTTGCCAATATAGTAGTAAATAATAATAATAATAATTTTCAAATGGGTAGAATCCTCTCTTTGTTCCCAGCTGGGCAATAAGGAGTTGATAAATGCTGTACTGCCTGGATAAGAATTGGCAAGTTCCATTTACTTCTGCTCTAAATGGTGAGGCATTGTTCCTCAATGACAATGGTTCTTCACTGATGACAGCTCGTCAGCAGTGCAGGAACAGAGACAAATACCTTGTGATCTATGTCACCAGTGACATAGCTGTAGTTGTTCCCATATTAGTTCAGTGATGTCTCTATATGTTTAGGCCTAAATTACCCCCACTTCTGGTGCAGCTACTACAAGCCATTGCTCTCTGTCCTCCTTCTAGGTCATAAAAATAACCTACTGAGCATTAATAAGGCTGTTTTCTTTCTTTCTTCCCTCCATGCAAATTTATCACTGGAGCAGGAGGGGAAATAGCATTTTTTTACTGGAGAATATGTGGTGTGTCTATAAGATTATATGTAAGGAAAGGAGCAGGAGATGGAGTCTGTTCTTTGTAGGGAAAGAGAGGAGGTCACAAAGGATCTCCCAGTTTCCAGTTACTAGTGTCAGCTTCCGAATGCACTCAATGAGGAGGTCTGAATTAATGGTCCAAGTGAGTCATCAGTGAACCGTTAGGAGTAACACATTCATTTGTAGTAATCAGAATTGATTTATGGATAGGACAAAAGGGACTAAATATGCTATGAAAATGCATGTCGTAGATTTTTTTTTTTTTCCCCTGATGAATAATTCATCTTCTTCTAGTATCCATGAAAACAAACACTGTGCACATAAGAACCCATTAAAAAAGTTAATCCCACAAATGGCTGAACACGGAGAAAATCAGCTTTTGTTTTAAAAGGTAGATTTACTCAAATCTTCTCTAATTTGATTTGCCAGTGGGGTATAATTTAAGTCAAACAAGTTAGCAGCATTACTTGCTATATGAAGGTCTAAATATTTAATAGATCACGAGAAATGGTTGCCCCACAGGATAATGAGCTAAGGAGCACTCGTTCTCCACCGTGCAGAGGGTAAGCTAAACCCAACAAAAATAGCATGCAAAATGGAGAGGGAGCTTCTGCTCACAGGATATGGTCCTCTAAAGCTGGCCTTAGGAGCACTTGTAGTGGACTCAATACTCTATATAAACCCAGGGAAGCTACCTCTGAGGAATGATAGTAGCTTTTTAGTAGCTGTAAGGGTCCATGATCTTCCCATGGTCTCCACATGTCTGTGAAGATGCCCACAGTGAGCCTCTCCTAGCCAGAGCACATGTTTTGGGGCATGCAGGATGCTGCGTACTCAGGTAATCCCAGTGGGCATCTGAATGTCTGCTCTTGGACAGTCAGGTCAGCTGGAGGGGGAACACTGGTGCCTCTACAGAGACTGGTGCTTCAGAGGAGCTAAACTGTTTTGTCTAAAGCTACCTAGGAAGTCTTGGAAAAAAACAGAACATGAACTTAGATATATTGCATTCTAGGGAGACACTTTATGCCTTACCCTTGGTGCAACTGCTTATGTGGACACTAAACAGAACAGCAGAAAGGAGAAAGAAAACCTTACACAGAGAGAACAGTGTCATTAGATTTCTTCCTACCTGCCCCCCAAAATTCAGAGTGGTTGGTTTGTGTTGTTTTATTTTTTTTTAATTTTGTATCAAAATAGTTTGCATTTTAATTTTAGAGGAAGAACTCCCTTCAGCAACCCCTAGCAAGATTAAACAGCTATGGCATTTTTCACACAGACTGTTTGTTTGGAAAAGAAAATGAAAATTTGATGAATTTCAATCGGATGTAGCTTGCAGCATTCAAATATTTATAGATTATCAAATTCCCTTTTCCCAGCTCTGCTTCTTAAGTGCAGAGCTCATCTTACATGTAATATTAATTCTCATTATTCTTGGACACTTATTCACTGAATTCTTGTGCAGACTCAGTTCATCTAGGACCCCGGTCTAAACTTCCAGAAGATGAAGGGAATGACTCGTACTTGAATTTCAGATCATCTTTTCCTCAGAAGTCAGTTCATCCAGAGTGTAAATCCTTGTTATTGTTCTCCTGTGAAGTTTATTTTTCTTAAAACCTGTCTGGCAATGTATGCAATACAAGATGTGTTTGTACCTGTCAGTATGAAGAACTATTCATTTTCCTGATGGTTGCTGCTCCTTTTGAGTACATCAAATGAGAGTGCATTGGCCTGCTCTTTTGTCATATTCTATGCCAAACTCGTGTCCAACCTATTGACAAAGTAAGTTAAAGTTGCACAACCTTTTGCATTCTTCACATTTTTTTACCAACAGTTGTTCTGTTTCTTGGGTCCTCCTGTTCTGCTGAAGTGTAACACATAAGATTACAATGTGGTAATATTTTTTTATAAGCATTACAAAAAACATCTTAAATGCTCGGAAAAGCTGATAGTCCAAGGACATTCCCGGTTGTCTTTCTTCCAGGCAGGTATGAGTTCACATTGCTGGTGCTCCTGGTTGGACAGATGAAAGCTTGTTCCAGCCTGGAAAACATATAGCTAGCTTTTTTTTAGTAACATTAAGTACATGAGGTCACTCATGACAGTGTACAAAAGTCTGCATAGATACATTTAAAAAAATTAAATACCATGTTTTTCCCATCCCTGTCTCCCTACTCTGAAGAAATTCACTGAGTAATTTCTTTAGTTTTCTGGCCCAGTTTCCTGTTGGAGAGCCTCTGTATGATTTCTGTGCTCTAGGAAAGCAACCAAAGAATTTAAGTGTTTGGCTCTGCCATTCATGTGTGAAGCATATAGGCTGGAATCAGGTATTATGGGGAGGAAAGGATGAACTGAGTCAGGCTGAAAACTAGTATTGTCAGTCATTCCTGAGTTCCAAATTTCCCTAAAATGACTAACATTAGACATTTTAACTCTAACATTAGATTTGTTTGCAAATTATAAACTCTTCTCTCTTTAAAATCTACATCTGGTAGCTGGTTCTGTTCCCTGGGGCGTCCTCCAGAGAGGCTGCGCATGAGTCGAAGTAGTCTATTTACTGCATCATTATGAGTTTGGATTACACACCCACAGTCATCAGTGAATGTTTGCAAAACCCCAACCTGTTTTTCAGACGAGCAACAGGGATGTGCTTTTCGTCTGTACTTTTGCTCAGGAGCTGTGGTTGGCTTTGTTGGGCAAGGTCAACCAATATGAAAGAAGTGGCCTACTTTCTTGAGACCTCAGCAGAAAGAAAAAAAGATCTGCTCACTAAATCATAAGTCATTTTCCACTTTAGCTTATGGAAGGAGGTATCAACCACCATGACTCATCCCATTTCACAGAAAATACATGCTATTTCACTTACTCTGACAGGCTTGATCCAAACCCCACCAGTTCTGTCATTGGGTCCGGACATCAATGACTTGTGTGAATTAAATAAGGAAGTCCTGATTTGACAGCCTTTCTCTGATTACAAGCAGACAGTGAGTCAGAGCTATAACAGAACAGATTTTCCTCCTACCCTCTCCAACTCTGCCCCCCCCCCCGCCAACTTAGTACCATCTGATTTCTAGTGCCTGTTTTTTTGCAACTTCATCTAATTAGCACAGGCACTGGGGTCAGTATTCTAACACCTGACAGACTTTACAAGGGAACACCACAATTACAAGTGCAATTATCTGTTTTTCTGCTGCACTGAAAAATGTAGCATATGAAAATTAACATAACCCCCCTAAGTGTTATGATAAAAGTGTAGGCGTTAGGGGAGAGGCACCATCTTCAAATTTAAAGGCCTGGGTTTGATGCTTGACTTCTTGAAAGTTTTCCTGGTCATCATTAGGTGACATGTTTAAATGCTTTGAGCTTGAGTTTACCTGGTTTATCTCATTAGGGCTAAATGTTCATCTCTTCTAGTGTGTACAGATTTACAGCTAACAACAGGGCTTAGAAAAAGGCCCTTATGCTAGGCAATAACATAATATAAGCAATAATGCTATTAGAACACATCTTTCAGAAGTACTGACTGCATCAATGAGTAATGGAATCTCTAAACCATTGTGATTGTGCTGGCTCTCCTCGATGACTTCCAGAGGGGTCTGTACACAGCAATTTTTAGGAGCTTTGTGTAAATCTACAATTATACAGTCTAATGTGAGAGCTATGGGCTGGTTGGCTGTAAGCCAGGAAAACGAACTGTGCCCTTCCCATCATTTCTATAGGGCATGTGGATGCTAACTTGCATGTCCCTGCAAGAGCACTGGTGCTAAACTAAAATTGTGTGATGGAAATGGTGCACTCATGTTAAGTTAAAGAATAATAACCAGTTAAATATGACTATAAAGTACTGTCCTGAGATAACCCTTCTCTGGTGCAGTTCATTTGGCTATTCCATTTTATTTCTTACATTAAGGGAAACTATAATCTTAGCTTAGAGGAAATTTAGAGCAAATCTACAAAGTCATGTTCAGGCTAAGCTTTGTAAATTCCAAGACAGACACTTAATTCAGTGTGCAGGCAGGGAGAAAAACAGTTCACAGCTGGAAATGCCTGTTCTTGTCTTCCATGAGATGCACAGAGAAGGGTAATTGACTTAGACTCCTTCAGGATAGGAATGGGTTTTCTGTGTTAGTAAATGTGAAGCACATGGTCTTCATCATAGTGGGAGGATCTCTTCATGCCAGTGATGATAACAACAAAGTCTCTGTTCTGAAGACTACATATGAATGCAAATGCATCTTCTGCTTCCATAGCGTATTTGTAAGTATGGCACTGGCCGGTGGCAGCCTTTGATATCTTTGAGCAAATAACTAGTTTAATAAGATCAGCAGACAGTTCTAGCCTGGGACTAGTAAACCAATCCTTCAACCCTCAAGAAATTAAAAAAAAATAAATTTGAATAGCTCTTAACTAAGAAATAGGAAACTCACAAAGCTGATATTGAAGGTAGCAAAGTTTAGTTGTTCTTAGATATCCGGAGTCTGTGTATACCTGTAGATTTTATTCAACTAGGAAATAATGGTGATGGGAAAACCCTCCTCCTTCCCATGTCTGTAACCTGCTTTTGAGCATAAATATATGAAAGAAGGTGGGAGTCATTCATGATACTCCAAAGCACCATGTTACTCAATAAACCCATTTATTTCACTGAGGATGTTCTTGTACGAAGCAGAGTATGAAAGTCTGGGGCTACTACTGGTATGTTTAAAGCCAAATGCAACAGTATGATTATCCTACTCTGTGATAGTTTTGTCAGTGATTTAAAAACTATTTCCTGTAAATTTCTTAGATATACTAGAGAATAAATCTTAATAAGCTCATACTTAGTGTAAGTATTACAAATAAACAGCACATAACCTCACCATTCACTGAAGTGACCAAGATCAGTACAAAGTGAAACAGTCACCAGCTATGCAAATGAACAAGGCTTAGAGCGAATCTGCCTATGTTAAGTCAGTAATTTGATGGGTTGTTTTTTTGATTAAGATTCCCTGGGGGGAAGGAAAGGTTTAATTAAAAAGAGATTCAAGAGGAATTCAGAGTAGTAAGTCAAGTCTATTTTATCCCTGCCAGAGCCTTAGAAAATTGGTGGCTGCACAGGTTGAGGTGCAAACAGGAAAGAAGTAGGACCATCTCCTTCGTGAGTTTGGACCTTCCCGCCTGCAGTTTTCAGTCTTTCCACTCCCGATAGGAACAGAATCAGCAGTGGCTGCTCTTCCCTAGCTTTGTCCTTTATTTCTTTTTTCTGGGTAGAGCAATTTCAATTACACCAACTTGTCAGAGACCTGAGATCTGGAAGGCTGCAACATCAAGCTACTTAGGTATTGTAGTGTCATTTCAGCTAGATTAAAAGCTGAGTCCCTCAAATATTGAAATGCTGGTTGAATCGGGTGTCTGTCAAATAAGTAAGGTAATGGAAAAGACCTTTCTGAATACAGAAGAACACTGGTATTTTGCAGGTCAGTAAAGGATTTGTCTCAGATGGGTGTCTTCTAGAAATGGCTGAATAGTTTTCTAAGGTTTTTGGCCAGTTTTAATGAAAGAACAAGTGAAAAAGCACTTCTAGTGCTGTTTCTAAGAATCTTTGGGGAAATTATCTTCATTTTTCAGGTCACATTATGTTTCTGTGACTGATGCGCTTTTTGTTTAACATTTAAATATGTGCCTTTGTAGTTGGAAAAGCAAATGGCTACAGAATATCATTAGGACTATTGAGGTTAGGTTTTACAGTATAAATATGTTTGCATCCAGAGGATTTAATTCTTAGCATATTGTTTAGAAAAGTGGTAGCACACTTAAGCAATGGTAAACTGAAATCAGAACTCTGTATGCTCACTGAAGTAAAACGTTCCAGTAAACAGTATCAGAAGCCAGAATGGTTCAACTGAAAGGAAAGTATTTATACCTCCTAATACACTCCAAATACTGAAAAGTCTATAGAGGTGATGAAAACAAATTCTCCCTCTTCTTTTAGAGGAATTTTAGGGTGTAGGGACTTTTTTTTTTTTCTTCATTCTATCATCTGAATGTTAGTTCCTCTACCTTGAAATCAAATAAAGAATGCTCAGCCCCAATGATGAGACATCAAATCCTCAAAATATGCTGCTCCTGAATTTTGGTGGCTATTCAGTTCACAGTTTTCTTTTGTAAATGGAACACTTGAAATTTGATCCTGAATAGGTATGCCCAGATCTTTCTACTGACTTGTGTGTGCATTTACCTATATATGACATTTTAAACAGATAAGCTGTATGTGCAAATACCTTCAGCTCTTTGTACAGAGCAGGATAATATTTCAGATGTTGTTGCTTTTATAGAAACCATTTTGGTACAATTACTAAGATGAAATTAAAAATAAAGTGATGGAATTAAACAGTTCCCTGATGAAATCCATTCATTTTTATATTTTATTTTTGCCTGTTATACTCTTTTTCTTTTGGTGTGGGAATAATTTTCTAAGATCGAGAAGCTTGAATATTCTGTTTAATCAGAGATTTATAACTTTTTTTGAAGATGAGTCATTAGGAACTTGACTCTTACATTCAATAATTTCTAAGAATTTCTTTAATTTGTGACTTTCTATCATTTCTCATTTAATGATGGCTAGTGAGCCCCTGATGCTCTGCCATACCAAGAAAAATACAGTGTGATGAGCTGAAGGAATCTGCTATAATTAAAATCTCCCTGTTTCACTACACAATTCATGCACAGAAATTTTCCTGTGGTGTGAGGTGTAGACTCTTTGTGCTGAATATATCCCATTTTAAGAATACCAAAGAAGTTGCCTAGAAAGGGACGTCATTAGTTACCCTTACAGCTTATGAGCCCTCTGCTCGAGAGCTTGCTGCTGTTTCTGGTAAGAAGAAAGACTACATTCAGAAGGACCTTCATGCAGGCATCTGCTCTGATTTCTGTCTCTGGCATTTAGTTGGTTCTCTCTCTAGCTTTCAACATGTCTTCAGTCACACTGCAAGTACTGGCCTCTTTTTTGTTTTCTATGTTTATTTTTCCCTTTCCTCTTGCTTATTCTGTTCAGCTCTCTGATTCAATGACTAATCTGTGTCTCTTAAGTCAAGGAAACCAAATGGTGAGTTGCTTTTCCTCCTACGATCTAATTCTCATCACTTTTAAGTGCAGTATCACTGTCCTCTCTGTCCTTCAGGCTTACCACTGTAGACTCCCCCGGCTTTCCATAGTCCAGCCTGCGTCCAAATCTTGTTACTTTCTCAAGATTAAATACAATCTTCAACCACTCCATGTCATGCTGATAGATACATCATCTCTTCCTAGGTGATTGATAAGATGGTAAGTACTGGTTTATTGTGAAAGTCTGCGTAAAGCAGAAAGAGAAGGGAAGCTGGGGGTCTTTTGATATAAGAAGAGTGAGAATTTTCCTGATTTCAGGAAAAATCATGTTACAAACAAAGAGACGTAACCTCTGTTAGAAGAAGGAAAATATTTTATCTGAAACTGTAGATCAGGATTGCTTATTGCTGAACAAGCAGCTCAGAGAGACAGCAGAGTCTGCTTTACGTGCTTCAGTCTAGCACCTCTCCTCTATATCTGTTTCTTATTGGCTCTGGAAAATCCTTTCTTCTAAGTCATGAGGTCCAAAATCATGTAGAACCTGGCATTCAAAGTTAATTCCCAATTACTTTGAATACTTTTGTATTTGCATACAGGAATAAGTATGTATATGTGTGTAAACATACACAGGTAATTATCTACTCTTTATGTATATGTATGTATATTTTTATACACAAATAGGTACTTACATATAAATATATATATAGGTTATGTGGCAGCATACAGATGTTCATGCTCCAAAAAATATTAAAAACCTGTATAGAGCTAACAGAATATAACGTGCTTTTCTGGAGACCTGAGAGTTTCTTTACATCTCTTCTACTGGCTATTTATGAAGCAGACCCTAAGCTTTTCTGTAGGACTTGTTGCATTTAGCATCTCATCTGAAAAAAAAAATGCAGATACTAAATTTTGACTTCATGGGATTAGAATGTTTTAAAAGATTTTGCAGTTAAATCTAAGGCATAAATACACTGTCTACAGACTTGTCCTCTCTGTGAAAACTATATGGTTGTCTTATGCTGTAATAAGGATTTAAAATTACTGCAGCTAGTAAGCCAGCTGGACGACATCATAAAAAAGAAAAGAGAGATTTCTTGTGTGGGCTTGAACAAATTACCAACTTGCTCTATGCCCCAGCTTCTGCTGGATCTTCCTGCATGCTTTTCAGAAGTAGGGAAGGTGGCTTGGTAGTGCTTTAATTGCATTTTTTTCCCCTCCAAAATGCTGATTCAGTCAAGCCACAGAAGACTTGTGAAAGGATGTTCTGACATAATATTAAAAATACTCATCTTATTGAATTAGTATTTTTATTGTTCCTTTTATTTTCCAGTGATCTGAATCAAAACCTTATTTTGCAAACTGTTTTTATGATTTCAATTTACGTTCTGTTTTAGAGTGGAGTAGGAGGAGAGTGTAGTGACAACAAACAAAAATTCACGATTAAATTTTTCACAAGATAGGAGGACATGTTTTTTTGTTCTACCTAGATGTAGCTAGCTTCTTTTATAAAATATGCTAGGTTTTTGTTTTTAAGGAGGAATTTTTGTATGGTAAAATATTTACCATACTGTATAATATTTATAAAAATTAATATATAAATCAGATTTCTGATAATGAAGCATGGTGACAAATACACAATTGCCTAGAATACAATTTATACAAAACTATTAAAGAAAATCAACAGACAGAAATGTTTGAACCATCATGTTCAAAAATTCACATAATCTTCCTCCTGCATGATGGGAAAGTAGTTACTACAGCAGAATAGTGAAAATACAATACGGAACAAGCAGATTCCTATGAATATTCATAAGCACACATGTGCCTACACCAACACATTGACACACTGTATGTCAAAGAACAAGCAGGAGCCCTGAAACAGCACTTTGGAGGCACTGTGCCAGAGCCCTTCCGTGTGCTATATCCACATATATATTGGTTGTAAATATCCCACAGCTTACTTTGCTCATTCTTGTTGGCAAACACAGGGCTTAAGTGAAATGATCCACAACTACCCTCAGGTGTCTCATGCTTGCTTTTCTGGGTTTATATAGTATCTTATTTTTCATCCCTAATCTCATTACCTTGCATTCTCTACAGGGAGCTGCACAAGACTCCTATCTGCCAATAAGACAAATCCACTTGCGTTATTTTGATTTTGATTGTAGCGTCTCCTCCAGTAGTTTGTGTGCATATGTGTCATCAAGAAAAATACTGTCACAGGGTGAACTGCAAAATACTTCTCAACAGGTATCTGAAGTTACTGCCATAAATCTTTCCTATTATGGAGTCTTTCAAACATGTCCTTTTGTAGCATTTCTAATGTGACCTTGCCACTTCTCAGTTTTTATCTTCAGTCCCATATTACGTGTCTTGGCAGGACGCTCGTGCCAGAGGTGACAAGGAAGTATGGTATTTGGTCAGTAATTGCTTCTTTTTTTGCCATTTCTGGAAAAGAGAAAACAGCATGGTGGCAGAATTTCCAAAACTTTTTGTCTAATAAGTCAGCTGGCCAAACAACCATCACAGACCAGCTCAACTGTTTGCAATCTAAATTACAGAATGCAATCAATATGAAATCTGGAATGTTTTTTCTTTGTGTACAGTTTAACCTCTGTTTTCAGTACGCTAGGGCTTTAGTATCTCTTGAAGACTGAGGGATGGAGGTTAACTAATGTTAGTATAAAGTGTATAAAGTGTATGGAGCTGCAGGTCTGAGAAATGTGACTCTAGACATGGGTCCTGGTTTCAGAGTCCATGACTGGAGCTGAAGATACTCACAGCATGATAGGTCTCAGAGCAATATTTATCCCAGTAGAAAACTGAGGAGAAAGATAAAGTTTACATGTGAATGTTACATGTTTGAAAACAAAACATGGATTTGTGTGATTCCTTGCTCAGAACTATCTCGGAGGTAACTGGAGATATGAAGGACGAGGAATCCTCTTTTACCTGTGCATAGGGACATGAACTCCAAAAGCCATTAAAAGAGGGAATGTATGCAGAGAAAAAGCTACAGAGAAATAATTATTTCTGCAGTGCACAGAGTCCCACTGGAGAAATAGGCTAAGCATGTCTCAAAGTATTTTTATATGCAAAGGTTTGATAGTTTGAATGGAAAGTTTTGTTACTGAGAAATGAGTTTGATTTGTTAATAAGAAGGAGGCTTCTCATTTAGTTTTATTATTAGTTCAAAGAACCAAACAGTGAGGCTTCCTTTTCTACCCTCTTTATTTCCTTGCTTTCCCTCCCTTCTCTTTTTCAGTTCTTATCTTTGTAATTTTCTCAGAGCTGCAGTAGTTTAAAAAGAAAATTAGGAGGGAGAGAAATAGAGAAGCAAGAAGGAAAGACTTGATCATTGTTTTTCAGTTCAAAACTTGTTTCCATTTTTTTAACATAAAAATGGAAATTTCAATTCAAATGGAAATGTACCATTCAAAAACTTGGGGAAACGAGGCAGATTTTTTTTTTTTCCTCCTTTCTTCTTTAACATTTGTTTTACTGTTTCTGTAATGCATATCACCATGCTAGAAGTCTCTGCCATTTAGTCTGCTAATAACAGTGGACTCAAACCCCTTTTATCAGATAGTAGATTCAGCCTTGTATCACCAAAGTGACTGGAGATTTGTCAGCATCATTTTAGCATGCTGGCTTGATCAGGTGATGCTACAGAGATTCCTATTGCTGCTCTACATTATCTTTCATGTCTTGCAATTTGTGCTATTCATACAAATTGCTCCCAATGATGGTATTCAAAGCCAAATTTAAACATACCACTAAACCATGGGAACATAGCACATAACAAGCTACAATGAAATGCAAGAAGGATTGGATCATATGATCACCTTTGGCTCAGAAATACCTAATGAATGGTAAATGCAGTTCAGTTCAGCTACATGTTGAATAATGAGCTCAGAAACAATGATGAAAGAAAGCTGATCTGATGAAAGGGTGGCAGCACAGTAAGTGAGGAATGAAAGTGGGAGTTATTAAAGGCATGTCTCCTGAAACTTTGGAGCAACAATTTCAGCTTGCTGCAAAGGAACAGCTTAGGCAAAAGAAGTGTACAGCGAGAGGAAAGCAAGCCACAGGATAGAAGATGTGTTTACTTGGACTTCTGCAGTGGTGAACTGATACAATTTACCTTCACAGATTAGAAAAATTACGCAAATATGAGGCATAGGTTTAATCTCCTATTTTACGTCACAGATTTTATCTAAGTCTATAGGGAGAAGAGGAGCTGTCAGTCAGATTAATGAAGAGTTATAACACCTTCCTTGGGAAGGAGAGTAGAATCATCATTAATTTTGGGCTAAGTGGGTCTCAAGGTAGCTCGTAACCCTCCAGTTAGTACCACCTATGTGCATCGTTTGGCATGGGAGAGAGTGGGTCACTTCTCAGACCTTTCACCCTTACTCCCTGCCCAATTTAATTATAACTCCAGTTATGCCCTTTTTTCCGCCAAGTAGCATGGGCAGTACCTGTGTGTGTGTCCCATTTTTGGTGCCCAGCCTTCTCCCACCAGGGAGCTTCTTTTTCTGCCACCCAGAGCATCTCAATCTCCTCCTGACATGGAAAAACAGAGGCATGCATCCAGGTGGGGAAATGCTTCTGGATTCAAAAGCTGAAGCGTAGCTCTTCCTTAACCTCCAATAAGTCAGGGACTGGTCTCTTACTGGCTGTACGGCAGGCTAGAAAAACTGGAGGAAAAAGACGATGAGCTCCACCCGATGACAAGGAAAAAAAAAATATTTGGGGCAGATAAACATATTGGGATGTCTTAATTTATGCATCTGGTTCAGCCTCATCCAAATGATCTGGACCCAATATCACTATGATACTTTGTTCTCTGAATAGGGGTTTACAGTTCTCTTGCCATTTTTTACTTTGTCCTTTCTTTTCCTTTCTCCCCACATGGGGGGAAAAAAGGAAACTTTTGAATCAATGGGAAGTTTTGATATTTCCACTTGGGATGAGACGTATTTAAAAAATATGTTGTTGTTCAAATAGGTGATTTTTTTTTTTTTAACCTTAGGAACTTTCTAAATAATATTTGGTTTCAATTAATATTTCTCTGAAAGGCTTTTGACCAGGTTTAGATAGTTTCATTACAGCTTTATTCGGTGAATTATTTTCATGTAGAAAAAAGGGTCTTAAATTTCAAAATGTATTTTTAATTGTGGTAAAAGTCAGACATACAAATACAACAGAATGTGCTCTGCTCTGCTGAATGCTGTATAGGCAAGATCAGCTCAGCAGATGCAAAACACTAACACATCAACACTTGACATTCGTTTATTTTCTGCTGCCTGCACAGAGGACCTGCTTGCAGAATCATACCGAGTGTGCTGATTCTCAGTTTCCTATTTGATATCAAGAATACAGCAGTGGAGGAGGAAAATGAAGGTTCGAAATCATAGGCACTAGGAGTTGATGAGGCAATCTAAATTATGTTGGAAATGGTAGTAGGGAGGGCAGAAGCAAAGAATGGAGCATAGCTGGGAGAAAAAAAGCAACGTAAGAATCTGCTTTTGTTATGTTTCCTTCCTTATACTCTGATTCGGTGACAGAATTCTTTATGTAAAACCACATTTGCTATACGGTCTGATTAATGCTAGTTCAACACGTAATTTCTCTGAGAAACATGTGAATCTCCATTCAGTCTGTTAGAGGCTTCAACATATTTTAAATAAAGTAACATGCTTTTGGCAAGGGTTAAACAGACACCAGTAGAGTAGCACTCAGTTTGTCAGCCCCAACGTGCTCTGTAAGCAATTTCTTTAGAAGCTTTAAATTGAGAAAAACACAGCTCTGTATTAGTGATCCTTTCCTTCACCGCAGTCTCTTGCTTGTCTGGTAAGTGAATGAACTGCGAACAAAAACGCTGTCCACCTAAAATATAATTTGCTCTCCATGGTGCTGAATGAATAATTTATTGAGCTAACTGTTTGAGTACAGCATGTCTAAGCACTTGATCAGATATCCCTGACTGCTTGGATGGGTGATAGGGAAAGCTGAATGAACTTTTTTCCATGAGATTTTGTGGTGGTATAAACCTAAAAGTAGGGAAACTGTTAGACCTTCTAGCTCTATGTAGTCTCTCATGTGAGCCAGGATGCAGAGAAAATGACAGTGTTTGGCAAAGAATTTATGCAATCAATCTTCACGTAACTTTATTTTAAACTTTTTTTTTTTTCCTGATATGCTTAACACTGCTCTCTGCATGTGGGATTGCAGGCAGCTATTTTTTTTTTTTTTTACAACTGTTGTGTGGAAACTTCTGACATTATTTGATGTGTTATATTTATCAATGCAGGGAGAGCATTTGTGTCAGTGATGCTGTGTATTCTAAAATGCACGGCACACAAAAATTATTGATCCTTTTAAGTAGCCCAAATGATTTTTAGCTTTGGCTCAGGCTCTATTAGCAATGTGGAAAATTGGAAAGGGCTCTCAAGAAAAAAACTGGCATAAGATTGAAACTGCAACCCAAGAGCTGTCAAGTGGAGAAGTACTTATGAATTATAATGAACATGATCTAGAGATGACATTATCCTTTAGGAGTTTTGTTAAATCTTCCCTCCTGTCATATGACTCACAAAGGTCCCTTAGAACAAACAAAACTAAAATAAGAGCAGTTTTCTGAAATGCATTTAGAGGCGGTGCACATTAAATACAGAAGGGATTAGAGTGTGATTTGGACCAGGAACAAGGTTGGAATAGTGCCAAAAGAAAGCTCCAAATTATGAGGCTGGCACAGGGGTCCAAGGCACCTTCAGCAGAAATTCTCTTATATGGCTGCAAAAAGATTATTATTATTTCTTTCCTGTCACACTAGTTTAAGTACATTGGATGTTGCCTCCAAAACACTGCAAGACATTTTACATTACACTTCTCCATATGTTTATATCGATGTAGACATTTAACTCTGATTCACATTTTTGACGTAAGGCGAGACAATTTCTGACACTGTCTGGCTTTGGTCATGTATTGAGTTTTGTGTTGCATGCCATCTGGGGTGAAAAGAAACCTATTCCTTTCTGAAGGCTTCTCAAACATATTTCACAGGGCAGCACATTAAGAGATATGTTAGCATTCACTAGTAATAATATGAAAGAAAATACTGTTACTGTGAACTGTATGACTGCAGTAGAGAGCCACAGTTGGTCTACAGGCCACTGCTTCCAGGAGCTGGCCATAAATACTACTCAGCAGTATTTCAGGTGAAGGGAATTATTTTCCTTCAGGCTGCAGATATTTTTTTTCTATGTATTCAACTCTCTTTCATATAACTTTTACTTTCAAAAAAAAAAAAACCCAAACCCCAAACCCATTAAAAAATCCCAAACAGAAGATTTAAACCAATACCCAAAAAACTCTGGCAGAAGATTTAAAGAGCAGATATTCATTTACCTTGATATCTAGAAGGAATGCACTCACCTTTGACAAAACAAGTAGATTTTTTTTTTAATTGTTCCCATGTTGACAGACCAAATGAGAAATGCAATGAACAGCAAGTTCAAAAATATTTCTAGGATCAGAGGAATGATTCCATCAGAGCTGTACTTTGATGCTACTAATATCACTTTCCTGGAGATCTTCCAGGTTATATCTGTTTAGGTTTGCTGCCAAAGGAAACTATTTGGTTTTACTGTTGTCAGCAAGGTGGAGACAGTGTGGATGCAGAAAGGCACACTAGATTTTTCTCAGCTTCCATGCATTTCAGAATATATACATAAGAAAACAGCTGGCAATGAGCTATACAAAGCAAGAGAGGTCTAGCCCTTTCCAGATTCAAAATTGGTATGTGAGCAGTCAGTTAGAAAAATCAAATCTTAACTTGCAAGTTATCATGCAATCCACTGAGGAAAAATAAACGCAGAAAAAGGAGCAGCATGTACAACCATCTCTCTGAATACATTTCAAGTACCGATCCAGCCTTCTAACACAGTTTAGTATTTCCTGGTGATGTTTCCTCCCCCTGTACAAGTGTACACTTCATTCATGACTAATACATGAACTCATGAAGCACCGATATTTAGACAGCTATAAACTGAATTAATTCAAATGTGATTGATAAAAGCTTGCCCAGAGAGATTATATTACTAATTAAACTGTAATGCATTAGAAATACTGCAAATCAGTGTCATTTTACATCATTAAGTATCCCAGTCAAAATGTCCAGTAGTGACTGATTAGAGCTGAGATTCCTATACAATCTCAGTTGGCTTTACTTTACGTGGAAGAGGGTCAGGGTCTGGCCATGGTTGTTTGCCTGGAAGGGAGATTTGAGAGGGATTTGGTGTTTGGTTTTTCCTTGTGCCGTGTTGAGTTACTTGGCACTTGTTTACCACATGGGGAGCAGCAGGAATACTGAGGAAGGGTCTAGCAGCCTGGTGTGGCTGTTGTCAGGCACCCTGTCCTGCCTTGCCCTTCTCTTGAGGAGGTGGAACCTCATGTCTCTGCACAAGCCTTGTGGTGCTTTCTATGTGCACACACAAATATATGCCATTATGAAAAGAAATATTTGGGTCTGAATTTTAGAATCAGTGTCCCAGTAGATGTGAAGAATATCAATTACTTCTTTTTCTGCTGTGTTTGAAGAGGGTCTTCAAGGAAAGACCTCACGTTCGCACCTTTCTTGTTAGATGTCTGGCTGGGAGTATTTGCTCTGACAAGTTATACTGAAGAAATGCGGCTGAGAAATTTCAGTGGATGCAGCCACAGTTTCTCAGGGCAACTTGTTCCTGTGCCTCACCACCCTCACAGTAAAGAATTTCTTCCTTAGACCTAATCTAAATCTACCCTCTTTCAGTTTAAAACCATTACCCTTTGTCCTATCACTACACTCCCTGATAGAGTCCCTCCCCACCTTTCCTGGAGCCCCCTTTAAGTACTGGAAGGCCACTGGAACTTCTTCCTGGAGCCTTCTCTTCTCTGGGTTGAACAACCCCAACTCTCTCAGTCTGTCTTCATAAGAGAGGTGCTCCAGCCCCCTGATCATCTTTGCAGCCTCCTCCAGAGTTGCTTCAACAGGTCTACATTAGGACACAATCTTAAACTCAGGGAAAAATGAAGTCTTCTTCCCAGGTTATTTTTTGGGAAGCCTTTATCAGGCTAAATGGATAGTGTGGAAATTATATTTTGGAAACCCTTCGCTAGTAGAAAATTATTTTTCCCATATTAAAACATGGTTCTCCTGATACAGGCTTACTACTTGGAAACAATTCTGAAACAGCTGCCAGTAGTTGTATCATTTAATCTTTCATTTTCAAGGCCACTTTAAATCATAGTCATTGTTATGACTTTTTCAAATCCTGTGTTGCCTGAAAACAATGGAGTTCCAAATCTTGAGGCAGCAGTATGGATGGCTTTCTCATGATCTGTAAAGCATGGCTTGACAGTAGTGTTGAATGCTTCTTGTCCTGACTCTGCACTTTGGAGGAAGAGATAGAGAGGATGGATTTTCCCTGCAGCACAGCTGAGCTAATGCTTTGCCAATTATTAGGCCTAGCATAAAGACAAACCAATAACCAAATCGTATTTGATACAAAAGGGTCAGTACATGGGTGAGCACTGGGGGTACAAACAAGTCAGATTATACATAATTGACATCAATCCCACTGACCCCAACAACACCACACAACCAACAATGGGTGGAATAAATGGTGAAATGCAGTCTCCCATAGAAGGGACAGGAGACAGCCGAGTCAACAAGCCAAACACATAAGACCAAGGAAGCCACATACCGAATCTCTACACAGCCCAGGTTTACAAAAGCCAGACCTGACTGGAGCCCAGTCCCAGGGAGGCAGGAGGTCCTTCCCCAACAGGGAACTCTGCACAGGGCATCCACCTCACAGACAGACACTGCCCCTCCTGCAAGGGGTCCCAGCTTTTAACCCCAAGTGGGACACCTGACCTTGGGTTACTTAAAGCAGGACACCTGGGGCTCGTTTACCCAATGGCTCTGTCTGCAAGGCTGCCGCACCCTGGAGGGAAGCCTAAAGGCAAACCCACCCCCTTTTGTGAAGGGCTGTGGGAATCACCCATGTGTCAACCTTAATTTGGGGCTTGGGGTTGAAAACCCAGCATTTCAGCTGGCTGGAGCAAAGGGAAGGAGAGGATCTAGCAGGTGGAGAACCTGCTGGGGAAGCAGAATTGTGTATCTGCAGATATCACAGGCCACTAGAAAAGCAGTTATCAGACACACATTCATGTCCTAGTTGAAATACAGGCTTTTTCTAGGGACCTAGAGAAGAGAGTGAAAAAATATAACCCAGAGCTTGTTAAAGTTTTAATCGCATGCTGGACTGACAACAGGTCTAAGGAGATAACCTGTCCATTTAGAACAATGTGGAAACATGGGGACATTCGTTAGCCACTATCTCTAATTTTTATTTAAGAAGTTTTTTGTTCTAGTTTATCTGCAAACAATAAGCTTTTCAGGTTGAGCTCATTTAGGATTGTGGAGGTTCTTCAGGGAGAAGACACAGGCACACTACCAGGTCCATGTCTAGTCTCACCATGGTGGGATCCTGTCAGAGTAGCTTTACCAAGGCTGTGCATGGAGACTCTGACCTTGAGAGGATTTAAAAGCCTCATGGGCCTACATCTTTGCACGTCTTTCTTGTAATCCTCCTTTGAATTCTTATGTGTTTTGTCCAGCTGCTACATCTTTTCAGTAGTCAGGACTGAACTATCTGAAGATGGGCCCTGCCCTTGTCTGTAGTCAACGATGCAGAGGGGATGGACTTGGAAACGAAGGTCTAGGGGCATGGGGGTCTGGCCCAGCTGGTGGCTGTCACACTGTTCCCTGATAATTTCCTTGTGGAAGAGCTTGTGCATCACAAAAATCAGCATCAGATGTGCCTCAGGGAAACCCTTGTCAGCTTGTCTTCTCTGCCAAGGTGAAGCTTGTTCTTTCTAGCTTCAGAAATTATTTCAAAATAAAAACCTTCTTTTAAGTAGCTAATGGGTGTTGAACGTGCATACGTGGAGGAATGATCGGAAAAGTACAAATGGGTTTCTCTTGTCAGAATATATGCTGGCTTTTATTTTCAGGTACATTCCCCATGTCTTTACCTCTGTTCATACCTATTTTTCATTCACATATCTCCTTTAGCATGACTGTAAACAATGCAGTATGAATATTCATAATAATATGAACAGGTGTAGTCAGAGATACTGTACATAGTTTTCCTCAGTATTTGAGAAAAGTTGAAGCACTATTAGAATTTAAAAGATGTTTTAGGGCAGAGTTTGGGCCTTAGGTAGGAGATAGAGGCATCACGTGTGTTGTGATTCAGTGAAATTCACCCAGCAAAGTGTATGGGCAAAACACGGGGTGGTTAAGATTTCACAGGTCATGCTGTAAGACAAACGCTTACTTCAAGGTCACTTCAATGGCTGATCTTTCCAGTGGCTGGCTTTTAATGTCAAGAAAGCAGAATCTCTTCATTCTACACCTGATGTTCTCTGTTGCATTGTAGTTAGTTTGACAGACATTAAATCACACAAATAAAATTCTGCAGATTTCCAATATAAATTAAAGGTTCTGCCCCAACATGAACTACTAACATGGGAAAATTAATATAATATTAATTAATATAAAATAATATATTAACAATAATAATTATTAATGTAATTAATATAATATCAATTAATTAATATAAACCCAAGCATGTTCCCAGCCCTGCTATTAGCCTTTGCTTTTGCGGCTATGTGAGGAAATTTATCTTTAAGAATAAATAAATAAAATGCAATGGCCAGAAGATATTTAATGCATAGTTTTAGCGTAATGAGATTTAAAATATTTGATTTAGTAGTTTTAAAGCACAAAAGGAAAAAAGGACACTACAGGACACCAAAGATAATGGATGCCATGCTTTGATTCATGCTCTTGGGACTGTTTTCTCCCACTTTATTAACATCCTTCATTTCAAAACATAATGGGAAAATGAAGGGGGAAAAGTTTTCACGTTGAATTTTTTCTAATTTGTAAAGGCCAAAGCCTAACTAATGTACATTTCTCACTACAATGCCTCAGCAAGTTCACGGGACTGTTCATTCAAAAGGTTCATTAGAGACCTAATCCATCTCTCATGCTGCCATTGTAATGAAAGTAAGAATTACAAGGACAATGAGATTTTCCTCATTTAGGGGAAAGAGGTGCAGAGCTATTAAAACTCTCACCATCCTAATTAAGTTGTGGAAAAAAATATGAATAGAATCTTCATGGCATTTACATTAATTGCACTTAGGCTGTGGCTAGTAATAATGGTTTCATTAATGCAAAAGTAGTTTTGGAACAATATATAGGAAATTTCCACTAGATAAAAGGCTACTGCATTATATTTATTTATTTATTATCTGTTTAGCCATGAAATTAATCCTGTAATGATGGCACATAGATAAAGTTTGACTTTAGGCATGTTCACCAGTAATTTACACAGTACAGAATTTGAGTTGAATTTCTCCCTCCTTTTTTTGTGTGTGTGTGGAAAAAAAAGATCTTCCCAGGTGAAATAATGAGACATACAGGGGCAAAAATCTGTCTTCAGTATGATGAAGTTTGTGGTTATAGTCCAAAAAAATGATAGGTTATTTTCTTCTTTCATCTTAAATTGTATTATGAGAGCAGCAAATTTCATGAAATTCTAAAATTCCTGCTTGAATGTACCAAGTTTTGCTTCAGTGCCTATATTTGAGGGCTTTGTATGTCTGTCAGTAAGGGCTTTTCAAGAATCCATCTGGATTCCTGTGGACAAATGGGAGTGATTTATGAAGGAAGCTTTAAAATGTTAAATACATATTTCATACATTACAGGTGGGTGTGAGCTGCCTCTTGATGGAGGTGGGAAGCACACTTAGTCTTTATTGCCCATTTGACATATTCACATTACCACAGAGATACTAACTAATCATTTCCAAAACTCTAAGGTAAATTAATAAATGTTGTTAATCCCATTTTTATAAAGGAGGAAATGGATGAATTGCCTTGACCCTCGTGAAAAAGAAGGGGCAGAGCTAGGAGCAGAATCTCAGTTATTACTCACACATAACCTCCTATCATCTTTTTCAGTTCATCATTACTATTTAACACACTGAACAGACATTCATAAGGTAAACAGCTGTGCCAGCTGGAGACATCAGCACCTTTCTTTTTTTATGAACCCCTGTGCTGTTCACTGCTTTTCCCACAGTTGTGCTGCTGGAGTGATTTGTGAGAGCTTTTCTTTACCACACTGGGACAACCTGTCTGGGCTCACTGAGCTGCTCAAAGCAGGACCAGTTGACTCGGTCTGGAGCAGACAACAGAAGAGGTGTAATATCTTTTTTGCCCATCGTGGGAGAGGTAACATCCAGATGGCAAGTGCTGACAGGTTGTGGGGACAAATGACATCTTCAGCCAATGAGGCTTAGAAGAGGTTATTTGTCTACAGCACAAGAAACAAACCCAGTAAGTAAAATGCATAATTCTGGAGAACTTGTTTTTTTCAATTAAACTAGTAGATGTTTTTGATGTATGAATGATTATCTCATAGTCATACACATTAAAAATACCTAAAGATCATATACAAGAAAAAAAATGACCATAATAACCACACTGGCCAAATGTCATAGGATTCTTTATCTCTGGGAAGTAATGAGTGACTTCACATTATCCTGAGGGACCTGCTCTGAAGTACAGCCGTGGTACCCCTGCACAAGAGATTCCTATTCAATGAATAGGTCCTTTATAGGTGTTTTGCTGTAGCCAAGTAATAAATATGACTCTGCTTTGGTGAATGTTTGAGTTCAGCTTATTTTTGAGGAACCTGCACATTCAAACTGTTGGCTGATCAGTGTAATTCTTTTCTAATGAGTTCTTAAAAACTTCACATCACCTGTAAGTAACAAATCTATTAACAGCTACTGTTGTTCCAAAACTCAGTCTATTAAGTGTGAAAAGTAGCAATGCACTGAGCATCTGTAGAATTTCCCTTCCTAGGTTTGTAGTGACACAACCTTCCCAATTTGCTTCAGTAGGAGCTTGTTTGGTTTTAACTGTATTCATGCAAGTTACTGTTCCTATGAAGAACAGATGGTATATTTTTAAGTCAGACTTATAAGAGCTTGGTAGGGGTGAGTTTTGGAAGATACAGATACTAACTTCTGCTCCAGTTATGTCCCTCTTTAGGTTCAGAGCAAGCTCACTTAGTTGGAAACTCTTGATGATATTTCCTAAGTTTAGTTTGTAAATTTTGCAAATGAGACATTCAGTGTGAATATAGTAAAAGGTAGCCACATCTGACACCATTAGACTTCTGAGTGGCTTACAGGGTAGACTCTGTATATAGCAATTTTATTGAGAAACCCACTGTGTAAGTACACAGTAAATTAACTATGTGATCAGACAACAGTGGGATAGAAGCTGTTCTGCTAGCTTCTAGAGAAGTCCCTCCTTAGATTGGTTATATATTTACTGGTATGGAGGGCCTTTGAGGAGTCTTACTGTCTGATATTAATAATCTCATGGGTTTTGCTTTTGTAGTATCATCAAAGACAAGGAGAGAGATCAAACAGTGCCAAACCTCTCTTCTCTGTTATTCAGGTCTTTTATATGTGTTATTACCTCTCTTCAGTCACGTTGATGTTATGGAGTAGGTGTCTGAAAGCAGCTACAGTTATGTCTGGAATTGACAACAAACTGTTCATTGAAGAACATCCATACAAGATGTCCCAAATCGTTTCCCTCATTCTGCTCTAACAACAAATAGACAAGTGTATTCTAGGGCTTCTGTATTTGCTTTTGGATTTCAACTGTAGAAGTGGAACTGCAAACCCACTTCAACAGAGCACAGAACTATTTGCTTTCTGCTGCCCTTCTTCCCTTTTTATTTTCTTAGCTGCCTCTTGGTACTCTGCAGCTCATATAATTTTCTGTTGAATATAGCAAAAGGTAACTAGGTGATCCTACCGATACTATCAATAAGTCAGAATATGTGAGGAAGCATCTTAACAAATACATATCTCCTCTTCACTCAGATAGTTATCTATCAGCTGTTTGTGTTTTTAAGACCCCAAAACTCCTGCTTCCTGCTGTCTAGTTTAGGGCTAGTTCAGATCATGAGAGAGGCTGTGCTGTTGGGGTGTCCAAAGATACTGAATTTGAGCAGTCCAGGGGAGATTTTCTTTCAGAGTCATTTTCAGTTTTGACCTGTGTTTCTCCTATACTGGAATCTCATAATTATTACGTTCTGTGCATCATTTCAGGTTTTTTTGTGTCACACACATTTCAGGCAATTGTATGTGTAACTTTGAGATAGACAAAGGACTGGCAACAAATGCCTCTAGTGTGGGAGTTCCCTTTCTTCCCTAATCTCATTTCCTCTTTTCTGAACGCAGTTATTCGAGCTGCATGGTAAGGATTAAATTTATCCTTTTGATATTTTCATGTCCTACAGCAACATAATTAAGATGATATTGCTATATTCATGGTTTGTTCAGTGGAAAATCCACCATGATCTTGAACAGTATGTTATGTGTGGGTTGACTTCATTCAGGGAATTTAAATTGGATCCATTTCATATAACTGCATATGGCAAATAATTCAATGTAAAAATAAACATCTTGTCCATGTAAATACCACTCATTTTAACTGACTCTTATTTTCATGTTTCTTTAGAGCAATTACTGCCTGTCAAGTTGTTGTATGTATATTTCCTGCTGTCTTGGAAAAAAACAGGGTATTTCTTCACTTTAATTTCCATTGCACTTTTAGCAGGAAAAAGTCTCTATATGTTATAGATAAGGACTAGCAATCAGATGAAAATACATTTTATAATCCGGATTTATTAATAAAGTCATATTAATTAGCCATATGAAGAGCTCATTTGAAAAACTAGAAAGTTTTGAAGTTTAATAGGTAGTTATTGACCAGCAACATTCCTCCTTTAAAATGTCAGAGGCAGGAAGAGTACAAGATGCACACCAGGAAAATAATTGTGCAGAGTCCATGTGAATTACTGTACACTATGAAAATTATTAGTGTGAAACAGTCATCTTGGAGCTTATCAGTAAGAAATAGTGCCAAAAATGAAGACCGTGCAATTTCTGAACCAAGCACAACAGTGCAACCATCTGATTGCCACACCTTCTTATAGATGTTTTGCAACTGCCTAACTACTAGTGAACTTCCTGGGTTATAAATACAGGAATTCCCTTTTGAAGTTGCTACTATCCTGATCCATGAAACAAACAGAACCACAGATGATCCAGCAGAGTCACATTTGTGCTTTCAGCTGTGCTCTCGCAGTGTGTCAACGGGGTATTCACTTTTTTTTTGCTGTTTTTCTTAGTGGATATCACAGCTGAGAATTAATCCATCATGGCTACATTTCTTCTGTATTTTTGATGGAAAAGACCCTCTGTGCATTAAGAAAAGTACCTTTTTGAGTGAAGTAACTAGAAAAAAAAGAAAATTGATCTTCCTTATGCTGTTACATCTCTCTACGGTGATTACTGAGGTGAGAATAAAATAGTTTTATTCCACTTGCAATCAGACTTCTCAGTTAATAACCAAAAAGACATAGTAATTTATAAATTTCAGTGATGTTTATATTCTACTTATAGTGTTATTAAATATGAAACTGTAGAATATTATGTCAGATCAAAGATGGACCTTCTGAAAGAAGCTGATCATCAGAAAGTAGACACAACTTTTATAGCTGTTTAGAACTTATGGACAAATCTATGAGTAGAGCTATCATTGACCTACCTAGCTATCACATATAAAATCAGTTTGAGACACTGGAATAAGTACAGAGCAAAGGAAACAGATTTAGAATAAAGAGATCCATGAAATTCAAAATTACATAGTAAGGGAGAAATGACCAGGAAGATTATTTTCTGTGCTTTCAAGAAAGTAATTTACAAGAGTTAAAGGCCGTATGATAATTTCCATTCCCTCTAGATGATTAGGTACAAATTCTAACATATTATGAAAGTATCTATCAGTGTCACCAAGAAGAACATAACATATTCTTACAGGGAAATATATAGCTAGTCATTCACTGACTTCAGTGGAGGTGAAGGAACAAACTCATGTTTGGAATATGATCATTTTGCTCTCTAAACAATCATATACCATGTTTCACAGACAAAACTGATCACTGAAGGAGTGTGAAATTTTCTTCTCCACATACTTATTAATGTCCATGTGTTTCAGGAGCATTACTCAGGACAGGTTATGGAACTACAAGAATCAGTAGCTCAATCTAACAAAGCACATCTGAGCAATATATTTCTACAGAAGTATCTGCTAACTGAGGATGACCTAATTCACATGCAGACCTCAGACTACATGGTTGCTTGTACTAGGAAAGGAAGGCAAGGAAAGTAAGAGGGAAAGAATGGAAAATCATGAACTTTATCAGGAATAAGTGCAAGTGAAAGAAGAATAAAGTTCTAACCTGTAAAAATTTCCAAACATCTCCAGCCAACAGCAGTCTCCTTAACAAGCTCTCAGTTGTAGTGAAGAGAGTGAGTATTCAGTGCAAGTTGAGGGGATAGGAACCTGCAGAATGTTATGACATGGAGTGAATAATTACAGTTGGAAGTTTTTCTTCTGAAAAATTACATTTTTGGCAATCTGAAGCTACAAATGTCTTCTCCCCTTGCCTCCATTCTGTCTGTCTCATAAATATCAGATACAGTATTTGGGAGCCAAGAAAACTAAGAAGTACATGTATGAGCAGGTACATGGGGTCAGTTGCCATAATTTCTATATAAATTAGGTAAAAATAACCTGGAAAAAATTCTTATAGCGCATACATAAAACATACTCGAAACCACCAAGCATTCTGCAGGTGAAATGCATTCAGGATATACTTGCTGTAGCCTGTTGACAATACCACTTAGCATCTCAGCCTTTGTGATTCTTCTAAGTGAATTCTTTTTTTCACCTTATTAAGATTGAATGGACTATTGTATATTCTGTGCTAGTTTTTACATTTTGTACATTCAAAGAATTTTCAGACTGAAATATCCTTGTCTGAGAGTCTTCTTCAGTGGCAAGTAAAGTTTTCTAAAAGTTCATCTTTATAATTTCCTTTCTACAGGAAAAATAAGTGAAGCATTTTTGTTCAAAATGCTTTACATCTATTAAATACTCAGATAGGATATGCTTTGGTGCATCACAAAATTGGATTTTTCAGGTTCTTAGTGTGCTTATTCTCTTGCTTGGATCAGGATTTCTAGTGCAGCTATGTCCCTTGTGATATACTACTGTGTCCCTCCTTTCTGATCCCACCACAGAGCATCATGAAAGATGAACTCCGAGAGACTTTGGCTCTGAGAAGAACAGGAATAAAGAAAGAATCTCACAACTCAGAGTGGTATAGTTTGATGTAGAGTAGAGAAAATAGACTAGCATTTCTGCATTTCTCTAGGTGTGATGTTTCTGTTAAAAAGCTTGGTCTTCTCATGTCATATTTATTTGGAATGGAATAATAAAATTTTCGAATTCTAGGAAGGAATGAAGTTTTCATTTTGCTTTAAAATTTCATAAAATAAGTAGGAAAAAAGACAGGGTTTTGCTGGACACCTGGAATTCTGAAAAATTAGATGTATGCTCTATTTCACTGACTACAATTGGACCCTTTGTGTCCTTCATGTTTCTAAGTATGCTTAAATGTGTTTTTGGATTTAATCCAGGGGTAAATGTCCTTTCTCAAATTTTATAACTGGTAGTGCAGAAATAAGGAAAATCTAGTAAAATGGATTATGGCTGGATGGGGAAAAATGAAGGCAGGGCAACTCTTGTAAAATCTCACAGGAACAGAAACGTTCACCTGGAAGGTTTCATGTTAATGCATGACTCAGATTTCTCTGTTCTCTTCCCGTGGCACAGTAGCTTCCTGAGGTGTTTTGTATTCTATGTTCAAGGTTTAAGTTTGCTGTTGAGATGTTGGCTTGCAGATTGGACACTGCAAAGTAGATACAGGCTTCTGCTCTCTACTGCTGCATTGCAGTTGAAAGCACAGGAGTTTATTTTCAGATAATGCATGCTGGAATGACGTGGGACATAAGAGAAGTGAGCCTTGTTAATATTGTCATTGACCAAAACTTTAGGAAGATACACTGCTAAGAAGTTTTCTTCACAGTCCCGTAATGCTTCACCTCAATTTCTCAGGTGTCCAACTTTCAAGGACTCCCTAGGTTGTGGTCAATGTCATATTTTCATTCCGCCCATTCTTGTGACAGTGGTGTAGTTTGTAATGTAGTGCTTGGCTCACAACTTGAAGGCCAAGTAGAACTTTGCATAAGAAAACTCATTCAAGTACCCTGCAAACAATAAATTGGAGTGGAGTTAAATTATTTGTTCTTGCCGCATACTGCTCAGAAAGTGTAGCAGTTTTCTGAACGTACAGAGAAATAGATGTGCTTGCAAAACACCAGAGCAAAACTTAGAAATCTTGCTTTAGAACAATGGAAATGCTCTAGGCCTTTGTGGTCGGGGCTATACTGACAGGATTGCAAGAATGACCCAAGAACCCTGCTCAGCTGTGACCAGGTGTCTATTTGCACCTGGGCAAGGCCAGCAGAGACCTAGGCCTGCAAAGGCGTTTCACCTGCTGGGATAGGATAGGTTTCAAGGGAAGTTTTCCAGAGAGCAACATTGGAGAGGAGGCTGTTGAGATGCACAATGAGACAGAGACTAAGAAACCAGTGAGAAAGTGAAATAATCTGCCAGTGTAGAGTTTCAGGAGGAGGCCTGAGCCTGTACAAGGTCAGTGTTGTGCTTCTTTCCTTCTGAGTGGGGCTATCTGGTGGGAAAGGTGGTGGTTTTCAGAAGCAGAAAGCCCCAAGTGACATCAACCACTGGCAGGGAAGTGTGTTTTGTCTCTTAGTACAGTCCTGTCATACCCTGTAGCGTTTTGGAAATACCCTGTTATCCTGGGATGATGTAGACCCGATAGCTCTAAGATGACACAAGTGGCAGACATTTTAGTTGAAAGCTGTTGTGGAGTGGTGTTTGAGGCGTCCTTCAATAGTTGGTTATTTAGTCAAAGCCTCTGACGTTCCTGGAAAATTAATTTTGAACTGCTTTAATCTGACTTGAGTGTGGAGCCATGTTATTGAGTGCATGGAGCTTGTGCAAATGCTGCAAAGTGTTGGTCTTTGGATAATAATATACAGTAACAGTGTGAGTCGGGAAGTGATTTGTCAGGGAAATAAAGTTCATCTAACTATGGGTATCTTATTAAGCATATCCTGCATCAGTGCTTAGTACTGTAACTTTTAATGGGATCTGTGTGAAAACCAGTGAAGATAGGCATATAATAGCTAAAAGACATTCTGGTGCTCAAAAAGCTATGGGAAAAGCTGCTAACTTCCATTTTCTTGTCTTCAGCCTCAAATAGGTTACCAGCCTTAATTTGCAGAAGAATAAAATGTCAAAAGAACTCTAGAGTTTTAAAAGCCTTATTCAGAAAGAGGAAAGGAAAGCTGTCACTTCTTTTATGGGGTGTAAGGGAAAGTATATTTGAAATTAAGTAATTTGGAAACTGCCACCCTTATTAAATGGAAGGTATGAAACTGAGTCAAATCTACAAAGATGTCTCTTAATAGAGACAATTCCACCTAGGTGTGGGAAGCCAAAGAAGGACTAAGCTCAGTATGGTGACTGACCAAAACGTGCTCTGCAGGCATGGCTGACAGCTGTAGGGGGGAGTTGAGACAACCAAAATGTGTTAGTGTTCTGTGTTTGCTCTTTTTTAACTGTAAATGTATGTCAAAGCATGGATGAATCATTTTTATCTCTGCCCACTTTTTGTCCTTGCTGTTCTGAATAAAGGCAGTAGCATTTTGAGAACAGTGCCACCATACTGGCTCTCAAGGAGTAAGGCACAACCTCAGTAACACAGATGTTTTAAGACACAAATGAATATCTCTTGGTGCTGTAGTTTTGTCCACTCTCTAAAAGATTATTTTCTTTAATCATAAATTGGTAGTTGGAGTTTGTGTGCAAATGAATCTTTGGGGGAATCGAGGAGGCTGGATGCTCATCTGGGTCTGTTCTGCTCTCCATTTTTTCTTTCATCTCTTATCTCAATAAAACCCCTCAAAACTAAACAAAAACCCCAAACTAAAACAAGCTCCCTGCCTTTCCTCCAGAGCTGCTACATTGGTAACATGGTCACTCGAAGCAATACATACCAATGCTGAGCTGAGGACATTGAGGTGGGGAGGCAACATTTGAGTATTTTGTAGAATACTGTAAAATTACCAGCTGATTTTGGGGTTTGAACGGAATGGTACCTCTGTAGACACTCGCAGTGAATTTGTGATGGCTACAAAACAGGGAGTTCACAAGCTGTGTCCAAAGCTTTGTTCCAGAACCCTGTGCTTAAGGTTAACACGAGGCAATTTCCCTCTTTCGCTGCAGGGTTTGTAAATTTATATTGTACCAAATACAGGAAAATTCTATTTCTTTTTGACAGCATACTATGCACTTGGCACTCTGACTGTACCTTAATTTTGTCTGCTGCAGAGAGTCTGTGTTCCTCTTATGAAATGTTTAAATAATAAAATGCATTTTTAATATTTAAATTGTTCAAGCTGTCTTCCTTAATTACTTGGGGGCTAGGGACTTTTTAAATGTTTGCAACAACTTAGACAAACAGCACATATTTCTTTGCCCACATATCTACTTTTTCTTTTGATTTTTTTCGTATGAATTTTTCAGAGATTGCAGTGCAAGTATCACAGCCCAAAGAGGCTTCAAATGTACATTGCTGCAAACAGAAACAGCAGAAGCATGGATTTGCAGAGTTTATACCACTGAATAAGATGGGTGTCAGAAATAATAAGGCAAACTAAGAAGGTATTCTGTTTGCTGCCCCAGGAAAAAGGGGAAATTATGCCTATGATTAACAAAAGGAACTAGGAGTGGAAATGAAGTGAATTATGGAAGCCTCAGCTGTAATATGAGTTAGTAAGGCACTGAGTTGCATCAGTAGAGAGAGAAGTAGCACAGTTTTTGCAGTATTTATTAGTAAAAGGAAAATTACAAAAATTAAAAGATAAATTACTAGTTTGGGGAGGAAAAATTATTGGAATTTGCTTGTTGCAGTGGAAGCTCACTGAGGAATTAAAAGAAGTGATGTCCATGAAATATGTTTGTTTTTTTCTCTTTTCTTTTTCCTCTTATTCTTTCAGCTCAAATGTCAGGGTGTAATTAGGTTAGTTTTTTTCTGAGAAGTCAGGGTAATCATTGATTTATGTAGTTTTTGCTGCACTTGGAACCTAAACTGAGTGCTTGTCCTTGCTAACTAATTTGACAGTGGAAGATAGTCACGTTGTGGTATGGAAATGTAGAAAAATACCTCCCTGGCTTCTAAAGCTGTTTAATTAGGTAAATGGAAAATCAGATAGCTACTAATAATCCTTCCTTCCATTTATTTTTCACCTAAATCATTCTTACAGTAGCTCTAACTCCTTTAGTTTCAGCAGAAGTGCTCATTGCTTAGTGTTTTTATTGACGCCCCCATGTAAGATGTTTCTGAAGGACCATGTGTGCTGTTTGGAGGAGGAGGTATGTGTAGATCTTCCAGTAATACAGTTCAATGTCTGGGCCATAGATGCATCATCACCAGATTTCATAGTGTTTTATGCACATCTTTGAGCTCTTGCATCTGCAGCTTCGTCCCAAAGCATGCGGACAAGGTAGTCAATGGAAAGTTGTATCTGATGGCATTGAACCATGGTTTATTAAAGCAGTGGATGAAAGGAATCCAGGCTGTAAAGTCAGAACAAAAACTTCCACCTTTAGTAGGGAAGTTAAAGAACTGATTTCGTTCCTCTCTAGCAGGTGGGCAGGGAAATACCAGGAAATGTTTAAAAGGGACAGATCTATGGCATTTCCTGTGCCCAACACAACTCACTATTTATTGCCTCTTGAACCTTTTGCTTAAAACAATTTGCAACCCTTTTAATGCTTGCTTGTTGAGAGAGACACCACTGGTTATTGTGTTTATCTGTTGTTCCTTGATAGAGCAGAGTGCTTTTTCTAGTCAGAAATTCTGGTTTTTCACCCAAATTCGTCCAGGCTACATGGGACAAAAAAATTGTCAGCTAATTTTCCAAAATAAAAGGTACATAGAATGTGGAGCAGCACCTTCTTTGTGCTACAGTGGAGGGTGTGTGTTATTTGTCTTCTTTAGATTTGGTCGCAGTATAACTTGCATTTATTACTTCCAGATTGGGTTATTACAGCAAACTGGGTCCTTAGCACAATGAATTATAGAGTATCTCATATTGGTGTTTCACATGTTTAATTTCCTTCAATCTCAAAGTCCGTTGATGGGACAAGATGTGCTACAGTAAAGCCTTACTCCATTTGTGATTTACTGAGAAAATCCTATTCCAAGAAAGCTTAAGGACAATCATCAAAAGATCTACAGAGAATAGAATCAGGTACTTCTTTGTCTGAAAAAGGGTAAGATGGGGTCAAAACTCATCTCACTGATATGGAATTATCAACTTGCAAAATGAAAGGAGATGCAAAGAGGAAACTCACTTGTGAAATCCTCAAAGCACAATACTCTATAATTCTAAACTGTTGTAGTGAGTGTCTTGATGCTGTAGTATAAGACACTCTGGAAATAATGAGGGTACAACACGGGACTTACAAAAAACATTAAGTGGATTTTATTGTTGTTAATTTTTAAGCATTTTAAATCATAGTAGCTGGCTCTCAATAGATTTTTTTAATGTTCCTTAAATTATATTTAGTGGGTCTTTATTCCAAAGCATTTGAACATGTATCACTTTTGTAATGCTTCTCTTCCTTGATGAAGCATGGTTATGTTATCACTGTACCTTTGTATTATGCTGTTGTCTTTTAACAGGACAATGCCTCAAGAGCAAATGTGAAATTTGAATATACTTGAAAAATAGCTGTTATCTCCCTCTACTCCAGAGGAGAAATCACTCATTTTTAGTGTCTTGAACTTTCTCTGTATCTCTGGGCTGTCTCAGAAGCTGTTACAAGTGTTGTCTTGTTGTTTGTGTTAAAAACTTCTTATTTTTAAAGTGTTTTTCAAAGTAGTTTGAATTTTTGTTTGAATTGGTGACAGTCTCCACAGTTAAGACTTAAGGTTTTGGTTTGTGGTTTGGTATTGTTTTTTTGTTTTTTTTTTTTTCATTTTTTTCCAAAATCTAGAGAAAGGAGAGGGTTTTTTCTAATTATTTTTATAAATAAATTGTGTTATTATTATTAGAGAATTGTCAGTGAGGGGAAAATTTTGGTTTCTTGATATGTCAATAACAACTTCTGCCAGTGTTACACAAGTGAGTTGGGTATCTTGCAAAATGAAATGAAGCCTTTTGAAAACACTTCTTTCTTGGTCATATAGAGAAAGTTGAGAAAGAAACTTCTGCCAAACTTAAAAGATTCCAGTATTATATTTGTGATTAAATCTTCCATGTTGTTGTGCACACACTTCAACTAGAACTAAGCTTCTCTTAAAAAAGATGTTTTATTAGGGAACTGCCTGTGCATCTTCTCTACTTCCCATTCCTGAACGATGTCTCTTTGCAGTTTCTTTCCCAAAGGCTGGGTGCTTGTTCAGTCAGTCTGGAGCTTTGGGGCTGGAAGGAGAAAGATAAGAGATTTCCTATTTTACTTGCTCTTTATTGCCCTGTCCTTGTCAAAGGAGGTTCAGGTTCTCCAGAAGTTGGAAGTCAGGTGGTGAAGGAAAGCTTAGATTATTAGCGTTGCTGGTTACTTCTGGTAGAGTTCAGTGCATGCAAGTATCAAGGGTGAAAAGTGTGTTTGAGGAGAAACCACAAGGACTGGTTCTCTTGAATTGTATTTTCTATTCATATATTTTTAACAGAAAACATATGCTCTCTGAATTATGCAGTAGAAAATCTGCTGTCTTGGATGCTCATGTTCTTACTCACGTTGACTGTATCAGTAGTGGTTGTGCTTCTATAGTACACTTGCTCAATATTTGCACAAGAGGTCAAGCATGCTTCCAAGGAGCTTAGCTTTTCCCTTCTACAGAAACCAGCTGCTGATGCAAATAATAAATGTTCATGCAGCCTCCCTTTTTAATTCCTGACATCTGTAAGCACCCACATTCTGCATTGTTCATTCTTGGCATGTTTAACTACATTATGGTCTGTTCATTTAATCCTAAATAATTCAAAACAGACATTTAGTTAATTCAGAATTGTGCTTTAGTGCAATACAGTGTGCCTGGGGAATCTGAGGAGGATCTACAGGATCAGTCAACTCAAGAATGTCTCTTCTGATGTCTCTGAACACCAGAAAGAACTCCTCGAATGGAAGAAAGCCATCTTGCATCATGTCTACCGTCCACAACCCAGATGCATTTGGGGAGGTTTTAGTAGTTTTCAGTGGGAGGTTGCCTAGCTCGGTTGAGGCTAGTAGCTCAGCAGCTTTGTGGTTCTGAGATGGGTAAGCTGGTGGCTTTCTATTGCCAGTGCAGTTCCTTGTAGAAACCTCTCTTCCGTCTGGCTCATTGTTTTCAGCCTGCAGTGCGGGAGAAAAAAGGGGAAGAAGTTGCACATCCCATGTCAATCTATGACCTCTTAGAATAACAGAGAATGGAAACAATTCTTGTGAGGGAGGTGAAAGAAGAAGGATAGGTAGCATATGTTTTACTGGTAACAGTTTGGAAGCTGCTGCTTGGGTATAGAAACTGAAGTTGAGGGTTTTTTCTCTGTGAGTCAGAGCTTTCAATAAAAACCTTTTTTAAATTAAAAAATCCCTAGCCAAAACTCAGCAAAACCTGATACAACAAAATCAAGTCTCTGAAATATAATGGTACTTTATTTCACCAGCCTCATTATTGCTTTTCCAAAATTGCTAATGTAAATGAATTTCTCAATTTAAATTCTCTCTCTCGTGAATTCAGTTTTCTTTGCCTGAAACTTTAGGCTGAAGAAAAGTCCTCTACAGCTTCACATTTCCTTTCCAAAGAAGAACCTTTAGACTGTCATGGGGAAAACTCGTAACAAACCTACTGGGTTAGGGTGGTATATCTGTGAATACCACCTTGGAAAACTCTATTTTCTTGGGGAATGAAGGGCAGAACTATTGAAAAACCTCTCTTGAATTTCACCCATGTTGGACTGTGAGGAATTGTTTCTTCCTCTTACTACTACTACTTTTAGACATGTTAGAGCCCTAGAATTAAAAGGATCTAAGGAAGCATTTATCCATGTAAAAAAGGTTTTACTTTAAAAAAAAAAAAAAATTGAATTTATTTAAAAAAAACCCAAAACAACAAACCACAACAAACCTTTAAAATTTACATATTCCATCTGATAGTTAAACCAGGAGGGAAGTATCACTCATTCCTCCTATGTATTTGTGGTGATAGGCATTTTTTTTAATTTTTGCTTTTTTTTCAGATGAAACAGGATATGTCATAATCCCTACTAAAATAAGATTCTAGTGTGAAAAGAGGTTTTGTTTTAAATTAGTCTGCTACTTGTCATGTAATCATCTGAAAACGCAGAGGGGAGGGAAGGATTTTGAGAACTCAGCTACTTAGCCTTCCTGTGATGGAACAGACCTTAAGTTACTTCTAATGCCAGTGAGGGGTATGTGTTGGGTTTTTTTTAATAAAATAACATGTCCTGTTTATGCCATTTTCAAGTGAGGGCCTTGCTGAAGGAATCACCACATTCAGCCTTAAACATATGGGTTATGAAGAAGGGAAGCATCAACACTGTCCAGATTTGCAGACCCATTTGTCTTTTCTCTGTGACCAGGGCCTTGCAGAGCCAGGTTTAGCTCTAGCTGAAGCCACCTTGGTGTGACCCTGCTGTGAGGAAAGGACTGTATCTGCATGGCTCTTCTGGGAGGTTTTGACAGGGTTTGGAATTTTTTGGGAGTGTTTTTTGTTACATATTTTGGTTTTGTTTTTTTTGGTTTATTTGTGTTGTTTTTTTTTCTGAAACCAAAGGTCATCTTGGGGTACAGCTCCTACTTATCTTCACCACCAGCACCCACACTTTCCTAGAGAAAGCATGGCAGCTTTGGCCTGCACCTCAGGAGAGCCTGTCTTGGTTTGTACTCATGTGAAGTCTCCTGAATCTGTAGGAATTGCTAAACTGATTGTGCCAGCTTGGTCTGTTCAGTGATACTGTGTTTTAGTGAGAACACCATCTTCAACAGCCACTCCCTTAGAGGTAACATTTCATTATGTTTCATGCTCACACTTTACACTGTAGAGCTCTGTACTTTGCATGAACTGTTTGCTGGGGGCTAATAATAGTAGTGGAAACTAAAACTGTATGTGGACCACGTGAAATTATGGCCTTTATCATTTTAAGTCATCGCATATTAAATGACTGTGAGGAACTGGTTTCAAAATTTTGCAGTAGTGTAGAAGAATAATAACTTCCCTGGAACTTTACATGTTGGATGAAAAGTAAATTTTTGTTTAGAAATAGCTGCAGGTTCCATAAAGACCAGTCAGTATAGACCAAGATTTATGTGCTCCCCAGTTAAAACAGATGTAGGAAAGAACACTAGGACTGTAAATGTTGTCCTCGTTGTAAAAGCACAACAGATGAAGAGTTGAGTGGGGTCTTCATGACTTCACTTCAGTGTTCAGAGTAGTTAACACCATACAGAGGTGTAGGAAGCAGCTCTGTAATTGGCTCATTATTGAGCTATGTCAGGCACAAGCACGAACCAGTCCAGCACGTTAGCAGCTGTTGAACTGTACACAGGGCATGGATTACATTACACGCCCTATTGTTCAGTTTAAAATTAACATGCCATAATCCTCATTAAAACATCATATGTGATATTTCATTGTGGTTATTATACAGTTCTCATTAAGGCAAATTGTATTACTGAGTTACATTTAATAATGCAGTGCACTGTAACAGTTGCATATATTTCAATTAGAAATAAGATTATGCCTGTAGGATAATTTAGCATTTGGTTTGAGTCTATATGAAGTTAAAGTAAAATGTCATAGGGACAAGGCTTTTCTGGCTTTTTTGTTTGTTTCTTTTTAATAGTTGTGGATTAGTTTAGGTTTTTATTCTTTTTCACACATCTTTGCCACCTCAGTCACAGTCCTTCAGCTTTGAGGCTGAACTTCTGGGTGAAGGTGGAAATAACCTCAGCAGGACAAGCTCAGAGACGGGAAAATTAGTCCTGCTCTGACTACCTTTTATCTCTTTCTCTAAGCATACAGAGAAATTCATTTTCACTGCAGCCAATCTCTCTCCTTCTACCAGCTTTAAATTTACCATAGCTCTAGAAATTTAAATTTAGTGGGTCATATTCTTATCTTAGTCAGAGGAACCTTGGGCTTCTTTTTGCTGAGGAAGTGGTTCATAATTTAGTTGTCGTCATCCCCCCTCCTGAGTATCACCTGGGATTTGATTAAGAACAATTTTCCTCAGTGCTGCTGTCATCAAATGTTGCTGATGTAAAATGTCAGACAGGTTCAATTCTGGTCTTGCTGCTGTTTTCAGCATTCATGCTCAGCTTGGTACTGTTGTGCATTTCAATGTGAATCTGCCACAAAACCCCATATGTGTATTGTCTGTGGAATTTGTACATCAGCATGTTATACATGAACAATTACAGCTGCATAAAATCGAATTCAGGTACATGCTTATGGGTTCGGGTGCTTTTGTTTTTTTCTGCTGTTATGGAAATGCCTTTGTTCTGCAGAATAGCATAATAAAAGCTGAATCTGGAGACTGAAGCAAAGTGTGTGTGAGCTTGCATTACAGTTGAAATGCAAGTGAATGGTTGCTGCTTGTAAATATGTATTCTTGCTACAGATAGGTCGGCAGTCCTGCTGGCATCCAAATTACAGACCTGTGAGATAGATGTTCAATACTGTATGAATTGAAGTTGTATTCATAAATCTCCTGTGTAACAAGTAGCATTTGGTGATAAATACAAGAATGAAAAAGTATAACTATCTGCTTTACCCCCGTATGCTTTGTGCAGCTGTGCGTACGTAATTAATATATTTATAAGCAAGAACTATTTGAGGTGGGGTCAAGTCTCCCATATTTGCCTGCCATTGGCTATTGTAGGGTAAGGAAAATTCAGTTACCTTTGTGTCTTCTCTCCTTTTCCCAATTAGACACTTCCTTGACAAAGGCAGACTTAATTATTTCACTGAATGTTTTCTACTTCTAATGCATTGAGAATATTATGTTCTTCAGGATGATCTATAACTCTCATGGGGCCATAATGCTTTAACAGACAATGTCACCATCTCAATATAGAAGGGCATACTTGTGCTCAGTTACACAAAAGCCCAGGGGCAGTTTTGAAAAACACCAGCTGAAGACTCTGGTCAGGTACTTCTGCTGTGTTTAATAAGAAGTGTATTTATGGGGAAAAATTAACAAGCTCATCTGGAAAGAAAAGGGCTCTTGATATAATCTCAAACTCCATAATTGCAAACTAGAGGTCATGTCCTTTAGTCCTCACTTACTCAATTTATACCAACAGAGCTAAGTGCAGACTGGGTAGAAAGTAATGGCCAGTTTGGTTCTCTAAGTTACGAATTTAGTCTGCTGAATGAGAAAATGTGAGCAAAAGAATTGGCTTGGGTTTAAATGATACAGCCAGATTTCACTTTGATTTTTGATAAGAGAAAACATGCTCCATGGAAAACTAAGATTCTGTAGAAACTGTTTTTGATAAGCAGGAAATCATGACACAAAACTTCCAGACAGCTCTAGAAATGTAGAAAAGTGATCTTAACTTCTAGTTACTAGTATTATACTGTAAGGGAATTGGACACAAAGAAGAAAAAATTTGAAAACTTTGTTATTATTTAATTTATGTGTTGTGCTGAACGATGTGTTTGTAGTATCCCCTGCTGTATCGTTCATAGTTCAGGACTTGTCCTTGTTTGCTTGCTGAGCATTTAACAAAAATAAATACTTCCTAAATATGTCATGTCAGTCTTTTGGCTGAAGTAATTGGCATGAGGATGGAAATACTTCAAGCAACATAGCTTGTCTTTGAAGGGGATGTGGAAATATATTGATACTTTGTATGTGATCCTCACTGTTAAAAGGAATAACAGCATCATTAGTTAAAATCAGTTAAAGACATATTCAGAAGAAATATCTGTAGACTTTACTGTATACTCTCGTTCATTTCTGGCTTCGTCCGGCTTGGATTATTCAAGGTCCTGGTTGAAACTGGAAATAAAATACAGAAAAATTCTTGTACAATAGAATAATAGAATCTCTTCCTTCTATAGCATGAGCTGAGACCAGAAGCTACAGATGTTTACTTTGTTTACATCTACATAATTTATTGTTTAACAGAAGAAATTAAAAGCCACAAGTTGTATTTCTCACTGCAGAGGTGAATTGAAATCTGGAAGGAAATGCAACCATGTTTCTGATGACGAATGCCATACATATTTATTTGTCCTCACTTAAAAGATTACTTTAAATCAGTATCAGGCTTGTAAAGTTAGCACAGAATTTTACTGATAGGAAAATATAAAATCAGTTGTCTTTCAGGTGTGTTTGTGCTTATAACACTTGCTTAAATGGTAAAAAGTGTTTTGAAATGTCCCATTCTGCAGACCTTGGGAGTGAGTGACAATAGAAGTTAAGATACCATTTTGATTCTGATAATCTAAGACCAACTAAGCAGAGAAGATTTTCTGTCCTAATTTGTCTGAATACAGGAGTGCTTCAATTTCCTTTCACTAAAACCTTCGTGGCTTTTGGAGGATTAACAGAACTTTAGTGCATCTTTGATAAATTTGATTTTTAGGTCTCAGCAGCTGGTACTTTACCTCAGTCTGATTGTGCTCATCTTTCCTCCCTGCAGACATGCATATTATAGAATATTCATTTTAAGATCTTCATCCAGGTCAGGTAGATCTTGGTGGAGAAATGAAAATGTAATCTTTTTTGTTGTTGTTCCTACTGTGATTTTTAGAGAACAGATGCTTGGAGCTGTTTTGATGAAAAAGTTTTCTGCAGTGATTAAGTTGGAAAGGAAGAGGATGTAAAATAAAAAAAAAAAAAAATTCTTGCATCCAAAGCTATCTTTAGTTTTAAAGAACTCAGTAACAGTAATACTTTCTCTCATTCAATATATGCCTTTAAACCAATTAATAACTCAAATGCCTTGTACATAGGAGACTGAAAATAGGGATAAATTAGAGCTGACGCTGGTCTGCATCCCACCTTCACCTTGGAGGTCCCTAAGCAGGTAATTAAACCAGCTCTGTGATTAGTTTTCCCAACAGCTGGATGAGAAGAGCTCCAGAGTGGTGAAGATATGAAAGTGTTTTCAGAACTGAGCCCTTAAAGTCTGATTCTTGCTCTAACATTGATACTGGAAAGCAAGAGTTATTACACTATGATGCTTCAGATTTGTTCATTGGACTGGTGACAGCATCAGAGGCTGGTCAGTGGAGACTCGGGGTGAGAGCAGTAGCTACCTTTAGGTGCTCTGAATTGAGGAAAACCATTGCTGACCAGCAGATACATGAAGATCAGCCCTCTCAAACCCCTGTGTTTGCTCAGCTTGGTGCTAAGCCTCTCTCTGCAGACAGGAAACAAGTTTGTGTAAGCTTTAACCCTTCCATGTAGGAATGCCTTTTAGAAACTGTCTTTATACTTTTTCAGCCAGCTACAAGATCTGGGCAAAGGTGAGGGCTGAAACTGCCTTTCTCTTATATTTTCTATTCAACTACATATTTTCCAACATCAGCAAAGAGGAGTGGTCTTTTATAAAAACTCCTGTGGATGATGCCATGGTTCATTCACCCTACAGAGTTTATTACACTGGCTTTGATTTTTGTCTTGTGCACTGAGTGACCCAGGAACCTCGATGTAGCCAGTGACCCTAGGACCGTGTCATGAAAGATTTCAGATTCAAGAGTGTCTAACCAGCATTTCACAAACATCATTCATTCTGGCACTTCTGGGACTTTGTGACCTTTTGTTTATTTAAAAAAAAAATGCACTGGCTGTTGATTATAGCACCTTTAAATAGCTCTAAATGTGTTCCCAAATTTACTTACTTCTATAGCAATGAATCGTTTTAAAGTGCTCTCCAGTGAAAGCTCACTGCTTGCAGTCCATGTGTGTTTTGATTGCTATCATTATCTGTGCGAAGCTCTATTCCGCCACTCAGTGTTCACTATGGAAATATTCACTGCTCTGTTGACAGTGATTAAGTACATTTAATTCCAGCTCAGACCTGGGGTTTTGTTTTGTGCAATGAAACTGTCTTTAAAAGATATGAAATAAGCTAACTACCCCAGTGTGCAAATTTAAATCAACTGCTATGTTTCTTCATTTTTTTTTTTTTTCCTCCTTAACTCTTTGTTCAGTTTTCTCTTAAGTGAAAACAAGCTTTAAAATTAAGATCCCTGTTACTTGTTAGCAGAAATATCTGTGGAGGCAAATACATTTTATGCTAGCTGGAGTTACAGAACTTTACTGAAAGAAAAGATATTCCAAAATATGACATTGTGCACAGCCCTGTAGAAGAATTTTCTGACATAGTGTCTTCAATGCATGATCATGGTAAAAGTTCTGCTTCTGCTGCGGTGATCACCCAGTCATGTGATTTGAAGAAAAAAGTCTTCCAGAAAAATGTTAACCAGGGTAACTGCCCTTTGAAGCATTTCTATTTCTAAAAATGAGTAAAAATAGTAATGGAAGGGAGTAACAAAGCTAAAGAAAAACATTGCATAGTATGCTCTTAGGAGGGCATGTGTCGTCTGTCCCCCCGCTGCCCCGCCCCATTTTGGGCTGGACTGGAATTTTTTCCATTGCATTTCAGCTTAAAATTAAATATTCACAAGGTAATAAGCTGACCTCTAATGAAAGAAAACTTAATAAAGATGTAGATTTTGATAGGCTTAGTTGTAGGGCAATGAAGGGCAAATGTCCGCTTTCTGAGCCATCTCTTATGGAAGCAAGTCAGAAGGGCACCCCAGGATGTAGGAATCTGATTATAACCAGTAACACTTGTAGTCAGAGCTCCCCTAGTCATCGTGAGGTCAGTAGTAAGACTCGAGATGATAATACACATTACGCTGAGTGACCAAATATGTTTGCACATACTAGTTACTAGTTCATGGCTTTTCCTTAGAGCTTTTGTCTGGTGAGTTTGTCCTTGCATGTGAATCACATCCTTCACCAAGACATGCTTGCTCAGCCTCAAAGAATTGAAAGAAGTTTGGATGCTGGAGAGAAGAGGTTTATTTTTCACTCAGGAGCTGTATTCATTGGGAATTCAACATGTCCACGGTTTCCTAATAGTAGCAGCTATATAGTATCTATTTCTACCATTGCTTGAAATACTTTTGGGATGAACCTGAATGATCTGTGTTTTGTTCACATTCCCTGAAGCATCACTTTTCTTGGGCCTACCCAAATGTAAATATCTATAAAACTGAGCCTGACATCTCCTCTACAGTTATTACTACTGTAAGTATGATGTGCTCTGTGTAGGCAGGACTGTGCTGTGTTTTACTATGTGCTATGCATCATCCCTGCATGAACTGATAATCACAATGAAGTAGCAATTAGGGATGTCTGGTTTTGAGACACTATCACAAAGCACATGAAAATGGGTCTTATTTGCTTCCAGTTGAGGCTTATTTTAGAAACAGAACTGATTTCTGCATGGGGAAAACATGCTCTTTACTCAGCTGGTGTCTGCTCTTAATGCATGGGCTAACCATATGCCTGTGCTCCAGGAAGATACAGGACCTTGAGACTCTCCTGCCTCTTCCCATAACACCTAATTGTTCTCCCTAGCACTCAGAGGGTTTCCAATAGATCTTCAGCCCTAAACATGTAGGGAAAATAGCATTAAAGTAATCAAAATGAGATCTTATGAAAGGGGAAGGTGATACTTATTTACAAAATGTTTATGCACGTTAATTTTAAGTGTTCATACTTCTGCACTCATAGATTTAGTTCTCTTACATCTGTGTACTTTCAAGCACCAAGATAAGCATATCCAATTGAACTGGCTGCAGAGAATAATGGACATCAGCTGATAACTCCTCATCATGTCTGAGAGGTGCCTCTTGATAGTGGTGAATATCTACTTTCTGGAGAGGTCCTTTATGGTCTAGGAGTCATCAGCTCTTGCAGAGTGGTCTTTTGCCTCAGAACTTGGCTGACTACAGCTTCTGTAAATCTTCAGCTGGGTTGCTCTCTCTTGTTTGTTTTATTTAGAATATGGAAAAGCTCTGGCCTCCTTTTGGTTAACAAGAAAAGGGTATACATCACGCTACAACCTTTTTGCCATTCTCCTGCTGGGAGGACACTGGGTCTTCTGCGGACAAGCCATCATGCTGTGGTCTCAAGAGTGCCATAAACATTAAGTTCCTCTGTTAGGGTTCTAGCCCACTGCTAAACCCAGTGTCTTGAGAATGTGTTCCTTCATTTTCAATTAAGTGTTTTTCTCTTTCCTTTTACGCTGCTTTCTGATGCTTCACATACATTTCCATTCATACTTCATTCACACCAACTTCTAGATAATATTTCTGTTACAAAGATTTATGGTCATTGGGTAAAACTTAGAAGAAACTCCACAAAACAAAAAGAAACCCATACATGCTTTGGCTGCGCATGCAGTAAGTTATTGCTTCTGAAAATTCTTTTTGGACTGCTACGGCTTTGTATTGGTAGCATAAAAATCCTTAAATTCAATGTGCTACATTAAAATGCAAACTGATAAGGCAAAACCAGTTACTTTCTTCCCTGTGCTAAGCTGTGTTAAACTATGTCGGTTGAAAGGGAAGACATTGCTATAAAATTACCCTTAAGAGTTTATTGCTGGCGGTACAGTAACATGTAGAATTGAGGCTGTAGCTGCACAGGCAAGAGTCATCTAGGACTTCTGTCTTAATTTACCCCACGTAAGATCTTGACAACTGTATTGGTATTCGTTTTGTTTGCAAAAATTACTCCTGAAGAAAATATTTCTTGTTTAAGTCCCTGTGTGGCACTTGACCTTAGGACCCAATAGCTGAAATAGGCAGAGCAATTAAGAATAACAGGATTCTTGACAGGGAAAGGTGGTGGTGGAATAGATGCCGTGATGTTGTTAAACATTTTTAAACTGTTTTCATTTAAAATTGAAGGTAGAAACTTGTATGGCTTCTACAGGTAGTTTTACAGGGCTTGTATAATACTTGGGGCTATGTGCAATTTGCTGGCAGTGATGGATGATTGATTTTGTGCTAAAAGAAAGTGGATGGTTGCATTTGTATGAGTTCAAAAATCCAGAAGTTAGGTACATGGAGAGAAAACATTACGATGAAAAGCTGCATTTTGGAAAAGACAAAATAAAGTGGAGGATGTGTTTAATTAATAATTAGTTCCTGGGCTGTGGGTTTTTTTCCTCTTTTTTTTAAAGTCATTTCAGTTCTCTGCGAAAGGTACATGGAATAAAAATTTGCTGTCTTCTCCTACATCTTGCTATTTCAGTGTCAGTAAACAACGCATTTCTATTTGAAATAGTCAATAAGAAAGAAATAAGGAAGATTAATGACCTAGAGTATTGGTGGAGTAGTAGAGTATTATGTTTGTAGGCTCTGGTTTTGTCAGGTGAATAGGTGTTTGCAACTTGATGATGCTGAATCAAAGGGCAAAGCAGACTTTTCAGTTATTTGAAATATTCTAAAATGTGGGTTTCTTTCCTGGTTCTATTGGCATGTTGATTTTTTTCTTTTTAATTGCTTTAGGTCTTGTAGGAGTCAGGTTTTAGTCTTTTCCTAATTTGCTTCCTTAATTTCTTTTCTCCATCATATTCCTTACAGAAAAGTTAGATGAGTTTGAGGAAAAAATTCCTACTTATGAAAAGCAGATGATCGATGCACTTCACGCTGGGAGAGAATATTGTTTCTTTTTTCAAAGTGAAAGTTGTTGGGCTTTTTTTTGGTTTGTTTTCTTTTTTACCTTTTTTTTTTTTTAAGTGGGAAAATAATCTAGACGTTGTTGCACTTCTGATGCAATTATCTGATCATTTTGTTGGCCATAAAGTTCTGGATTTGTCAGTCCTATCCATGGAGCGCTGAGAAGTCATTGCTTAACTTCCCCTTGTCACTGGCCTCTGTATCTACAGTTCTCTGATCTGTTGTATGCCCTGTGGAAGTGTTTCTGAAGGAAGCAGGTTGCTTTGTAGACAGCTTTTCCTCTATCCGACTATCTCTTTACTGCTTGTTCTCTGGCCTGTGAGACTTGGAGAGAACTAATGCTCTGTGGGTTAGTAATGGGATAATACTCTGAAAAAGTACTATCCTGGTGTGTTACAGTCAGAGTCAAGAGTCTTAGGTCTCAAGTCAGGTCATTCATCTTTTTAAAAAAACTAACCTTCAACCGGAGCCCATTTTTCATTGCATTTCCCCCTTTACCTGCCTTTCTATTGATGCTGGCAGACAGCACCACTCTCCATGCTTGGTTGTAGATCTCCTCCTTCCAGAGTTGCATGATATTCAAGAATAAACCTTGCTGGCTTTGGTAGGGAAGAACTGATGTAGCTTACCAATGGTTTCAGCTTTTGTGTGGCATCAGTACCAAGGCTTCTTGTTTGTTTTTCTTTTTCTCCTCCCTAACATAGCAACTAAATATAGTATCAGCTTAACTTTAATATTAAAAATTTTTAGCTTCATGTCCCCTTTTCCTGGTTGTTTATCAGCAGTAGTCCAGAGTCCACAATGCAAGTGACTGTCAGTGTTTGGAGATCTTGACCAATATGGATTGTATCAAAGAGGTGTAATGAGGTTCATAGAGATGTGGATTTGCTCTTTCCATGAAAAATGTAAAGAGCTGAATCATGCACAGGAGCATGTGTTGCAAGTTGGGTTTTTTTTTTCCCCCCTTGTCATCTTATCAGCACAGCTTTACTTTTGCTCATTTACATAGCAATGCCATTCAGTAGCTTGGAGGGATCTTTAAATAACACCTTTGTTAGGGTTCTTATGAAGGAAAAGTGCAGGAAGGAACATTTTCAGAATTGCCTTTGGGAGCTGGATATAGTCAGTGCTGACCCTGCAAATGTTCGGAGATGAAAATAATGGTTGGATTACAGTAATTCACGGTGCAGGAAGGAAGCACAAGATAGCACATTAAAAAAAAATTCCTCATGCATTTTAAAAAACATGCCATAACTTCATTCTTATATTATTGGTTTTTTGTAATTTGCTCCTCTCTTTTAAAAAAACCCCACACCTATACTAATTAAACAATTGAAAAAATCGAAATAACCCCACCCCAAAACCAAAAAATCCCCAAACATCAAATAAGTTTTCTGGCACTTTATCTAACAATAGTCTGTTGTTTGATGGAAGAATGGCTATGCACAGTTATAGATCCAGAGTTATGCTGGGGGTTCAACAAAGTAATGTAACAGACCCGTCAAGCCTCAGAAATGTATAGATCTAGATATGGAGTGAGACTGTGAGATGCATTACTAGGACTTTCTTACTGTACCACACACAGCTAATAGCCTGGTGGGACTAATCCCGAGTATGAATGAATCCTCTGGGGTTTGTATTCATGTCTTTTGAATTGGTAATGAAATGACGCCTGCAGTGAAATGCCTTGGTGGAAAAAGTGACAGCATTTGATGCATCTAGTTGAGCAAATCAGAGACCTGTGATTATCTTCCTTTGCATGTTGATGAAATCATCTGCAAAATCATGAAGAAATAGCTTAAAGAGAAATTTACTTGGGATGTTAGGTGATGGCCCATTTTCTAGCAAGTCTAGCAAAAAACAAGGAGTGAAACAGGATTGAAGATACAGCAAATGAGCTGTGGATTGGAGCATGTCGTCTCGGAAGGAGAGGTCTCTACCTGCACTGCGATGTCACATTGTAGAGGCACATCTGGAGGTCCCAAAAGTGGTGATGTCATGGGCTTCTCCATCACTGATAGCTGATTGCCAGTGGCAGCAAAGGTAGGCAGCATAGGTACCTTCCTGTACAGCACCATGCAAGGTGCTTCCACTGCGGCTTTCCAAAAGGAAGAAAGGGATGAGCCAGAAGCAGTAGTGACAGGTCTGTCTTCAGGCTTGGGAAAGCTTCGGCTTCTCTGAGAAGCTTTCACTGTGAAGCCAGCTGTTCCCTGATCCCTTTTGGAAGAAGGGAGGAGGGAGCTCTTGGGCAGGACCTGCTCTGTAGACTGTGTCTCACCAGACAGCCTGCTTGAGGTGTGGCTGGATCATAAAGAGCTTCAGGACAACATGACGTAAATGATCTTTGGGTTCTAGAGGATGGTGGGAGCTGGGGTTTAATGCAGAAAAGGGATGAAGGCTGTTGACTGTAAATATTAATAGCCTTCAGGAACAGAAAGAAACATCTTCAAGTATAAAAGATAATTAGTAATAAGAAATTAGTAAGAGTTAGAAATTACCCAGTCCTGGAGAACTTTTAAGAACAATGCAAATAATATTGCTTGCTAAATTTCATCAAAAAAGCAGTGTGTCATGTTTAAAAATCAAACTTCATATTGAAGTGCCATGTTGTTCTAGGTCTGGACTGAAAATAGATTCCAGTCCATAGTTTGTTCAAGTCAGATGATGAAATGAGAAATGTAACTTTTACTTGCATCAAACATGTAAATGGCAGGACCATTAACGAGCTGCATGAAAATAATTCAGGTTTCCAGTTAACTTCTTAAAATGAGAAATTAAAAGAACATTTTTATGTGGAAATATTTGTTTAAAATACATTCCTCAAGTGGAAAATCCTTCTAGAAAATCAATGGGATTTAAGTACGCATATATTCAGGTCTCTTCCCCCAGGAGGGCAAGATCTATCTGCATACTGAAGTTGGTTAGAACAAATGTTGGATACCTCTAGTTTACTGCGATACTTCTCCCTCTTAATTGTTGGTTGGACTTTTCTCAATACCCAGTCTGTTAAATTATAGAGAGATAAGTACAGCTTATTTCACATGACACTGATAGGAACGTGTAACAATATTTGAGTTTTTTTAAACTAAATGTTACCGAGGTTGTATGTAAAAAAAAAATCATGGATTGTATTGGGAAAGAATGACTGATTTGCAAGATTGAAAATGAACTAGTTCTATGATTTTAGAACTGTTTTTATTTTGAAAACTTTTCCACTTGTCCAAATTACCTATATTTTTAGGAGGTATTTGTTGAGCTATGGAATGGTACTTAAAGGAAGAATTTAAAACCAAAACTGTTTACTAGTGGTTAAACAATAATGTAAAATATGAAAGCAGGACTTGGAAATCTAGTCCCTATTAGCGTGATCAAAATGCACTTTTACTTACTGAGGTCTCTGCTATTAAGAGGAGTGTTATGATAGTAAACATTGCCAGAAATCCGTTTGGACTATATAAGGTGTGAAAAGCTTAATTATGAATGAGTAAGCACACTCTGGCTGGCATGGAAATACAGCAGCTAATTTTGCACCTGTCATATTTTCATGCTGCAGTTGCTTGGCTTATTAGCTATTACTTTTCCTGTAGCTCCAAAATCCAACTTCCTCCCTCTATGCTTCCAAAAATAATAAAGTTGTGCTTTCAGTAAGGGACACTGCACAAATTCTTCCCTGTGGAAACTGGGGGTGCATGCAAGACTGTTGACTTTTTTCTGGAAAATGTACCTTGTTTGAACACAGGTAACTCACCTTTTGACTCTATCCTTGGCCCGTTGAAACTAAGGGTTTTCAGATGACATAATTCAGAGGGTTGCAAAATAAACAAACCTTCTGAAGTACTCGAATGTATAGCAAGTTTTCTGAAGTGCTGCCTTTCCTCCAACTCTAGCTCAGGAGTCCTGACCTGTATGATTTCTAAGGAGAAACTATTTTTGAGAGCAGACTTGAGTTGCACTGATGAGGATGGTCCTGTGCAGAACCAGTGGCTTGGCCATATGGAATACACAGTGGAATCTGAGTCAGAGATAAGTCTGGCCATAGATTGGCACTATACCTCTCCATTGGGTCTGTAAGGCAGAGTTTGGGTACAAGCTTGCAGAGGGAAAGACCTAATGCCTCCTCCAATTGGAAAAAATAAAATATTTTGGCTTCATAATGTCCCAAAAGAGATTTCTCGTTTGGAAGAAATATAAGTAGTTGGATATGAACTGTCAAGTAGCTATATAGGCATTCTTGAGACATACCTGACCACCTGTAATTTTGACAGTGGAACTAATCTAATTGATATCTGAGATGCTGTTAAAGCTTACAAAAGGTTTTATTTTCAGGGCATAATTAATTGTCTGCCTTGTTTTACTACATTAACAGTATGAGTCAAGTTTCGAAAGGTTGCCAGTGACATAAATTACTATGAAGCTAAGAGTGTGTACAGTGACAGTGTGTATTTAAAAAAAAAAAAAAAAGTTTTCCAGGAAATGAAAGAAAAGAGCCTTTGACACATATAGAATTGTCATGAATTTATGGAAATCTTGAAACAAGGAAACTTAATGAGCAGCTTTGCTTTTTAGAAAGTAAAAATGTTTCTAAATATGAAAGTTGTCCCATATTGTACATCTATTGTGTAGTGATGAAACTTCCCAGATGAAGTCTTAGTCAATTAGAACTTTGCAGACCAGTCATGTGAGAACATGTTTTCTTCTAATATTTATTGAATTTGATATTTAGGGAGGTAGCAGAGAGCTGGCAGATTGGGCCAGTGGTAGGGGACTTAACACTAAATAACAAGATTCTGTTGAATGACTTGCATATGGCTTAGGGCATCTCCACAAGGTCTTATTCGAGTCAGTAAAGCTATATGATAGCACAAGTTGGGCATCGTGATTATTCTTACAGGATTAATGTCATAGCTCTGAATTCAAAGTGCTTTGCAGCTACCCATATGTGCCTTGTACATACTGCTTGGTAGGCAGGTCTAGTGATGGGGAAAGGCACTGCTATTTAATACATTTTTCCCCTGTGAATTTTTTTGATTCTACAATCTGTTAATAAAATTAAAATGAGTATTTTCAAGCTAATTGTCATTAAATCTTTCAAATTTCAGAGAAGAGGCTCTGAGTCTTCAGCAGATGGTTGGAAATGAAATGCACATTGGGGGGAACAGAGGGTCTGCCAAATCTGGACCTTGGACAGAACTAGTCAAATAAACAGAAGTGATACACAGCAGGGATGGTTTGGAATAGGCGCTATTATGGACAGAAAGCTTCAGGCTGTGAATGACCTAATCAAGCTAAGCTCCAGACATGTACCTAAATTAGCTTCCACTCTACCATCCTCATAGCACTCCATTTTGCTTCATTCAAATAATATACTAACAGATCTGAGCTCTTTTAAAAGAAGTGAAAGGTTATAATGTTCTGGCTTGTCCTCTTCTCATTGTGTTTGTCCTATTCAACTCTTCTAATGCTTGTATTCTTAATTTTCTTCTTTAGATTCCCTGTCCGTTTCCCAGACTCAATTCTAGTGCTTTTCATGCACTTGATGAATTTCAAATGACTTGTTCTTGTGGTTCTATGAGAACAAGAAGAAAGAGTAATGGGAGTAGAGCTGCTTGGTGTTGGGGGCTGTGGAAGGCAGTTCAGTTCCCACTTGTCCAGAAGGATTTATGTGCAGCCTTGTCTCCTGTCTCATTTCCATGTATGCAATGCAGAGTTAAAGTAACATGCCCTGCCAGATAGAGGGAAGGCATGCTTTACGTTATATAAAGCACCATTCCGAAGTGGTCTCTTGCTGCATGCCTTTCCTACCCTGCATGGTCCGTACTTCAGTTAGGATTGCTGTATGTTAATACTTGAATAACAAACAAGCTTGGACGCTTCAGTTCATTTAACTAGTCTTGGCATGATTTCATATGTGTTGCCCACAGACATTACTGTGTGTAGTTCTGCTAGGACAACTGTCTTCAGAGAGTATCTGTGAATGTCACAGGGGCATGGACTTATCCTGAAAACACTTGTGAAGACAAGAAACAAAAATTAAATAACACGACTCATCATATTTAAGCATTAACCAGGGCAGTGACAAAATGCTGCAAGCAGCTAAGTAGCATCCTGTTGGTGACCAACATTTAAAGAATGGTTCAGTGTGAAATTCTGTATGGCAACAGTTTCTCTGTCACTGTGCTGTGAATTTGGTTAGCAAACTGCCTAGCTTTATTTAAAAAATAAGATTACATATGGTCATATAAACCTTTCTCACTCAATACTTCGTATTCTTAAAAGATATAGTGTCATGGCCTTTGAATTAGTCTCTGGCTTTATACCAATAGACGTGAACTTTCAAAATCTTTTTGTGAAAATTAGATTACCTTTGAGAGTGAGAGAGGCTATTTGGGGGGTTTAATGTGAGTACATAAAAAGTCACTTGGATTTATGAGGAATTATTGCTAAGGAATTGAAGGGGACAAGAGTTAGTCTGGTGTACTAGGTGCTGGTTCACATTGCTTGAGGTGATATTCCTAGGTTCTGGGACAACATTATCACATTTTTGGCATGAATTCAGTGTTTGACACAGTGATATGCAAGGGATCATATAATATTCCTTTAACATTCTGGTTTCAAGTGTCTATAGTTGAAATGATTTACTGGGATTCTAATTCCCTTTGCAATTAGTAGGCATGCTCTGAGCCCACTGGGTTTTATTCAGAGCCCATTGAAGCTAATGGAGGGGAAAAAAAAAAATCCCTTTGACTTCATTTGGCATTGGCTCAAGCTCTTTGTGGCTGAAGCTGATGGCTTCATCAAAATCCACTTAACCTTCCAGGGATGAGTGTGTGACAGGGATTGCTTAGGTCATTCTGGAGCTTGATGGGTTTGCTGGGAGGGGCTTGACCACTTTCCCTCATTCTCTTTATTACCAATCTAAGTGAAAGGAGCAATCTGAAGAGTAGCAAAAGGCAGTGTGAAATCTGTGATATTCTGTACGGTGTCTCACTATGTGGTCCAACCTTAGCATCTTTAGGGTAACACAGGATTCCTACAGTTAAAACTGAGTTTAACAGAAATATGCCTTAGAATTGAATTTCTGACATGTTACTTTTTTTTTTTTTGAATTTTGAAAGTAAAGTTTTGAAAGTTTGTTTTTTTTAAAAAACAATGACACCCACCCCCACCCCCCACCCTCCCTTATTCAAGCATATTCCTGAATCTTTCCATATTTTAGATGTATCTCCAATGAACAAACTTACTCAAATAAACACCTAAATATAAGCAATTACATAGTGTGCTGGTTTGGAACTGATTCCCCCCCCCCCCCCCTCAGAAAACAGGAAAACAAATATGAAGAATACAGATGAAGAAGATTATCTGCCCTCCTTAACCCTTCCCCAAAGACACATGACAAATTTCATATCATCATCTCTTTAATGCTCTGCATTACCATATAAACAAAAATTTTGCAATGCTATTATCTTTTTTTATTTTCTGTCCTGGAGAATTAATTTATCTGAAGCTCTCCCACTTCTGTTCAGCATAATAGGACACAGAAGGTGGCTTTTCATAGAGTTTCTCCAGGCTATAGCCCATCAAGACACTGTAAGAGCTTCTTTAGTCCTGAATGCCATGTTCTGTTGTAGGATAGGATAGATTTAATGAACCTGGTTCCTTTAAAGCGGACCTTGTTTTTTTGCCCCTAAGTGTTAGGGAAAAGCCTTACCAGTACCAACATCAGTCTGGATGTGGTCCTAGGCAATCTGCCATAAGGGTCCCAGCTTGAGCAGGGTGACTGGACAAGATGATCTCTGGGGGTCCCTCACAAACTCAACTATTCTTCAATTTTGAGTTGCGTAAGTGATTCTGTTCAATGGCAAGGAAGGATTAAGAGTTGGTTTTTGACTCCTCCAGGGCAGAATTGAAGGGAACAGACCTCTCACCTTTTTGCTGGGCTGATGTACTGAGTTAGGATGCTGCAAATAACCACTTGCAAGGCAACTGGGCTTTGCGTTTCTTGAGGTGGAGGCCTTGGCCATGGATCTTCTGAGGATATATTCCTGGTCCCTTTGATTAGCACTAGTAGCAAAGAAAGCTACTTCCACCATTGAGGGGTATGTTTTTTAAGCAGTATGCAGGGCTTTGGTGTGTGACACCATTAAATGTTAACGTGCAGTTTCAAACAAGAAGCCTCAAGGCTAGAGGAAACTCTTTGATCTTTAAAAAGCTTGCCACATAGGGGAGTGAGTTTGAATGTATACTTATATCTGCAAACACTTGCAGGTAATTAGATTTTAGTTTAAGGGCTGCAGGACTTTGTATAAATGATTCAGATTTCAAAAGGCTCAAAATAAACAACAATTCCTATTTATCTCAAAGGATTCAGAAGGGCATAAACCAAACCTTTAATGACTTGAGCCATGCTTTATTAATTGCTTTGTTGAAGAGATAAAACCTGTGGGAATTTATATTAAAATGGGATGTGAACCAGCAGAAATCTAAGCAGGATCTGAATTTGGTTTAAAGAGAGTAAGAAAATACACAGATGAGCTTTCCACTGTGTTTAAAAGATTATTACCCTAATATATACAGTTTCTTTTGTTTTTAAGAAAGCATCCTTGAACTGAGCCATAATTATGTGTGAAAGCATTTGAGCTAGTCATTCAGGATTGAAGGAGTAAGATCTGTCTAAACAGTGACAAGCAATTAGGGAGCCTAGGGGACTTGTCTGTTTGTCATATCTGAAAATAAAGTTATCAAATTATTACCCAAATTGTTCCACATCTGACAGTTGTATCTACAAAGGATTCTTGCAACACTAACTTTGTAAAGATGGCTCTGTTTTGTATAATGTTTTTGACAGGAGGTAATAGAACATGGGATTTTTGTTTCTGTTTTTTTTAATCAAGACTATTTTATTTTCCATATGCAAAGTTCATCACAAGGAGGACTACTGATAGAAGATGAACTTTTTTCCTTGTTGGGTGAAAAATGGGTGAAAAACTTTAGACAAAAGGTACCTGACTACTAGAGTTCTGCTGGCTTTTAAACTGATATGTTAATATTTTAAATCGAAATTGCCATCTTGTTGAATTTCTCGTTTTGTTTTTTTAGCTTTCACTGTGTTTCTAAAAGGAAGAATGCCTGGTTTTATTTAATCCCATGTGAAAGGGATACTGCACCCTGATCCTTAGTGTATTTCACCTCTTAATTCTGTTATTAACGTTTGTGAGGTTGTTCCAGAACCAATTTTATGTCTTTTTCCCTTCTTTTTTTATTATACTGTACTTGCATAGGTTATGAGAGTTTTCTCCCCCACCCTCCAGTCCTCCTGCGTTCTGTGTTAAATCCAGGAAAGCTACTGGCAATCTGCCTCTTTGAAAATGTTTGATGCAGAAAGCACTAGGTTTATATCAAGTTTGTATCTTTGCATGTAAAACTTCTGTTGATTTTGAACAGGACTGGAAAGTGAGCCACTAACCAGGTGTGACAAGTGTGGCGTTGACACCACCACTCTACCTGGCTTCTAAGATTTCCATTAAGAAAAAAAAATCTTATTCTTTGAGTTTGTTAAAGGCATTCCTGGGTTCATGCATATTTTCCTGGATACTGAATTAAAAAACATCATCAATGTGGATTAAGGAAACATGTATGCTGAATCTATTAATAATAGATAATATAAATATTATCCATTTTTAATGGATCTTTTTGGGCATATCTGTTCTCTAAAGCATCTTCATTACTGACTGAGAAGGATACTGTTTCTGCATACAAATAAAGTTTAGATTATTATGAAAGTGAGAAACAGCTTTTCTTCAAACTGTTGCTGTCCTGACCAGTGAAGGCAAGAAATAATTTGTTTGAAAAGTTGATCTCAGCAAGGCTCAAATCCTTAATGGTTCTGTGACTGAACTAATAATTAAAAATATCTTTATCAATTCAGTATCTGGACCACAAGCTCATCCTTTCTAACAGCTCTTGGATTGTATTTGAGGGTGATGGATAGATGCTGCTGCCACCACCCTCATGGTGTGCCCCAGTCTTCTGACTGCTTGCTGGGGAGTCCTCTGTCCTCACATTTGCTAACATCTTCTAGTCTACTTGGATAATGTCAGAGGGTGATGAAAGTTTCTCAGAGGGTCAGGAAATACCTTTCATTTACGAGAAAATTCAATGACAGAGATGCTGAAGTGAGCCAGTTATGAACCAGAACTGTAGTGATGTGAAGTCTGAGGACCGTGATCGTTTAGTGCCATGGATCTGGTTCAGAGCATGGGATTGAAGCCTAATGTAGCATAAGGTTGTATCAAAGACTATAGCATGAGAATCTCAATACTGATTCACAAAATAATCATGGTTGGAGAGAAAAAAATCAAAATTTGTGTATAAATTATCTTGCTTATTTGACAATGTGTTCGAACTAAGAGATCTATAGGTTTCTTTTCTCCTGTGGCACTAAAGATGCCACTGTGACTGATGAAGAGAGAACACACTGCCCTAAGAAATGCCTGGCAGAAAATTTTCATCTTTAAACTGTCGTCAAATCTGCATTCACCTTGCTTAAAAATGGGAATTTTAAACTTTTTTCAATCCGGTCCCCTATCTGAACCATTAACTTGCATAGAAGAGTCTTAAAAATTGGTGTTTGGGGGCTAAATAAGGCGTTTTTGTTGGAGGTTATTGAGACATGAAATGATTACTTATCATCCCTTGAAATGACATTACATTTAAATGCAGTGGTACATGGGCACTTACTACTACCTTCATCTCTGTTAATCCTTGCTCACAGCCTGCAAATTGAACATTCTCTCAGCTATATGGGATGCACTGAAATTCTCAGAATTATAATTGCTTTTCAGTGTGCTATCCTGCATGTTATACGGTTTGAAGAGGCTCTCTTCCAAACAGAAAATATTTAGTGAACCCCATGCTGTATATTTTTTTTTTTCTTTAATCCGTTTTATCCATGAGTTCCTCTGAATCTTTGGTGAAAAATAAAAATTGAATTCACTTGACCATGATTGATTTGAAAATTCAAGGTGCAACCTCTTGGTTATTGATGGCTTTTAAATTGCTGTACATTGTTATATGGGTATGCCCATGAAATTAATCAGCATTCCACACCTTTCTAGCTGCTTCTGTTGTTTGCTTAGAGATAGCAGCTGTAAATTTAGATGTGCACAAAATAACCTTGCCAGACAAAGATATGGCATTGTCTGAAAGTCTTTTCAGTGACTGCCTGTATAAATGAAGCCTTTTCCATAATGGTCCATAGGAAAACCAGAACAGAAAAATCTTGTTTCAGAATAAGAAAGCTGAGGCCTCATCGAGTTCCCCACGTGATGGAGGTTGCTCAACTTCATTGCCCTTCTGAAGTACTGTTTGAGTTAAAAAGAGAGAGAATGGGAATGGGACATCACACTGATGCAGATACTTGTGGGTGTTGCTCCAAGACTGAGGGGGAAACTGTAGCACTGCAAAGAAACTAAGAGTGTGTGAACCATAGTACTGTGCTGGGGAAGCAGGAGGAACCCAGAGCTTATAAAAGGCTAATTTTTCCTTAACTTCCCTTTTTACATTAATCCCCGAACTCATGAAAATCAGGGTCAAGTGTGAATCCTTCAAAAGAAACCCATCATAAGAATCAGATTCTTGTTTTTATTCTCTAAGGTACCCCTGCTGACACTGTACACCACCTCAAAGGCAGAGTAAGGTAATAGGAGTCCTCATTTAAGGGTCTGAGATTGTGTCTGTGGTCACAGGTGTGATGATGATAAGCAGTTGGCATTGAGATGCTCCACTGAAGTTTGTAGCAGAGCTGCTGCAAGCATGCTGAATTTGAAGGTCACTCAAGGTGTGGGAAATAGCATAGATGTCTATCTGTGTGAAAGACTCAACCAGTTTGGAGAAGTAGTCAGAACTATATTTCTGTTTCAATGGGCTAAATATCAGGAGGTAGAAGGTGTCATGGCTCTACTTAGATTGCTGAAGCTATTTTAGTTCCAAATTGGACAGATTTATTTTTCTCCAATGGTGTTAGTTACCTGAGATGGTGAACTCCCCTTACCCTTACAAATAAAGCACTTGTGTTTCCTGAAATGATTTTCATGTTCCAGTCAGCATGGTAACCTATTTGCTGCTGCTTCTGTGCACAAAGCTTTTCTTTATTTCTCTTCTGTTTTTCAATAAACCTAATTCTCACTGAAATAGGTATTTACATTCCCATTTAAAAAATTGTATTTAGACATCTTGGAAAAACTGCTTCACAATGAATTCCTGAACAATCTTAACTCTGAATAACATCAACAGAAAATCTGCCTTACCCCCTCTGCATTTTAATTTTATGTTGGTGAAGGCCTATACCAAACTCAGTCCAGCTGCCTCTGATCATTCTTGTGTTTTTCTTCTTAATAATGAGCCCGGCAGACTTGCTGATGGGTGCAGATACATTATTTTTATTTTTTTTTTCCTGCAAATTCAGTGTTATTTTAATTGTATGTATTATGATATTTTAAGTCAAATGCTGTTCTGTTTTTTGAAATCCATGGTTTAACTGATGGAGTCCTGAACTCCTCCCTCAGTGATGACCTTTGGTGAACAGAGCATGCTTGTAGCAAAGTCTAATGCTTTTGAAGAACATCAAGTTTACGTTTTTGTGAGTGCTGCTAAAACTTCTGAAACTGTAAAAGACAGTCTTCATCTTTGGAATATATCAACTACTTTGTTTGAAATGCAGAAGTAATGAGTCTTACGTAGGGCAGAATAAAAAGAATGCTTGTGATGCTGTGTGGCCATAATGAAGGAGTTCTGTGTTCTTGGATTCTATTTTTTATAATGTAACAAAAACTCCCCTGTGCTGACAAAATCACTTGCCTGTATTTTCCTGTACAGGAAATATATCTCTGGATATACTGCCCTGCCACATATTGAAGAAATTTATACCATCTGTCCGCTAAAGTGTGTTACATATCAAAAGGACAAACTTCAGGTATTAAACCTGTTCCATCCACTGGGTCAGCTTTGTAGCTTTCTGATCTCAGGTCAAATATCAGAGCAGTCTTAAATTATCAGGATGTCACAAATGCAGAAGGAAAAGGCAAATAGGCACAAGAAGCATTATATTCTGAGTAGAAAATAGTAAGAATCCCTGACAACTGCTGTTACACCTGCTGAGAGTAAATCACAGCTTTGGACAACGATATGCTTTTGCAGGTTTGTTCACTGGAATATAAATGTTGACAAGCTGAGTCACTACATCCTTTTCATGTGGTCTTTTTTTCTTTTTCTTATAGAAATTAAAATGTTTTAAGTAATTTTTGAAATCTCAGACTATCTTCTTATTCAGTGGATTTCTGTGACAGATTTGCTGTTCATTGGCAACACCTCATTCCTGTTCTAAAAAAAAAGTCTGATCTGATGAAAAGTGTATAATATAAAGTGACAGGTACTTTCATTTTGTAGATACACACATTATGACTCACCTAAATGGCATGGACTATGAGAGAGCTGGAATCTGAGAACATTAATTCCTTAAACATAAGGCCATTTTTCTTTAATTTTTGCTGGTAATTGGCTTTGTCTGATGTTCTTTGACCCTCTTAAAACAAGTATTGCTTATGTGTATTAGTTGACTGGAGCTGCATTGGTGGTTATTTGAAATTCACAATTTGGCTTCATAAGCCCAAGTGTCACGTGATTGCTCCGTTCCTCAAGTTTTGACTCTTACCTCATTGTTGTGAGTAGGAGTTACATGGCAAATGTGCTTGTTTCAGTAAAAATGTAAGACCCACTATTGAATCAGATGTTTTGAGAGCCCCTTGCATTATTCAAAATCAGACGACCACTTTTTGTGAGACAAGGTTACATGTGCAGACTGTATCACAAAAGGGTGCTCTACAAAATCACTGACTGAGTAATACTTTTATGTCAAGGTTTACAGGCATATGAAAGAATACTTACATAATTTACAGTCGTTTAGGAAGAGTTCATGATTAGCTTAACTATTGATGTTTACTTGCAGTATAGTGAGGAAAGAAAAAGGAACGTTGTTGTGTTGTTAAGTACTTTCTCTGGTGTCTTATATCTTGAAAAATATGCCATGCCTTTCAGCTAACAGATGGAGTTCACAGCTGTGCATGTAAGTGTAGCCAGTCTCTAGTAATAAAAAAAAAAAGGAAGGAAGAAGGAATTTCTCTTTACAGAAAAACAATTATCTTCTTTTTTTCCTTTTTTTTTTTTCCTTTTTCCTTTTTTTTTCTCTTCATCTTTCCAAGAACCACTTACTAAGATATTCATGGTAGTAGAACTTAGTAGTATGTGGTAGTCCTGGTGAGACATGTGTTGTGTAGAGACTCTTGATAATGGAAATAATCTCTCAGTCTCTTCCAAATCTGTAGTCATATTCTGTGTTACTGCACTTCCTGTGTCTTTTGTGTGTATATTTTTTTGGCCCTCGCAGAAGATCCTCTTCCCATATACCTCATTGGACTGTAAAGGTAGAAGGTTACTTTCCACAGTAAGTCCAAATACTTACTTACTTGTCTTTACAAAGAGAATTGTAGCTAGAGAAGGCAGGAGAAAAACAGCTGAAGTGCAAGGCATCACTCCTGAGCGCTGTTAGAGGCATGGTGCAAAAATGCATGGTTTATATCTTTAAAACAAAGTATGCCATTAAGTGGGTAATGCTAAGAGGAATTTTATCTAGCCTATAAATACCACTGAATCTTTTCAACTTCAAATCCCAGTACGGAGACAATTTACAATTGCAATCAAAATGATGCACACAATTTAACTTCAGCACCATCTGTAACTCTGCTGGTATTTTAATAATGAATAAAATTATATCTTGGCAACAAAAGTCCCACTTCAATAAAATACCTTTAAGTTCCAAGTGAGGCCTCCAAGAGGAAACCACAAGGTCTCTGATTTATCCTGATATTTCCTTCATGTTTACTATAAAACAGATATATCTACATTTAAATAGCAAGCTGTGGACAAAAGATCTGTGTGATTCTGTGACGCCTGTGTTAAACTACCTCTGAAGCTCAGGTACTATGGGTCAGACAAGGCTTTGCACAGCTGGCCACAAGCACTCCTGCCCTCATTGCACAACTTGTGTCTGGTTCAGCAGAGATGTATGAACGAGGTCCAATCTGGTAGCTCTTTGTGATATGGCAGGGCCGGTGTACTGGAAGAGCACCTACAGAAGGCAGTCCTCTTCCCTTAAAAAGCATTTTATCGCTCTGGGATGAGGCAGGAGGCATGTTACTTATCGTCTTCTGAATTTGTCTTTGGACTCCATTGTGAGACCTACCCATATCAAATTCTGGGTTATCCTTTTTCATCTTCTCCAATTTGTATATTTTGCAAAGAAGAGACAATTTTTTCTCTGTTAATAATGTGTATGCTGGGCCCTGTTTCTTATCCTTCCTTCAGTTTCATTGTTGAGTGATACTAGTCCCATGTTCCTACTCTATGTAGTGCAGTCTTGCAGTATTTCTAACTATTTTATGATGCTTGTGGTCATTAATAGAGTAGCTGCAGCATAGACCACAGTCTTACTTGTCAAATACTTTTCATTTATGGTGAAATGAGATTGTTGGCTTTAGTACTACTTACCATACTGATAAGAGATCTTGACTAGCAATATACTACCACGTAGAAGTAATGTGAGCTTCACAGTCAAAGATTTTCTGCACATTTGTCTCTGTGAGGGTACAGCTTTACTAAAAGCAGTTCAAATCTGATATATAGGAAATCTATGGAGCTCAGGGGTTGGTGATCTTTCACTGGTCGTGTCCTCTTCATCAAAGCTTTCATTAACGATATGTTAGTGACCTTTTTGGATGGCCTTCACAAGTGGAAATCAATGTGCTTTGTCCAACTGATTCTTCAAGTGGACAAGGGAAATAGTAACAGGACAGGTTTGTTAACCCGTTTCAGTCATGGCTGATAGTAACCCTGCCCATGTTACAGGGATTGATCCTCTTCAAAGAACAAGGTGAAAGAAACATTAGTATGATCATGTTGGATTTTGGGGGTTTATGGCTTTCTCAATATCTTCAGTGTCCACTGATCAGAAATTTTCTAAATTTATATTGGTTCCTGCCACTGAATGTTATCTCAGGCTTGAATAAAGTTATAAAATAGCTCATGCCATTGCCTATCAACACCCATGTAAAACACGTACTGGAAGAATTAGTAAAGTTGGGCTGGATCTCTTATTTCTATGCAAACTCAGTTTTGGTAGTAGGTTAGCTGTGTTTTATAAGTCTGCTGTGCTTCAGAAGCATTTGAAATCCTGTGTCTTTAGGGCTTGGATACATTTTTCTCAGTTATTTGTTTCATACTTGTCACAGGTGTTGAAGGCCTTCACAAAATATAGAGCTTAATCAGATGTTTGGGCAAAAGACCTTAACTGAAGTTCACTGTTTCATGGACTATTAGCTCACGCTGGTATTATCTGTCATGTTTCAAAGGACCCCAAGAGTTTTACTGTCTAAATCTCATTTGGATGCTTTTGAACTGATAGCATTTATATTTGTGTTTTAAAAGAAATGGTTTTGGGCAAAATTAAAATACATGGGGAAAGGGGGAGAGACTTCTTTGTTTTTACTTGGAGAACAAGTAAAACTACAAGAAAGGAATTAAATAAAACCAATAAACCAAACAGCTTCATAATAGGTTGTTAAGTTTCTCATTTGTTTTATATTAATTTATCATTTTCTAAAAATCAAAAGTCAATAAAAATAAAAAAAAATCAGGTTGATACGGTTGAATATTTGTCTTCATTTCAGTAGCAAGATTGCTAATGACAGTTCTAATAATACACTTGATACTAAATGCTATCCATAACTACCTGTTTCTCAGAAGTCAGCATAGTCAAATCAACACCCATTTCTCAAATGCAAGTCAACATCTGTATTGTTATGTGACTTGCATGAAGAAGATGGCTTATAGGTACAATTAGACATTTTTTTTTTTCCTAATTATCTGTTTTGCAAGAAAACAAGAGGAGTCAACTGTCTAGTAAATGTTTTTCTTTGTGGGTGTCTGGATGTTTTAAATGATTCTGTAGTGTAGATCTTTTTCTTTGTTAAAAACGATGTTTTTAATAGACATACGCAGTTGATGCAAAGAAGCAAAGTTCTTGTTCTGACAGGCAAACTGCCAGAGCAAAAGAAGCAAGGTCAGAAACTAGAAATATGGAAGCACCTGGAATGAAGGTCTATTTCTGTCACACCAAGTGATGGAGATGAAGTCTCTTGCAATCTGTGTGCTGGGATTATGTGGTAGGAATCGAGATACATTGGCCTTGCTTTTGACTTTACCATGGGTCTTCTCTGACCTTGCATAAGCACAAAAGGTTTTGTCTCTTTCTTGTCTGCACCCATCATAAAAGGAAATATGATAACAACATCCTGTCATAGAGAGTTTTGTAACCTTGAGAGGTGTGTGTTGGCAGTTCTGTTTATTTTATTTGTTGCCAATTCTGCCTTCTCATGGAAGCAGGACCTATGGGATGAGCCTCACTGTATGTGCACATCCTACCTTTTTGAACCTTGTGTCCTATTTCAGCTTAATTTTACAAAGTACTCAAATCTCTACATGGTTATGTGTAGTATGTGTAGTGTCTCTGACAAGGGATGCATCAGAGCTATTTTGCATGTGATCTGGATTGTTGTGCATGTACGAGTTGATGCATTCCACGCACTTTACTGTACTTTACTTCAAAATTTCGTTTGGCATGTAAAAGCTGTGCCATGTCCTGCATTGTAGGTCTGTGCATGTAGAGCTGTCAGGTGCAGCCTCCAATGTTGCAAGGTTAGTTTTGACTGAGGTAAGGGCAGATCTTGTCAGAGAAGGGTACATCTTGTCAGAGTATCCATTCAAAAATCAGCTTCACTTAGAGGAAATTCCTGCTTGCACTCTAAAATCAATCGTTACTCTCATGTATTGGAAGTTGGACTGTGTTGGTCCGGGTGCTCTCAGAACTGTCTTTAAATTGCCAATGCAGTCATAAATCCTGAAGCCTTATAATTACATGTTTTTATAGTTAAATATGAATTCAGGGTAGTATTCCTGGCAGTAGTGGGGATTTTTGTAGAGGAAAAGCAAATAAGGATCCCAGAATTTGATGTGAAAAATATGTTGTAATGTAGCAGCAGAGATCCAGGGGAGTGTGTCTAGGGACAGAAGCAAAGGATGTGGAAACGTAGACAAAGTATCTGGTAGTTAGAAGAGAGAATTGTCACCTCCCAGGCTGAAGCCTCCAGAGATCCCAGGGAAGACCTTAAATGTGTTGCTCTGAAATGGTTTACACTTGCTGCTGTGCTGAGATACTTGGTGTCCCACAGGTATCCAATCTTATCTTCAGGGAACAGTGAGAACCCAGAGATTGTCACTGTGACTCTTGTCATGGACAGCTTGTGGATCACAGGCTAATGTGCTGAGTTCTCTTGTGGTCCAGGAGCAATCACAGGGAATAGAAGAGAGCCAGCAGTCTAGACACTATTTAAATTGAAACCTCTGTCTTCAGTTATTTTCAACTTCAGGTTTTAAGTGTTGCTGAATAGTCACGTAGATCTGTTGCTAAGACCTTGAGCCTCCTTTTGAGAGGTTCCTAATGCTCTACTGAGTTTTATAGAAGTTTTGGTGCCCTGATGTACTTACCATTTGAGATCTTTATTTAAATCACTGTTTGGGTCGCAATTGACAGTGAATTTAAGAGCATCATTTTAATTTACAGATTTTTTTTTTTTAGGTCCAGACATAACAAGTTTGGCCTGACTTCATGCCATACCAGGGGACACAGCCGTCCACTTTCTGCATTACAGTCAGTTCTCTTTAAGACTCAGAGGCTCTAAGGGATAGAGAATCTGCTCAGATCTGGATAATTTGTTTTGTTGGCTAATTATTCTCTTATTCATAACATCAGTGGTATACTTGTCCTTAATTTATCTAACTTGCAGATCTTGTTAGGCCTCTTTGCTGATGGCAACCAAAGAGGTGGAAAGGATTTTGTAGTTAAGTTTGCTTTTTGAGGTCTATCAGTCAATGCACTGATATGAATTATATTGATTACACTGTTTTTTTAATAAAGAGGCTGAATATTGATTACAGAAGTATCTGGGCTGTTCTAGAGAGTCATTGTAGAAAGAGATGAGAAATATTTTAATGTAATCTAGCTCATTATGGGAAAGGTATCATCCAGTTCTGGAACAGTCTATATTTGCTGTTATAGCTATAAAACAATTTTGGCTTTTGTTCTTTGTCTTTTGTAGCCCTGACCTGAAATATCATTAATGCATTATTTCCTCCCTGCCCCCACAACCCCTTTGCAAATTGTACATTTGCTCTGTGAGTGCAAGAACACTGTGATGCCTGAGACCCTGCTAACCTGCAGGACTTTTCCAGTAATTAGATCCATGTTTGCTCCATGGGAGATTCAATTAAAAATGAGAGGGTTATATTATTATTATTCCCTACTGAAACCCCACACTATGTTCTTGAATTTGTATGTGACAGCATTGTAATGAGCAATCTTACCTTACCTAATTCCATCCTCATTCAGACATTATGGGCTCAAAAATTCAACTTGAGTGTTAGCCTAACCCATCTGTCCTCAGATGATGATGTGAAAAGTAAGAAGGGAAAGACATACCAAACTACTCATTTGAGTGAACAAATCTAATTTGGCAATGTGTATGCATATGAGCTTGAGGAATAAATTAAGGAAGTTTTCAGGTTTGGTAATACAGTGCAGCACAAGACTTGTGAAGCATGGGACACGAGTTTACATGTTGCAACAGGCCAGGTGGGATATCCCTGTGTGTTGCTTCCATACAGAAATACCAAGTTGTCACTCCTACATTATGTATCTGTACTGTGGACAGACTTTATTTAACACAGCACCTGGGGTGTTCTCGAAAGTCTGCCAGGGTATTACTACATTCTTCCAGTGGCTTTTGTAAGAAGAGTCATTACCCTCTTTAACTGGAGGGTAGATCATCAAATTTCATTCACTGAAAGGAAAACATTTTCAAGCTTTACAAGTATTCAATGCCTTCACAACAGCTCCCATCCAGGTGCCATCCCACCAGACTGTCATTTTGGAGGGTAAATTTCAGTCTTGCACATTAATTCAAACACAAGTGTGCTCTTTCTCCAGTATCTCTCTACTAAGGAGAAAAAAACACCACCTCAAGATAGCACAAGTTGGCGTATTTGTTCCTCATGTGATGACCTCTGTATGTTTTGTTTTGTTTTGTTTTGTTTTTTAGATAATTGTGATGATGCATTGGTATCTCCCTTACCTTCAACAGCCCTTACCAGTTCCTCTGAGCTCTTCAGTACTCACAGTCCCAGCTTTGCAAAGCTCAACAGGCGAGATGGTAAGGTTGCAGTATGAAATGCCTAAACTATTCTTTTTTAATCACATTTACAAAGAATAACTTTTTATACTGTTTGTATAGAATGCATTCAGAGCCAAGTTGAATAGAGCCATTAATTTATGCTTCTGTGAGAGCTCTATTTAGGAGCATTTTCTTCCTTTATTATAGAAAAATTCTATTAAATTTGAAGCTCTCCACTTATAGAAACATCCTGAAGGAAGTTCAAATAGTCTTTTTGCTTTTGAAGAGCTCCCATAATCTTTAGAGCTTGAAGGTCATTAGACTTGAGGCCCTATTCTAAAGCATAGGTGTTTGTTAAAAATAGTAGCAACTAGATAATAGCGTTCCAGTGGAATTCAATGATTACAGATCTCTGCAGAAACAGTTAAAATGAATGAAAAAACTTTGCAGACATTTGCAATGAAGAATGGTTGAGGTCCAGATAATGAGTTCACTCACAAGGTGAAATTATTAGGACCAAACTTGGTACCAGAAGAGAGAAGTTGGCAGTATCTAGGACATCTTTTGACACCGTGTTGCAACTTTCAGTTGTTGGTTCCCATCTTACTCCCAAGTTAGAGCCTCTAAAAGAGGAAGGTCCTGTATTATCACATTACATATGATTTTCATAAAAAGAAACAATAGAAAGTATACTACTAGAAAAGATATTTTAATTGAAAATAAATGATAATTTTCCTACTTAAACAGTCTCTGAAATGTCTGTTTTAATCAAACATCATTTGATAAATCTATAGAAAAAAAGGGGCTCTCTCTTAGATACTTGATAAGCAGTTGCTAATCATTGGAGAAGTGTTAGATGGGAGTTACTATATCATATTTAAACTCCTGAACCAGAGTTCCTCAGCAAGTAAAAGGTCATATGTTAGTTGCTCAACATAAGGAAAGTTGTAGACACTGAGCATGAAATTTGAGTTTGCTCTGTCCTTGTCTCCAACTGCTAGCTGGGACAGTGAACAGACGTGCTTACGTTATTTTGCAAATGGCTCTAATGACTAATTTAATCTGCAGAAAAGAAGAGATTCAAAGTCGATATTATTGCAAGTCAAGCTCTGATTGTACTGTATTTTGAAGTGGTATTAACAATGTCTAAAATAAATTGACAATGATTGCAATTTAAGGGTAGAAAATTACATAGGTCCTATTTAGCTGTGCTAGTGTAGTTTTGCCATGCAGTAGGAGGTAAGATATTCTATTTTTTTTAGACGTACACTATCGCATCAGTAAGGTCCACACTGTCCTTTGGCCTAAATCATGGAACAGGAAGACAGAATATTGAAACTGAGCCCTGAGCAAGGGAATTGTTCCAGCCACTTTTATTTCATGTTCTGAAGACTTATGAGATAACTGATGAGCTAAGCCCAACACAGGGACCTAGAAGCTAAATTCTACCTTGCTTGTTTCTTTTGTTGCACAGACTTTTGTAGAAATGTGCAGATGTAGTGCCAGCAGAATTCATATGGGTGCTTCATCTTGAGTTAGAGGAGCAAGCAGTGGTAGATGGTGGCTGAAGGATCTTTCTTTGGCTGGCACTTGAATGCAAACAGTAGATATCTTTACAAGAAAAAATATTCACTAACAAGGACTGTGCCATGGCTTTCTAATAATGTTGGAGTGTTTTGATGAGTTGGTTTAGTTTTGTTTGTAATTGATAAGACAGTGCTGCAAGTAAGAGTGCCTCCAGGTAGAAAGCCAGATAAATGCATTTGTTAAAGTAAATATGAATGCAGCAGGTGAAAATAAGTTTATAGAATACAATCCAGACCTACATCAATAGAAAGTTCTAATTCATCAAGTTGATTCAGTAATAGATAACAATAACTAAAAAGCTATTGTTTAAAAAAAGGCCTGCAGCAGTGAAATGTGCCATTAAAAAAATCCACACAAACTACCCATGAGTAAAACAGTGTGAGCTGCTGAAAGCACTCAATTAAAATGCTGATAAATCTGTACTCGTAGTAGTATAGCAGTTAGTATAATTCTGATAAATATGATTCCGAGGTATGAAATATATTGCTTTCCCATGAGAGGGATTAATCGGCTTTTTTGTTTACAGTAAATAAATAATGAAAAAGAATAAGAAAATTGCTCCAATGTGACTGTATCAACTGAGATTTTTCAGTTCTCTGTTAGTTCTCAGCCTGAGTAGTAAGTATACGCAGTTATGTGTGGGACTATAAAACGTATATAATGTCAAAAAGAATATATTTTATGGCCAGGAAGCATTTGATCTGGGCATTAAAGTAAAATTCTGCAGCAGGGAAGCATGCAGTTGCAGCAGGAAGTCCAAGAGTTTGTAGCACAGTATAAAGACAGTAGAGCTGTTTGTAAGGCACTGTAGGGTGGAAACAAGCATTCCCTTTGTTTTGTGTTAATAAACTACAAATACTGGGCATCCTGAGCAGCCCTGTGGAACATCAGGGAGCACTGACTGCATAACGCTGGGCTTAAATGCAATTTTTTGAACAATTATGGCAAAATGTACAAATAGTCTGAAAAAGAAAAGAAAGTATTTGATCATATTTCTTGGAGTCATATGGATCTCCAACTGAGAAACCATCTGATCTCTGTTCTCCTCATATTTCTAGCACTATGATTTGTTGCCATGGAGAATATAAGCAATATATCAGATTCCTGTTGGTACTGTTTCTCCACTCGGGCATTTTCTCCATACTGTGGTGAACCTCTCCCTTTAAATGATCCACAGAAAATGTGAAATGTGTGAACTGTGAGGAATGATGGTGTAGTGCAATGCACAGAATCCTATCAGTGTCAGTGGGAATCTGGTGGGAAGAATCGGGAAATTGAATGCCCCTCAGACATGATGTCATAAAGTGCTAAATGTGTTGACTTTATTGAGTACCCTCTCTCTCTTGTTTTCTTGTGAAAGAGTCAGTGTAGTACCTTCATACATTACAACGTTCCAGATTATCAAAAGAAAAAGTACATATGCGGTGTGTTTAGTCAGAGCTACATTTTGTCTGGTTTATGTTTATGCCACACTATTAATAAAAAGTGTATTGTCCTCTTCAATTTCCTTGTGCCCAGCTGCAGGAAAATGGTGTCAGGGTTTTGCTTGTACCTATTCAAAGGAGTTGATGTCCTGTAAATATTGTGTCTTCACTAGCCCTTGTTGTTGCCTATTAGAGCCTTCACAAATTACATTCTTGTCCCTTGTCTTGGGCCTGCCCTGACAAACGTTCTGCAGGGTGAGCATCACTGGTGGGTAGAGGAGAAAATGGCTGTAAAAGACTTGCTGTACTTTGGATGTGCTTTTTTGCCACTTACTAAAAAATGTAGGGGGTGAGGTGTTGACACACTGTAATGAATGATGTGCATAAAAGAAATATGCAGACAAATTTTGCTGGAAAAAGATGCCACTATCCTTTGTGCAACTTGCTCTGTATGAGAGAGCAAATATATGGAGGAAAAAGAACATTTATTGGGTTTTTTTTTGGGGGGGGGGGTGTTGTGGTTTGTTTTTTGTTTTTTGTTTTTTTTTTTTTTTTTGTACTTACAGCAGTATTTGAGGATTTGGGATACCCACAAAAGTAAGCAGAAGTTATGCGTTTGCTTTACTAGCAGAAGTGAGAGAGGCCCAACGGGAGAAGCTTTAGTTTTGCCCTCTTTGCCCCCAACTTTGCTGTTGCAGGGATTTTAACTGCCATTCTTACATGTAGAATTACTGTCCATCTGTGGAAATGGTAATGGTGGAAGGTTTGGGAGAGGGAAATACAGTGGGTTTTTTCCCAGTGGGAAAAGGAGCATGAAGTTGCTGCTGTTTTGTAAAGACATGGTCTGTAACTGATAAAATCTCCCTTGCAAGACCAGCTTCTGGAGAGGTGATGCGATGAGCAGGTGTCACTGCTGTGTCATGCAGTGCTTACATCTAAAGAGTGACATTCCCAACAGACAAATGTGCTCATATGAAGAGAGATGTAGTTCGGAGATGCCGTGTAATCTGCAATTTGAGAGCTCAAGCTCACCACAGATCTCCCAAATTTCCATTCAGTGCATATCATTTCTTTGACTGACTTTGAAAATATAAGCCTGTTGTGCCATGCTCAAACTGGAAAATAGCAGTGCACAGTAAAGCCAAATACTTCTGTGGAAAGCATATCACCTTTCTTTCACTTCTAGCAGCAGAAGGGAAAGAGCATAAACTACGTAGAGTAGATGCTAGTTATAATGTCTTACAAAATACTGGAAAGTACCTTTGGTAATGAGCTTGGCTTAAGAACTTACGTATAAACTAGAAGACAGAAAGCAAAGTGTTTTTTCCTTTTTTTAAAATGAGAAACTCATGAAACAGATTACTTGTTATAAATGATCATCTTCCATCTAGTTGTTGCTGTTTATATTGTAGAAGAACAATAAAGGAAAGATGAAAATGTCCACTTTTACTACATTTGCTGAAAACTCCTAGAATAGCCTCTCTAGAGTGTTGAAGGAAACAACTTTGCCACAACTTCTGAACTGAAGTTCTATGTCCTGTCAGTTCCTGAAATAAAACTGTAAACAAAGCAGCAACTATAGCGTTCAGAGTCTATTTCAGATATTGGATATTACAATCCAAAGGAAATTTTCCTTTGGCTCCTACATATATTAGTCATGATTCCATGTAGGAGAAATATGCAGTTTATTGTCTTTGAATAGAAGTTATATAGTTTGTATCTTAAAAGACAGACAGAAATATTCTTTAGATGATATTTTAAATCTAAAACGAAAAAGTGTGAGGAGAAAGAAGAACCATTGGTAAGATTTTTAATGGGAAGTACTGTAGTCTTATATAAGTTATATATAGGTACGGAGTTAGAGCTATGAAGTAGAGAGAATTGAGTGATGAAATTTCTAACATTCTCATTAGCTCTTTCATGGCATGCTCATAGGGGAGAGTGTTTTGTTTAAGGCAGTTAAAATAATCACAATGATAATGAAGACTTCTATTGGGATTGAAAAAAATAACATAAAGCATGGCACGGGCAAGCAGTATGCATTTTTGGTTACAAACTCTTTTCCCTGGAGACTTCTCATAGAGCATGAAGACTTGGGTCATCCAGGGGAACAGGGACAGTGATTCCAGCACAGAAATAAACATGCTTCTGTTTCAGGAATTAGGATTAAAACCTATTTTAATTAATTGTAAACAATAAAAACTCCAACACCTATTTTTAGACAAAGGAATTTCAGTTGTGAGTTGGAAAATGCAGTGTGCTACAGGAAAATCAAGAAATTTTTTAAAAGGCATAGTTACTGAAATTGAGGTGGGTTTTTTTATATATAAACCACCTTTATTGATCTTTTAACTCAGTTCACTTCAATAAACTCTTGGAGCATCTTTGAGATGTATCAGTTAATAAAATGAAAATATTAAGGTAAAGCCATCTATTTATAACCAAAGTTTAGTGATGCTTTTTGTTTGGAAATGCACATTTGGAACCATTTTTGTAGTTTACATGAGGAATTGTTAATGCTTTACTCTCAACCCTGTATTTCCCCCTTCCTAATGTGACTGTGTTCACTGTAACCACGCAGAACAGTTTTTGTAAACTGCACTAATAATGGCACAAAACCCAAGATGATGGGCTGCAGAAGCAGTGACAGCCTGAAAATTTGCTACTTTGGATACTTTGTTAGTGGCTTCTGTGTTCTTCATAGCTGCATTGTTCGCTTATTTGTAAGGCTGAAGTGAATGCTGGGTGTACATGGAGAGTAAATGTGTGCAAATAGAAACAAGTTAAAAGAAAATAAACATAGCCTATAATTTAAGGGTGTAAAAGAAAGCAAAAGATCTTAAAATAATATATTCCAGTATGGAAAGATTTGCCTTTTAACCATAAACTCATATTTATTATAGTGAGTGAATTGGTGAAATTCCAGCAGTGGTTGCAGTTCTGTGTTTCATTGGCTTGACGTTACCACAGGCCTGTTTAACTCCTAAAAGAATTCAAGGGACAGTACATGTCTTCACTTTTAAAGGACAAACAGGAGTTACAAGCTATCAGCTTTCATGTGATCGTGACTTCTGTCTTCATTCCTGAATGGAGAAGTGGATCATGGAAGCGGATAATTTGCAACTCATGTTTGTCCTTGTGAAGATCTTGTTTGTTCTTTTGTTTAAGATAAAATACATATTCACTTAACAGGCATCTTGTAAAGAAGAGGCTACTTTCCAGCGTGAAGGCAAGTCCTTTTAGTTATTCGAATGGTCTCTAGATTTACAATGTGTTATCTGAAGTGCTTTTATAACCTGTAATTAAACCATTCTTTCGAATACTTAATAGGTCTCAAATCAAGATAACTAATATTTTTGCATGTCTTTCAAAGCATAGCAAAAAAAAAGAAAATGTCAAAGCAAATTAGAAGTTAGAAATCAGCATTCCTAGATTTGCACAAGCATGTAAGGAGGGGATAGATATTGTATGTTTTTTGTGACTGAGGATGTATCAACCTCACCAACGTCTGTCCAGCTGACAAAGAGTAAATTTCTTTAAAATGATTTGAAATTCAAAATTCTTTATGAACTTTAGGTAAATTAAGAAAACCCTAAGGGAGTACACCTCATGGTGTATTTCCTCATATAAAAATATGAACAAACATCTGTATATTCAGGAAGTAGAGTCCTCTGTGATGACCTGAAATAACAACATGGTTCTTTGACAAGTATAATTCCTTGGGGTGTCATTGTCATCTGAATTATCTTTATCCAATCTCTTTCAGGAGCTGGTGGCTGGTCCCCGCTGGACTCAAACGAGCAGCAGTGGCTCCAGGTTGATCTGGGAGACAGAGTGGAGATCGTCGCGGTTGCTACCCAGGGCAGGTACGGGAGCTCAGATTGGGTAACCAGCTATACACTGATGTTCAGCGACACCGGCCGCAACTGGAAACAGTACAGACAAGATGACACCATCTGGGTAGGTTTGATTTGCAGATGCCTTTGCCCCCAGATATTTCTTGTTCATGCTATTTTGGCATTTGGAGAAACAGCTTTGGTTTCAGATCAGAGGAGTGCTGCAGTGGTGTGAGCACAGACCCAGTGACTCTACAGGATATTTTGATCTAAATGGGTTATGTCACTGACTGTCTGTGTAATACAAGTTTAAGCCTTCAGGACTACATGGTTTTTGAGACTGTGAGGGTGCTCAGGGCACTCAGAATGACCTGCATGCTTCTGTGCATGGTTGGCTTGGATTCAGGCACACCAGGGTAAATGGGGATAATCACCTACATACTTTCTCCAGGAAATACGGAAATTAACTCTGTGTCTTATGCATACTTGCTGGCCAGAACAACAGAACTCATGCTGGGGGAGGTGGGTGGTAAATTGCTCCTTGGCTGGAGAAGGCTGGTGCTGCAGCATGAGTTGTGGGATGATTTAGCAGATACACTAAAAGTGCTCAAGGCTTTTCCTAAAATTTTAATTTTGATGCTTGCTGTGTCTCAAGTTCAATGTGTGGCCAATGCCAGGTGCTGTCGGTAGGACTGCTTGCAGTAGCAGTGCCATGTCAGGTGTGGATGGAGAAGTTTAAAAGTCTTCCTCTCATATGAAAAATGTGAATTGTTAGTGAATTACTAACAAATGGTAGCATCCTCTCTGTGCTATATTCTGTATTCTATATTCTGTAGTTCTGAGGATCCATAGCCCCGATAACATGACAGTATGCAGTGGTAAATGAAACATATTCTTCATGAAAATAAAAGGGAACTTTTTAAGGATAATCAAATAGATTTCTGGTTCTTGTCTTAATTTTTTCTTGGGTTAGCACCTTCATTAAATGCTGTCACAAAAGCAGATTTTTCTTCCAGACCATATTGACTGCGAATGAGGAGAGTTGTGGTGCAGCAGGAAGAGGGGAGAGGACTGCTTAATTTTTTCCTCAGCATGTTGCAGGCAGTGGGGATGCATGTACAGGGAGGTTAACTTCTGCGGTTTTAAAATCTGTTGCGTTGCCACTGTCTTTGTTTTATTATGGTTTGATTTAGAGAAAGCTAATGAAATCTTTCTTCCTTCAGAAAGACAACTTTGGCCCAAGGATGGTCATAAAGTTGTGAAGTGTGGCTCTGCTTTACCTGTCACTTATAAAGTTATATTAGGCTGTCTTTTGCTCCAGATACTTATAACCTTTTTTTATTTTAATTTTTGAAAAAGTGGAATTCCATTCTGGACTGAATATAGTGATCATTTAACCTGGCTCTTGACTTCAACCCTTGGGACTCAGAAATCCAGAACTGAGATATTTTTCTGGACTTGGTGTCTTTAAGTGCTTCTCTCTTTGAAAATATTATGTGCTTTGTTAAAATTTTATATTATGACAAATTATTTTCTTATTACATGTCTAACTTTTCAGTCCTTTCCTTTTTGGAAACCTTTGACCTTTTATTTTCTTTTGTAAATTTTTCTTCTTAAAGGGAAACTTGAAAAGACAACACAGAATTTATAACAAATCTTCATACCCTAAGGATCCAATTTTGTGAGTTTCTGATCTGACACCTAATATTGTGCACAAGAATAAGAACAAGCCTAACAGGCATTTAACAGTGAGTTAGGATTTACGAAGAACCTGAACTCTCTTTGTTTCAGTAAGTGATCAGGCATGAAGTTCATTCAGAGCAGATCCTGACACAAGTTCTAAAGTTTCAGTAGATCTGGTGGCTTGCTTTCTGGAGGGGTAATTTTTTGTATGTTTTTCTAATAGAAACTGCCATAGGCTACAGAGGATAGTTTTGTATATAACTGAGGGAAAATGAAATAGAATTTGGATGTGGAAAACGTAACACTGGAAAAGGATTTGGATGTTTTTCCCCCTCACATTAATTTTTACAAGTCACACTGACCATGTGAGCCAGTAACATAATTCCAGTCCAGAAGAAGAATTTGCTCCAAGTCCCCAGGCAGAGGGCTTGAAGAGATTGTTGGGATGCATCGCCAAACTTTGTTGTTGAAAATATCTGATAGTGAAAATCCAAAGTGAGCTCATTTGATGTTTTATTAGACTCTACAGTCCACCTAAACTGGCAGGTCTCATTAACACCTAGGAGCTTGTATGCCTGCCCATGGAATTAATGAAGATCAAGAATTCCTTCTGTACAATTTCTATTCTAACTAAAGTGAAAGTTGATTCTTTTTTCCTGGCACTTTTGGATTTGTTTCACTGAATTAAATTAGATCTTGAGAGCTATTCAGAGCACAAAGAGAAAAGCCAAAGAGGCTTTCAGAAGCTTGTATAGAATTATAATTTCAAATTTTGCAGTGTTTCTCTTTTATTGGCATTAATCCTTTTGTTAGGTTTTTTTCAAACTGAGAAAAAAAAACAGAAGTATGCTGTCCAGCTGTATGTTGAAGGCTTTTCTATAAAAGCCAGACCATTGGATGAAATGAAGACAAACGCAACATGATGCTCATTCTAAACATCTGTCAAGTAGCTGAAAGAGAAATTCTGTATTGCACACCTCTAGGAAAGAAATGTCATCCTCAACATAAGGGAAGGCAATGGAGTGGACTGTTTCACAGGGACAAGAAAGCAGCACCCCAGGGTAGACTCCACTGTCAGAATCTGTGACAGTGTACACTGTACCAATCTGTCACAAGGTTGGTAGTTTCAACCTTAGGAATTTGAATCTGTGCTGGCATTGGCTGGGGTAGATTTAATTTTCTTCATAGTAGCTCGTATGGATCTGTGTTCAAGGCCTTTTCTGCTTCTCACGCCACCCTGCCAGTGAGGGGGCTGGGGGTGCACAAGAAGTTGGGAGGAAACAGTCAGGACAGCTGACCCCAGCTGATCAAAGAGATACTCCATATCATATGACATCATGCTCAGCGTTAACTGGGGGGCTGCTGCTTGGGAACTGGCTGGGCATTGGTCAGTTGTGATAAGGAATTGTTTTCATCAGCATCACTTGTCTTTCTTGGGTTCTACTTATCTCTCTGTTATTTTTCTTTTCATTACAATGGCTTATTAGTAATATTAATATTTTTATTTTATTTAAATTATTGAACTGTTCTCATCTCAACCCATGGGTTTTCTCATTTTTACCCTTCCATTTCTCTTCTCCCTATCCTGCTGTGGGGGGAGAGAGTGACCAGCTGTGTGGTGATTAGTTGTGGCTGAGGTTAAACCACGACAACCCTCTTTGGCACCCAACATGGGGCTCAAGGGTTTGAGATAATAACAGATTGTCCAGAGCATATTAGAAGGGATTTTATCTGTTAACAGTTGCGGGTCACAATATTGATTCATCTGTTCTCAATGTTAGTTTGTCTGATCTGCACCATGCTCCTTTTTTTTGCTATACATGTTAAAGATTGGCGTTGGCTTTTGCAGTTTGCTGTGCTCTGTAGTGATTAGTGATATTTAGCCTGAGAGATTTGTTATTAAAACACTGACCTTGAGCTCAATCTGGTATTTGGGCTCTGTACTGAAGCCATTACTGTACTTTGGGTACCATCTCATGGAGACAATTAACAATTATACTTCTTTCTCCAAGAGGCTTTTTGTGGAGGAAACAAATTGGCACTTTTGCCACCTTCTTCTGTGATGTTTTCTCCCTTCTTACAATAACTTCTCAGTATCTTGAATGCCCTTGGGTAGTTGAAATACTTCTATTGGTATTTCTTAGGAATATTGCTTCTGTTTTGTCTAAGGTTAACAGTTTAGGAATATGACCCAGGATCCGTAAGAGTATGGTCATGGGTGACATGGCATGTGGAAGAATATGGGCAAGTATCTAGAAAAATTCTCACTTCCAGTGGTCTGGAACTTCACTCCCAAACAACTACAGGATCCTGCTCTAATGAAAAGTGGAGACTAACAGTTGGACTATCAAGACAGTTGGACTATTAAGTCATGATGCTGCTGAGTGTTGCCATACCAGACATGCTAGAACTCCAATATGAACCGGAGTCAAAGGCCCACCAAATGGTATGCAACAATCAGTATCACCAACATGTTTTTCTTGGTCCCTCTGGCAACCACAGATTGTGCAGACCACAGTTTCCTTTCACGTGGAGGGGTATCCAGTACACCTGGAATAGACTGCCTTGGGTTAGAAATACAATCCTACCATTTGTCATGGATTGATACAGACTGCTCTGGAACAAGGTGAAGCTCCTGAACACCTGGACTGCTGTGGTTTAACCTCACCAGAGGGGTGGGGGAAAGAGAATTGGAAGGGTAAAAGTGAGAAAACTCATGGGTTGAGATTAAGAACATTTTAATAATGGAAATAAAATAAAAATACTAATACTACTAGTAATAAATTGTAATGAAATGGAAAATAACAGAGAGGAATAAAGCCCAAGAAAGACAAGTGATGCAAATGAAAACAATTGCTCACCACAAACTGACCAATGCCCAGCCAGTCCACAAACAGCAGCCCCCCAGTCAACCTTCCCCCTAGTTTATTGCTGAGCATGACATCATACGGTATGGAGTATCTCTTTGATTAGTTGGGGTCAGCTGTCTCAGCTGTGTCCCCTCCCAACTTCTCGTGCACCCCGAGCTTACTTGCTGGTGGGATGGTACGAGAAGCAGGAAAGGCCTTGACTCTGTGTAAGTGCTGCTCATCAGGAACGAAAATGTCCCTGTATTATCAACACAGTTTTCAGCAGAAATCCAAAACATAGCCCCATACTAGCTATTATGAAGAAAATTAACTCTACCCCGGCCAAAACTAGCATATTCTCCTGTTGTTTTCTTGGGGTGGGCATGGTGGTCTGTCAAAGCAGGATTCAAGGTAGGAGTCTCCTATGTCAGAGCAAGGTGGCAATTTAGCAGGTTACTTCTCATCCACAGGAAGTGGAGGGGTTAAAATCTAGGTTATTGTGGAAAATAAGCCCCTTCAGAAATTTCAGATGGTCAGGTGGGAAACTAATCCCCCTCCCCCAGGCTTTAACTTTGGAGCTCTTTTTTTTTTTTTCTGGCCTTAGGACAGGTTTTAGTACTATGTCCTTCAGAACTTCGAGCTTTTTAAGATTTCCTTTTTAAATTTTTGTGTATGAAGGGCTAGATGTTTACCCACTTTACTGCTGTTTGTTTCAGAAAGCTGTACTTTTCCTAACTTAAGAGGTAGTCAACACTGACTCATAGCTCAGATGGGATTGTGAAATCTAAATCATTTTTACCTAGAGATCATTAGTTGACATCTGCTGTATCAATATAAAATATTGATATGCACTAGACCTGTCAGGTTTGCTGATACTTCAGTAAAACCAGCTGGAAGCTTGCGCTTTGCTGTACAGATATTACGGAATGTCTCACACCAGTTGCTCATTGATGACAAATTATCAGTTGTTGGTGGCTATTGAAAGGGAAGATTATGTAACAGTATAAGGGACCTAGGTAGTCTGGTGAACATGTTAGTTTTCTGAAGGCAACATATCTATGTGGAAAACCTTTTGACAGAATAATGATAATACTCAATTGCTGAAAAGGGTGTAAGAAGCACCTGGGTTTCAAGACAAGCATTTTATTTCAAGTAGAAATCTGAGATTTTGCTTTGTTTGCATTCCAGCAAAGGGAAACAGGGTGTTGAAATCTCTTCTCCACTATGTCTGTTAAACTAAAACTGGCAGAAATCTTCAAACTCCACTCAATCCAAGTTAAATTTGAACTGCAGTTTCTTCCAGTCCATCTGCATGTCCCGTGGACAAAGTTTTGGCCTGTTCCTGCCTAGCTGTACTGCAGTTCTTTCTTAGAGGAGGAGGTAGTGGCACAGCCTTTCCCCCCTGCATGTCATGGGCCATCGGCCACATTTGGTGGAAACAGCAGGAAGGCAGTAGCTCCTTTCATAATCCCTGAATAAATCTGCCTGGATGAAACTTTTCCTAATCATGTTTTTGCAAATGTCTGATGCTCCATATTGCAAGTGGTGGTCCTGAGGTGTTGTTTCCAGCCATCTGGGTATAGGCTTTGTCCACCCATATGGCATATGTGTCCTTCAGTGCATCTGAGACCTGGGTACATAAATTCTTTATTGGGCTGCTGATAAGACAGACGTTTGCACGCCAGTATGTATAACATATCACTAGTAAAAATCCCTTTCTCTTTATAGAGATTACAAGGCTTATTATCCTCCTTTCACGGCATGCATACAGCTCCCATCAACTTCACCGTTAATGAGCGCTGCATAGACAGATCGCGAGGAGAATCAGAAAACCTCTTACATTTTCACTCAGCCTGTGTTTATGATGTTAGTAAATTCTGCAGCTGGAATTGAAGACAAGACAGATTAGCCATTTAAAACCAATTTTCCAACCCCATTTGTATTTAAATAATCTTGTTACAAAAGGACTCTGTGGTTCAGAGCAAACTAGACTTATAATTATATTTTCAATATGGATAAATCAGCTGTGTGTGGACATACTAGCTATTGATTGGGAGACATAAAACATAAATCTTATTGCTTGTAACAAGTAAATGATTTTTCAGTGTTTTTAAGTGTTGAATAATTCAGAATTTACTTTACCTGCATACACACCACAGCTTGAGTCAGTCCAAATTTTGTATATTACTGGGACAAAAGTCTGGGCTGTGATACAATGGTATTTCATTTTAGATAGCAATTTTTATGCTAGCTATATTGAAAATACTCTACAAAGCTGAAAAACACAACTGTGCAGGAAGACACAAAAGAAAGGGGATGGAGCAGGCATAGATGTATGCAACAAAAGGAGAAAAGAGATGTTCTTTAGACGAAGTTTTGAAAGGAGAGGAGGAAGTTGTGGAATTGGAGATAAAGGGAGGCTGCTCTGACTGGCAGAGAATGCTCTTAGAACAATGAATCTGTGCAGAGAGGCAATGAAGGGGAAAAATAGCATAGATAGCGAGGAGATATTTCATACTCTGTGCAAATACATGAACATACTTGTACATATTAAGCAGAATTTGAAGCTGACTGTTAATTGGTAAAGCTTCTTACACGTCTTCTGTCAGCTGCACATGGAAGGGCAAAGATGGCTTTGGGTAGAAGGGGGACTGTAAGCCTGAACCCCAAAGCTGAATGACAAGAAGTACGCCTCTGGTGTTGGACCATGACTAGGTCATGCAAGGTGCAGAGCAGAGCTTTCCCATGAAGTGCCACAGTGTCAATAGCACTTCTTGCAGGTACGAGGGTGCTGCGCAAGGCGGGAGAGTTGACAGGAGGCTGAGGATGCATTAAGAATATGCAATTATCAGGGGAGCAGGAAAAGTGTTTAATAGAGGTGATAAAGATCCCTTGCATCCCCTTTCCTCAGGACAATTCTTAACTTGCATGTGTGAGCTTTTGCTGAACCCGAGGCTTTTCTAATGGAATCTAGAGGAGGGTCACTCTTAATTGGCTTATAAATCTACAGGAGTGCTGTAAACTTTCCCATTTCCACTCTAGCTGGATAATGATCGTAGAATTGTTTTGGTGAGTTAATTATTGTACGCGTAGTTAGAATATTAATCTTCTTGTCAGATTTATAGTTGTGCTAATTTATTCTAAAGCATCTTTTAGCTTCTAGTCCTAATGCCCTCCAGGCAAGGCCAGAGCAAAATTCCACCTGTAGTGATGAGAAATCCTATATTGTTTGCTTGGATTAGAAAGTGAGTTTCTGCTTGTCTTGTTATACCGCTTCCTGCTGTACCTAGTATTCAGATATATTTAATCTCCTCTATGCACAATACTTACTGCCTAGCAAAGAGGTGTTAAGCATTAAGTACTATGGATTATTTTCTTTTCCATCACCTTTGCTCTAAGAAGCAAAGAAGGGAAAAAAAAAAAAAAGCAAGCCAATTGCTACATTCAGTAGGAATGAAGGAACCAATTCAGTCCTGCTGCAGGAAGCGAGGTTTTTCAGATGTTTTCATCACTTTTTCTATAAGAGTTCTGTTATTACAGGTTTTGAAGAGGCAACCATTACCCATTTGTTGTATTTAGGACTGTTATGATTTAAGATTGTCTGATTCTGAGATGCTGTTTGGATGTTACTAATTTGCTTCTAATTCTGGTTTAGCTTACTGAGCTGGCTGCAAACCTGGCCTCTTGAGCACATTCTCAGGAAATCTGTCTGTTTCTTTATATTGTCAAGGCAGTTCTCCCATTGGGAGGATAATTCAAAGTGTCAGTATATCTGTTTTTGTTAAGTGCACTCTGTACGGATTTATGCCTGAATAAAATGGATATACTTAGATTGTAAATTATCCTTTAGTGTTGAGATACTTGAGTTAGCCTTAAGCTAACTGAATTTTGTATGAATTCTGTGACCTTACAGTGTGCTTTTATAGTTGGTTAACTGTAAAGCAATATTAAGGTGGAGTCTAGAGAATTTAATGCTGGTATTAACATGATAGTCATCAGTAATATCTTCAGTAATGCTCCATGCTTGGTATTTGGCAACAGTTCACCCTGACCCAGGAAACTGCAAGAAATGTGGTTATTTCCAGTCTGTGACATCGTCACCGACCTCCCACTCTTATTCCTTTCAAGTTGCCTGAAACGTACCTTTTATGTTACCATTTAGCATAGGAAGGCTGTGAATTGTTCCTTGATTTCTCTTTCTTACATACCAGATCTTCTGTATGATCTTGTCTCGCTGATGCTTCATGCTAGGGACTAGAGAGTATGACTTCATAGTGATGGCCCTAGCCAACTGGAGTGGAAAGTCTGGTTGGTATGGTTCTGGCTGGTTTAGTCTAGCCCTAAAACATGTCTTCCAACTGCCTCCAGCAGATTTATCTGCCACAGCCAGAGAGCTATTGTGTTCTCTTCCAGGCATCTACTAAGAGAGTAAATGTTAGTGGCATTTAAGATGGCTAATGTGGAAAATAGTGGACTTTTCCTCTCAGATGGGGGATTTCATCCAGCAACTTCTTTATATCAGTAGACCAACTTTGATTATTCTTGTTTGCAAATTCTATGGTATGTGAAGCTATAAATAGGTGCCTTTCCAAATTATAAGTAAGTATGGAACAAATAGTGCTTCAATCCATAGGCTTCCAGAGCTCATGTCTTAGTTTCTTTGCAGTTATTTGGTACATTTTGGAACAACTGAGAATGGCTCTAGCTGTTTTAACAGCCAATTCTTTTGGAGATCTGGCTAGCAGGTGTACTCTTACTGTACTATCATGTACTATAAAATAAGACAAGTTGTCCTGCTGCTGAAAAGTGTGTCAGTTCCACTAATTCACTCCTAGATTAGATTAATCCAAATAAATACCTAGGTTGTCAGCTCTGCTGGTTTGATTTGGAGTGTTCAGGTCTTCAATAACTGTTCTAAGAATGTACCTATTTTTCTCTGAGCCCTTTCTAAACTTTGGATTATTCCTGTAATGAGAATCGTGTGGAAATGGCACATAAGCATAGTGGAAATAGCACATAAGAAGAGGCAATCTATAAACAAACCATTGCAAACCGCTCTAGGTCTGTGATTTTATTAAGATATTAAACATTGATAGAATGCCATTGATAGAAGCAAGTTTTATTATTTTTTTTTTTATTTAACTGCCAGTGCCTGTACTGGAATATTCCAAGCCTGGAAATAGTGTTTCTATAATGCCCAATATAGACAAAATATAAATATTTAATAGATTTTATTAGATGTGTGGCCAAATTAAAAAAGAAAGAATAATTAATGAGATTACTGATATTTTCAAAAATGAATGCAAGAAAAATTCTTAGTATGGGGGATGTCCTTTAATACATTGTCTTTCTAAATGTGTGGTGTATATTTTATATTCTTTCAATGTCTTCCAGGTTTGAGTGCATGAGAAATTTAAAAAGACTTATATAATCATAAAACTTGAAGGTCATTATACCAATTGTACTTCTGATTCTCAGAGCTGTTTCCCAGAGGAATGGGGAAGGATAGAAATCCTTAGAAGATCCCTTGAGGTACAAAAAAAATTAAGAACAAAAATTAGTGTCTGCAGAATAAATAAGCCTGTCCGTGTTCCTTTGAAATTTGACTTAACTGGGAAACTTTTTAATATGCATCTGACACTTTTGGCGAGCTGCATAGACCTGTTCTGCGGGATTCAGTTTATGTTTGTGGAGTTAGTAATCAAAGATAAAATAAAGTGTGAACAAACCAAGATAGAGAGTAAATCCTGAAGTACTATTACTTGAAGAACTTTCATTCTTAAGGGAATAAGTATTCATGAGCTGGGGGTAGAAATGCAGTCCTGGAAATGTGATAAAATGTTCCATATATATATACCTTTACAACTTGGGGGAGAGAAGAGATTCAGCTCAAATAAAAGCTAGTCAAATAGTTGTACTCAGAGAACATTTAATGCGAGTCACTTATTTTTATTTCAAATATTCAGGGTCCTACATCAGTGATAAGAATAGACAAATCTTCTCTGGAGAAGATTCTTGCTTTCCTGAGATGAGGTTTGGTAGACTTTGGAGAATTTATATGGGAAGACTAACTGTCTTGGAGTATTTCATGTTTAGGTTCAGCTCTTGAAAATAAGGATTTCATTTGAACAGCTTCTATTTGGAAATTAGACCTATCCGTTTAAAATATGTATCATGGTTGCCTCAGGAGGGTCTATGTCTTGATAGAAAGTCAAGAAAGCATCCAGACTTGTGGCAGTTAATTTAAGAAAGCTGATCCAAAAGAACTTTACACCTTCCACTTGGGAATTGTTTTGAAGACTAAAGCAATTCTGGCAATGCCTAACAATTCTATATAATCTCCTTCAATAAATCCCTACAAATCCAAGAGATGCAGGCCCTTTTGGCACTAGGATGATAGCCAATTTTGGCTGATGCTTTCAAATCTTTTCTTTGGGTGCTGTTGGGGGAGAGTTGAGATTCTTGAGATTGCAGGACAGTCTCAATTACTTTATAGCAGTATCAAAAGAAAATTGCAATCTGAGTTCTGGATGCAGGTTTTCTAATTCTATTTTGCACTTCAATGTCATTCTTTGACAAGATTTCCTAAACAGCTAAAGTGTGACCTACTGCCTCTGTGTCAGACCCAAACCTCAGTTTTCCTCGTAGTCTCTGGGCACAGATGCTCCTGCTGCACTACAGAGCTGGTCCACGTTGACTCAGCTCTCCTTGTCAAGTCCTTCACACTGAAAGTATTCATATGCCAGTCATAATATATGTGTGCCCAGTAAACACATTTTTTTCCATTAGCAGTATCCATTAATGGTAATACTTGAAAGGTGCATATGCTCAGCAGGTCCTTGGTGCTTTCTCGTTTGAGCTTCAGTTGAAAAAATTAAATAGAAGGAGAGAAAAAATGCCTCCTGAAAAGCCTATTCAGTAAATAAAACCAGGTAGAATTTAGTCAGAAGAGCAGATACCAAAATTCATCCTTTCTGAAGGGTATTTTTCAGATATTGCTTTCTTGCATCAGCAGGTACTTCAGGGAAAAGTTTTTTCTCTCCAAGGAAGAGGGCACACTTCAGTATTTTTCTGATAAAGCAGTCTCTGGAAAAAAACTATTCTTTAGAAATTTAGGAAAAATTTCCATCTCATTGCATTGTTTTACAATGAAAACATTGTTCAAGCATCTGTTACTGTGTTCATTACATGTTTTTACAATTGGTAGTTATTCTTGCTTTTAATTTGTGTCCCAGATGCATATAGTCAGGCTTTTATGTGCATCCAATATGTGGTCTTTTAGAAGCACTCTCTAATCTCTTTAAACTTTCAAATTTTAGTTTGTTTCTTGTTACAAGATCACAAACAAAACCATAAATTATGTAAGCTGAGGAAGATTTGGAGCTAGTGCACTGATATATGTAGCCCTTTCTTGGTTTTATTTTCTCTGGAAAGAGAATCAAAACTCTTGGTTTTGGTGTTGAGAACAGTTTTGTAATATCTAAGCAGAGAGTTAAATCCTTTCCCAAGTTTTAGTCCTTTACATCGGTTCAGACAGCTGAAATATGCAGCTGACTTCTGTGGAGAGCACATTGTGTTAACAAATTACACCCACCAAACCATAACAAAGTTCAGTCAGCCAAAGCAACAGCTATCCCTGTAGAATGATTTCTAAAATTTCAAGTAGTTGTGATTTGTATAGCAGTCATGTAATTCATGATTGACACATTTACAGGTAGCAACATCTTGTTGGCAGTAAATCTTACGATTAGGTACTATAGTAGGGAGAAAGCATTTAGATGTGTTCTCCCATCCTGCTATCTGCAGAACTGTGGTACTCATAAAAATATGCACAAAGAAAGGGAAAGATAGTCACCCTCTGAGAAGCCGATTCTTTGAAACCTGATGGCCATGGAAGTCATGTCTAGAAGCTTCTGGGTGTGATGCTGAATTTTATTGTAGAAGGAGGGAATATTGTGTACTGCAGGAGTGAAAAAAACTCTTTCAGAACTTCTCCTTTCATACTGTTTCCCTCTCCTCTTTTTTTCTTCTTCCTCTCATTTTACTTTTTCCTTTAACAACTCATCCGATCAGACAGGGCCACATCAGACACAGTATGCTTTTGCTTTGGTTGCTCTCCAACTTGAGTATATATTATAGTGAAGAGGATAGCAAAGATTAAAATCTAGATAGCCTTTACTTTCCTACAGAGTTCAGAGGGAGGTTTAATTTCTCTCTGGAAATTATCAAATGGGAAAGGATCTAAAGACAACAGTTACTGAGGTTTTGGAAGTTCTCAGTATCTCCTTTTTAGTGGGACCACTTTCTGTTGCCTCCACTTAAAGCAAGTAGTAACTGACTTTGAACAATGCTTTCTAAAATCTGTGAGGTTATTCAGGTACAAGTAACTACTCATCTAAATGAGGATTTTAGCCTGCGATCTGGCAAACATATGGGCACTTAACTCATGCATTTACATTTGCAGAATGAGCCATGAAGCATAACAATTTAGAAATGAGGAAATCTGAAATGTTGATTCCAAATAACTCTATAATAAAATTTCCAGTGGTGCCAGGATTTCATCCCACACCTGTAATTAGGTACTGAACATAACATATTGTAGTGTAGGGGCTATACAATTATATACTTGCTGAACTTGAAAGTTAGTTACTTAGTTTTCTCGTTTGCCATGAAGTTTGTTTTCCTTTTTTTTTTTTTTTTTAATCCCTGGAAAACTGTTTCTCCACCTATTTGTTAATCCTGAGGGGCCACCTTCTTTCCTACATTTTGTGGCTGGCCAGTCAGAAGCAAATGCATATCTGCAGTCTGATTTTTAAAACAAGCTGCAGAAGCACATTGCTGTGAAATAAGGCCTTGACTTATCACTATCCTTCACCTAACTTTGTTTCTTCTTTTCCCTCTACTAAGTTGGAGGTCAGCTTTTAGTGCTTAGCCTTAGTATTTGAAGGCTTATAATGGTACCTATGCTTATAATCCATGGACATTATTTGGTTATAGCCTTGTAAAATATGTGCACTATTTCACCCTGAGAAATACGTGCGTGTGGTAACGCATACATCATTATAAAGGTTAACATAAATGGTGATCTGCAAGGAATACTCTTATGAAATTAAAGATTCACAGATATTTAAGGCAGGTTGGAAGAGTTATTGGCAAATATGCAGAGCGGTTGTGTGTGTGTGTGTAAAAATAAATTAAATTCATAGGACAGTGGAGAAGGAAATCTGAGAGACAGAGGGAAGGCAGAGTTTCAGGTGGCATTCATCCAGCCATATCTGCAAGAATGCAATGATGATGATTTATAATTACTGTGATGAAAATAACGATGATTCTGCTGCCATGTTTTTACCATAGCCTCAGGAGTATAAGTAATTATGCGATGATCAGTTGATTCTACATATTCACAAATTTAGCTATTTATCATAATTGGTTTAGTCCCTTGGACTTAGTCCAGGCTCTTATTTCATACCGTTGGTTGTAAAAAGGAAGTGGAAGGAAGCAAATTTCCTCTAACTGCGTATACCAAATCAAAGTTGGTTCTTCTATGCTAACAGAATCCTTATTATCAATTGCAATGGTTGTTTATTCTTCCAGGTTTAAAAAAAAGGCAAGTAAAAACCAGCAACAAACCCTCACACAGAAAACACATGCATTTCCTCTTTGGAGATGCTTTCTGTGGGTACCTAAAAATAAGCCTATTCACACTTCAGAACACCCATTTTCTGCTTTTTATCTACATGAAAGATGGATGCTCAGTGGCCATATTAGATTAAATTTGTGGGCTCCAGGTTTCATGTTTGGTTCCATGCCCACCAACACCTTTTCCTGGTGGTCTCCATCCCAATATGAAAAACTCTTGGTGATTTCATGGTCTCCAAAGCCCTTGTAACTTATAAAGCCGTTTTATCCTAGACTGTATTTTTGATAGCTTTGTAGCTATCAGAAAGTGTTTTGTCTCAACCCCTCTTCCCTCCCCAAATAGACCTTACCAAAACTGAAAATGCCATTGGCTTTGAGGTGCAAAAAAAGGCAGGCTAAAGGGTAGTTGGAGGATGTCCAGGTATACAGCCAAATTCTTGGATATTACCACACAGTTGCACATTAAGTTGTGCACTGATTTTGCTGCCCTTTTCTGTAACATTAAAAAGTAACTAGAACCCTTTTGTTGCCTTTCAAGGGACCCTTATGTATGTATTCAGGCACAAAACTTAATGTAGCATTAGATGGTCCAGATGTTTTCTTTGTCTGGGCAGCAGCAAACACCATGATAAACATAACATCACAGTGCCACAGATTGTGGCACAGTCAGTCGTAGATGTCTAGCAGCCCTAGACAGTGAGTCTTGGCCTTGTCTTTTACCAATTTTTCTTAAATCCTCTGATTAGATGTGTTTCTTCATCATAAATTATGGGCCTTTCTGGCCCATTTACACCTGCTAGCTTTCAAGCACATGGTTATGTAAATGGGTTCACTGTAATTCAGATTCGGCAAATAGGCTGAAATTTTCCCACGTTCTTTATAGCTGGCTAAAGGCTGAATCACACAGATTTTTCATCTCTGTGCAGCCCTATATATCCTGTTACCTTGGGTCATTCTTCTAGGTCTTGGTATGCTTTGGACCTCCTTCAGGGATGAAATCACACCTGATCAACACCAAGTGACTCATCTCCTGAGGTTTTCCCATGATAAGGTGAGTGGCTTTGGCCCAGAGCTGCATTTGGGTTCCCTGTTGTTTTCTGGTCTTCTGGCCCAGTGAGCCAGAATGAAATGGTTCTTTGAGTAGTGGCAAACAATGAGAAAAATGATGGCTCTGTGGTGAGGTCCTTCACTTCTGAATAAGCACAGGTGTTTCATTCCCAAGGTGTTTTGTAGGTTCCCCTTCAGTAGGTTCAGTGTTAGGTAGCAGCAAAATAACTGACTGCATAGACTTGCAGGTCTGGGCATCTAGAAAACAGAGCTGTAGGAAATCGGGGAACCTTTGTTTCAATGGTCAAAGAGTTTAGGAATTTCCTGGGTCAACCAGATGCTTTGATGAGAGGTTTAGAATCACGGTTTTGAATTTCCAAGGTTTAAATCTGCTGAAGTCCTTTTCTGAGTCTTTAGATTATTCTAGTTTTATGGTTACAAAAATTTTGAGACACTGGTAGGATGGACTCTGTTCCATTGTGAGAGAATTGTAATAAAATGGTAGTAGAGTTAGGCAGATCAATATCACTTTTCTGTGTAGTTTTTAAAAACCAAAGCTGCAGCAGAGAAGCCAGTTATTGCAGTGCTACTTAATTCATTTAGTATTAGAGTGCATTGATTGATATTGTCATAAATAACAAACTTCTTCATCTGTGCCTCCTCACCACCCTATCATATTATGCATTCAGGCTAAGATGAAAAAAATAGCTACAGCCCTTCTGAGCCTCAGGCTAACAAGCCATATTGATTGCACTTGTCATGAGTAATCTAAAGCTAAAAGATAGCAACCCATAGGATTTGTATATAACCACCTTAGGCCAGGTTTGAACTCACCATATTTTCTATGTGGGTAACGCCTGTAGAAGCTGTGCTGATGTTTAGGCAGCTGACAGGTTTTACTGGAAACCAAGTGCAAACAGAAGACTCGCATTCTAAGCAGTGATTGGCAAAATCAATTCTTAATTAGGCTGCAGATATTCAAGGCCACTTCTAAACCTGAGCCTTTCCTTGATCTCCTTTAATTATGTATTCAGATCAAAATGACATCCTAAGCTATTATCCTGCTTGTTAAACCCACTCAGTCACTTGTTGTCTGAGCAAATGCATCTACATTTTACTAAGCGGCATATATGGTTTCCTCTGTCAGTCTCCTCACTGTGGGAGCTGCAGCTTTGTCCTTCAGAGTTGTGGTTTCCAGAGCTCACTGCAAAACTTTAGAGTTACTTCATGCAAGTTGCTTTTGCACTCAAGACTATCCTGAACTGTCATTTGGCCTTTTCTTTTGCTGGGTTCCAGAGGCACCTCCTTTCTGGGTGATACATCAGAGCGTTTTAGAAGTATGTATAAGGGAACAAAAAATGTTTCTGGTTTTGCTTGTTTGTTTTTATCTCCAATAAGAGCTGCCGCTCATGTATTTCTTTGCACTTTCCAGGAAGAGGCAGAGAAGAGCATGTTAGGGGTGGGAGCTTAGTTTAGTTGCATGAGTTTACTAATTAGCAAGGCTGACATTCAGGAACAAGAGAGGAGCAAAGGCTGCTTAATCATTGTGCGTTTGGGGGTTAATTCAGTGTTGTATATATGACCTTTCTAAAAATTTGCTGCAGACACTGATTTCTTGGGCCTCTATGGCATACTGAATTGTGAGATGGTCAGTGACACTGAGCAAAATGCCTGAGCTAGCAAGAATCCCCTCAATTTGCTTATGGGTGAGATAGCAGGTGGAATGTGAAAGTAATAAATCTGTTAAAACTATATTTCTACTGTACTGATTTTTTTTTTTTTTTTTAAGAGGGCTAAGAATGTTGTGAGGCAAGGGACCATACTCCTGGGGTGGTTCATTTGGTAAAAAGCTAAACTATATATGAAAATGCAAGTTAGAAAAATTGGAAGTGCAAAAAGTATTTATATTGGGTGGCACAGTGGAGGTTATACCAATGAAGGTGTTTGCTTCATATGGAGATTGGCACATTTCAGTGTTTATTTAGACCAATGAATCATCTTTCCTGCTTATAGACACTGTCAGAGCTCCTTCTGTACAACCCTTTCCTCTTTTTTTCACCTTTCATTTCTAATTTTTTCTTTTTTTTTTTTTTTTAACACTCTTCAGTGTAGCTTTGCTACTTCTATTATTTAGTTTTTCTTTCAAAGTTTTTGCTGGATGTAATTTCCATAAATATTATTTGTTGTAGTGTTTTTATTAACTTTTATAGCACAGGTTTTGTTACCACTTAGATACTAAACCTTAATGTAGTGCAGTCAAAACAATATACTTTACTATTTACTCTGGTAAGTAGCAAAGGGAATATTTTGGTGCCAGTCTGTAAGAAACAGCATGAACTCAAGTTTTCAGAAATAAAAACCAAGAAAAAAAATAATCTTAATTTTGTCAAGTTTAATTTTCTGGAAGTCACTGTATTCTAATTTTGCTAGAGGACAGTAATGTATCCAGAGAGGAATTTTTTATTTTCCTTTGACTCCAATACAACTGAAAATTCTGGTCCATTAATGCTCTCAAAAAGAAAGCTGTAAATAAAGCTTTTATTTGTGTCTCTTATGCTGGACCTTGGGTTTCATTCTGTGATCCTAAGGGTCATTTCCAGGTTTCATTAGTCTTTGTGTGCTGCAATTTGCTAGTAATGTTTGAGGATCTTGTGGACCTGCTACACAGTGAGCAAAGCTTTAGAGAAGTCTTTGGAAGTGCATACAGAATAATGCTATTCCTGTTCTAATATGCCATAGTTTAGTCTGAATTTGCTTTCTTCATGCTTTGGTAATAGCTTGGGTTTTGGCTGCACCAATATCAGTTCTGACCCCTGGTGACTTTGTCACTATTATGAACTAAAACGAATGTTGTACAATTTTTAAGCTGCTCCCATCATCGAAAGCATTTGCACAGGAGTGAGACATACCTTAAATTTCCTTCAGGAAGGTCCTGACAAGTGTTGTGGCCAAAGAGGTAGGACTTGGAGGAGGAAGGGAGCTGTGCTCTGGACAATGCAGTGTTGGCTGATGAGAATACAGAGCCCCAAAGGATCCTACTGTGTGCATGGATGCTTATAAGATCTTTAAATGTCTATTGTATACGGGTATTAACTTTTTTACTCTTTCCTGCTTTCATCTTTTGATTTCATCTTTTGATGAGAGAGAAAAGCTTTATTTATTTTTATTAAATAGATAATATGGTTGTTTAGTAAGGTTTATGTTTTTGGGCTGCAAACATTGCACATTAGGGTTTTTTCTCTTTTTAATTTTTTTTTTTTTTAAACATAAAGGGAGAAGAAAAAGGTTTGTTGAGCTGGCAAAATGTTAGGGCTACCTAATTGGAAGGATCCGAAGTTACATGCCTCCTCTTCAGTTCATTACTTTATTGATGAATAAACCTTATCACCAATTTTCAGCATGTAGCCCTGCAGTGTGATTAGTAAATTATGAATGCAGAATTCCAAATAATTCCTTATTACTCACTTCAGAAAATAAACATTGCAAGAAGCTTTACCAGTAGTACGAAAATCTGTTTCTTTTTATCTTGTATTTCTGGTCCTTTGCATTTTTTGTTTAAGTTTTGATGCATCCTGGAGTTTCCTAAAGACAGAGGAGCTTTTTAATTTATTTTCTTTTTTTAATTGTTTTTTTGCTTTCTGGGCAAAATCTTGACCTTCAACTTTCCTGCATCACTGCTGGCTTATCACCAACTTTCAAATTAATATTCTTCTGTGCAAGAGGTTACTGCAGCATGACTTCACAAAGTTTGCTTGAATTTTAGCCCAGATTAATGTAGGTCTGTATTTATAATGCATTCTTGCCAGGTGTCCAAGAGGGATGTTTCCTCTTCCTGAGGCTGTCAGATACCCTCAGAAGTAACATGCACGTTAGCTGTAATGTTTTCCTTAGTTTTCATGATCTAAATGTCCTGGAAGCATTAAGAAACATGTAATGATGCTCGGGATCAGGGCTGGATCTGACCTTTTAGTACCCATGACAAAACAGAGGGTAAACAAATCCTTTCAGAAAGGAGTTAACATTAATTCCACACCACTTCCCCAAACCTGCCAAAGGTTACTACTCATCTGGGCTATTAAAATGCTGGTGTTTGCAGACTCAGAGAAACTTACTGGATCTTGGCAGAACAGTTCCTTCACCCACGGTTAGGAATTTGTTTCTAAGGTCTTTTCTACCTGCTTTCTCCAGATTACAGCTGTGAAAGTAATGTTTTGCAATGATAATTTGTTTGAGCACCGAATCTTTATTGGAGATAATTAGCTACTCTATCTTTGATGTGCACTTTACTTTCATTTTTTACAGCATACCATTATCTTTTCTAGAAGTATTGTGTTCTGTTTCCAGACACACTGACTTCCCTTCTACACTATGAGTAATTGTTTGCAGTAACACAAATACTTCTGTTTTAAACAGCTGTGTGGGAGTTGTTACTGTAAAGCACAATACTTCATTACTGTTGCTACCCAGTAATGGATAGGCAAGACCCAAACTTGGAGAAATTGGATCACAAACAGAAAAAAGACTTCCCTGAAGTCTTACAGAAAGCTGATGTCAAATACAAGAACACAACTCAATGTTTCTTAGTGGAGTATTTTACTCATCAGGTACCACTCTGTGTCTAATCACAGTTTAGCTGCATGGATGCATGCAGCCCAATTCTGTTTTCTCTTGGCTTTTGGTCAGGAAGCAAAGGGAAACTCCCATCAGTGTTCTTAAAATTAAACCTTAATGATGAAAGAAATGGATGTATTTGATTCTTTTTTTAGAGGGACATGAATTAAGAGACTTCCTAAGGTTCTCCAGCCACCTCAAATGCAGGACTTTGGAGAAACTGTACATATCTTGATTGAGCCACATCATCCCACTCCCCACCATCCTTCCTGGTGTGCTATTGCCATTAAAAATCTGGGTGCATTGTCCTGGAGGAGCATGTGGTAACTTCCAAAAAGTCCTTCCATGGGCAGAATCACAATGCCAGGACAGCAGGACTGCCTGTGGGGCTCATTTGTTCTGCATTCAGGCAGAGTGTATTTCATTTTCAGACTCCAGTAGGGATTTCTGTAAAAAGAGTCTGTTATCAGTCATGACTGGCAACTTTTAAAAATGCCCTTTCCTTATTGCAGGCTGACTTGTGTGTGCCAAACTATAAAGTCATGCATAACGTTTACGACAGTGAAATACACCATTTGACATACTACAAGATTTTGATTTGCTCTGGGAACCAACTCTGTGACTCATCAGAATTTTATGCAAATAGAATTATTTGTTTTCTCCCACAGTCAGTAAAAATAAGAATGCCGTTAATGTTCTCGATAAAATATATTTTTAAAAAAAATCCACAAATGTATTTTTTCCCTGAGAAGAGCAATTAGAGATGACAGAACAAGATGATGCAACAGAATTGTCCCATGAATGTTGAGTTTTTTCCTGTTACTAGCTTAAGTTAAAGCTACACAGCACAAACCATAATAGTGACCTTGTATTTCTGAGATAAATGTGTAATTCAAACACATAAAAGTGCTGAGCAAAATCAGTGTGTTAGTGATGCACGTGGTATCAGAGCAAAGTAAATACTACATCAGGTGGCCTGCCTAAGTACAGCTTGGGTGTGCATCTCTTTTATACTTTCTCTTCTGGTAGCTACTTCTGAGAAATGTGCAACTTTGATATTTCCTGTCCCACAAAATTCTCCACTCAGCAGAATGTTTTTCATTATGAACCATTTGGAGGTTTTCATTGCTTGACATGTGGATGGAAATTTTATGTTCATATTTAATCAGTTTGAGGTATGTCCTTGCCCAAGACTAGGGCATCTTCAGAGAAAGTGTAGACTGACATCTCCTGTGTTGAAATGACAGTGGGCAAATCGCGGGCATTGGCACCACATTGCATTAAGTAGTTCTGCAGCTAGGTTTATTATGCTGTGCCTGTTTTCAGCTCCTGTTCTTCACATCTCAGTTTATCATGGCAATTATGTTCCTTCACCCCATTCTCTGCCATATTGCAGAGAGGTCTCAAATCACCATAAGAAAAATCTGCTGAGAGTGTAAAAGTAGTTTGGTATCGTTAGATCAGTGAAACAGTGTCTCATCCTGTATTACATGTGTAAAAAGCTTCCTGTGTATTTCAGTGTTCTGTTTAGACCCTATGTATAGGTCAGGACTGTATTGTTAATTTTGTTGTTACTGAGTGATAAATTCACTTACCACAATAGCACTCAGCTGTGCATATCGCAAACTCACAAATCTATTAATAATTACATTCAGATACACAACTATGTACAAATATAAATAGCAAAGCTACAAAGTCAAGCAGAAAGTTAGGAAATAGCAGAACTAGTTGCCTGGGCAACGTTAGTCTGGTTCCTTTAATTATATGCATTTTATCTAGAATTTAAGGGCCCAATTTTTTTTATTTTTTTTTTTATTTTTTTCCCCCCCTTCATGGGGGATGCCTAGAGGGGACAAAAAATAGCTACAAGTTTACTAACTCTCATATGGAGTGTCAGATAACTATAATAAGGGGCTCTTGCAGAGCTCCTGTTATAACCTTTATCTTTATTGCGTAGATGGAGGAAAGGTCAAGATCTGTTCAGCTAGTATCTTTTTGTGACAGACTTAGTGTTAGCTCATGCTTTATATACATAATGTGTCCTCAGAGATTGCAAGGAAAGCAAACAGACCTCATCAATTTCTCTAATGATTCCTCCGAAAGATACTTTTTTTTTTTCTTGGTTTGTATTTTTAGCTCACTTTAACAACACCTCTATTACCAGGCTGTCAGAGACCTCATACATAGAATTTATGTTGGCTTTCATAAAGAAAAATTAGATGCTATCTCAAGGACAGGCTCTACTTTTAATGTCATTAAAACTAAATGAGTTATTGTTGATATTCACTGAGGAACAGCAAATAGAATTAGATGGAGAAAAATCTTAGTGATAAGAAGATGTGGTGGCTTAAACCGTCCGCTGCAGAGAAGAGGTAATTTATAAGCATTACTTTCTTTAATGTATATGTAACCTGTACTTTATGCTGTGGTGGTTGGTTCTGTTAATCCTAGGGGAGGGATGAAGGTTATGGAGAAGAGGTGTAATGCTCTGTATTTCTCCAGTAGCACTGAGTGCACGACTGGGCAGTTTGGCCCCCAGGGATCCTCAGAACCTCCAAATGTGGCAGAGGAAAAGGCAGGGGTCCAGGCTCATCACCTCCTGGTACCTGTTTCCTGTCAGAGTGTCTGGAGGAAAGCAGAACTCACAGAAAGAGGGGAGATTTTAAGTATGGTAGTGAAAGATGGTGTTCATCGGTACAAGACTAAGTGATACCTCTGGTTTGAGGTCTGTATCCTCATGTTTCTTAGGGTATAGCTGGGTATGACAATGCTCTTCAAGTTTTAGTAAGAAAAACATCACTCTTTATTAGGATAAAGAAGCAGACCTGGGGAAGGTGTGTTTTGCACACTAGAGGATTCCCACATCTGCACACTTCACTTTTAAATGTATGCTCTTTGCTTTAACTGGTTCTGTAAAAGAGGGAGGAAAGGGATTGAAGATTTCCCTGTTCTTACCTGGTTTGCCCAGGCTCATAGGAAAAGCACAATGTTCTGTAGAGAAGAGAGGGTTTTATAAATGTCTGAGAAATGACTGTTTTCTATGGTAATCCCACCTATTTGTAGATCTGTGGTACAGATATCAGCAACTTTGTTTCTTGTGTAACTGAGAGCTCTTTTTTTGTTAACTCTAAAGCTGGAGTGAAGATAAATATGGAGATCCCACAGCGTATTCTAAGGGCTCAAAGAGTCTGGGGAAAAAAAAAAAAAAAAAGTATTGAATTTCCTGGTAGGTAAGAAAGTGCTACATATTTCACTTTATGTCTGTGATGTAAAGACTGAGAAATTCTTGAAAAAAAAACAAAAAAAACCCAAAAAAACCAAACCAACCAAAAAACCCCCCACCAAAACCAGGAGCAGATGCATTTATATGTAACGTCTTAATGTATAAATGTTTTGTTGGGGCATTGCAGGGAGCCATTATAAATGAAGAAGAAATGTTAAAAGACATTATTAAGCTGTGAAGTTAGAAACCTGAAGGATAGAAAATGTCATTGCAAACTTAATTAGACTCCCTAATGTGTATGCAGTAGGAAGGGCTTTAATTACCTTTTCACAAACTATTTTTTGCACAGCATCCTCCACTCCTTTCAGCATACAAACTGGATAGTCTTTAATTAATGAGCAACTATTCGATATTTTGTTTTCTCCTCAGTACGTGGCCTTAAGTTGTATTCACTGTATACTCTTCAAACCTGGCTCCAAAAATGTAATTATTAATTTCTTGACAGGAAATTCTGAAGTACACTTCACAAGAAAATTTATTTCACAAATATTTGTTTATTTTCACACCATCAAAAAGGGATGATGGGCTATTATGATTTTTCAGACAGTGAATTGTATGACAAAGAAAAAGCATACATTAATTTTGAAGCTAAGTTTAGGGCAGATAAAACTGTCTTTCAGCAGCTTATAGGCATTTGAAGAAAATTTCCAATTTACTTCAGTTGCATAAACCACCTGGTAAAGCAAATCAGATCACAGTATTTTAAATAGATTTTTATTTCCCCCACCTAGCATAGGCTGAAAACAAGACTTCACTCTGCTTAAAGAAAAAAACAAGTGAGAGCAAGAACATGTCTTGTGCCAGAGAGATGTTGCCTCCCTAGCCATGTCATTAAGCCACTAAACCGCTATCTTTGAGATGGTAGAAAGCCGCATTTAAAATTGCTGCTGTGAATTGGAAAGACCAACCCTGGTGATAGGGAGAAGTAGCTATCAAAATAAACATGCCTTCTCTATTCCCAGGAATGGATACTTGCTCTGCATTTAAAACTTACTGGGCAGTATACAAGCATACTCCTAGTAGCTGGGGCCTTGAACCTTTTGCTGATGAGGAGAGTCATGCTTGCTGCTGCTTCTTAGCATTTCCATCCGCGTGATTTTCCTGCAATTGTACCCTTTCCAAGGTGGCCTCACCCAAATAATTTATGGCAAAGTAGTTTAAGTAGTTGCCTGAGGGGCAGGAGAAGTGACCTGTCATTGGGAACACTGGGCCAGTGTGTCTCATTTCCAGGTGAATCTTTTAATAACATGATTAATGTTTAAAGCAAGGGGATGGAGAAATGAGCAGTAAATGAAATGAGCCAGATCTCTATCCCTTAAAGCACAATCCAAAACAGGGTTACAGATGGTCCTTCCATTTCCATTTTAATGCCCACATTCCAGATGTGAATGAGGGTCAATATGGTTTTGAGCCTAAAATTCCCAAACTGATTGAAAGCCCTAAAATAATAGTTATTCTGACTTGCTTTCATAATAGACTGTAGGAACTCTTCCCATGAATCAGCACTTTTTGATTAAAAGTAATTAACATTTTAGAACAAAACTCATAATTGTCTTTCACCTACAGTTTGTGGCCATAAAACTGGTATCTCATAATTGGTAGTTTCTTTTGTCTCTGAGGTGCAGATGGGATTAAAATATATTCTCCCAGGCTTTATGAATGAAACTGTTATTTTTTTCTGGCTTCTCTCCTCTTGCTCCTTTACCGCTGACCCCCCAAGTTCTGCAAGGATAAATAAGTTAGAGGCAACACCTGCTTTACTGAGGAAGTGCATCTATAATATTAGAGCTTTCTAGGAACATTCTCAACTAATTGAAACTATGGTCCTGCAGAAATAATAAATAACCATGTAATAGAGAGGAGGGGAGGAGTCCACAGTAATCTTTATGGCACTGAATGCTGACATTTCCTAGCTTAGGAGCCTTAGTATTTTTGACGAGGAATGGTGGATGGATGGGTGCACATGTGTTGGTGTGAAAGCATATAGATAGCTGTATGTCTATGCTTTAATTAAATGGGGGGGTCGGGGAGGGGAGAAAAAAGAAAAAGGTGGAATAAACAAGCTCTATTGTGTAGTGTCATTGAGTCTTGCATGGCTCAAAACTAGGGTGAGAGGCCCATATCTGCTGCTTTCACGTGTCTGCAACAATCAAAGCACCTTTTTTTTCCTTGATTGACCATTGGTAAAAGGTCCTGAAAAACTAGATCAGAGGTTTTTTAGAAAGACCACAGAAGCATGGTGGTAATTTTGAAATGAGAAAGGCCACAGTAAAATGACATTGTTTCTTCTGGTCGGCTCTAAGAACTCTACAATCTTTTGGACTGGATAAACCATTTGAATAATATGCTCTTTATCTATGGGAAGGTCTAGGAGAACAGGTCCAAAGCAATCCTCAGAGGTGCTGTCGCTTATCCTCTGTAGTATGCCTCCTTACACAAGTAAATTCTATCTGTTGGGGAAGGAAAGGATTAATCTGTGATGGAGAATTTAACATGCTAATTGCTAGCAATTCTGCCTTCAATCAAAAGTGCACAGAGGAGGTACAGGGAAGAATAGTAATGGTCTCTGGATTGGACTTAAATTCACTGAAATGTGGCACTCCAATTTGTGTCAGTAATTTCAACTTCTAGCCAGGTAAGCAGCAGATTTATCTTGCCAAAGAAATAAAAATTCTTCCAGGTTTAAACAAGAATATGTCATCTGAACCCAGCATATTTATTTTATTTAGCCCCACCAAAAAAAAACAGTTGAAGTCTCTCTTTTAAAATAAGCAATCTGTGCATTTTAGGTGATGTAATTGAGTTTGGGCCTGTTTGTTTAGTTGTTCTAACTCTTTATATGACAGGCAATAACATACATAGCATTGCAGCGGCATCTTGGGATCATCAGTGCTGATTCACTTCATTTATAAGTGAGAGACTCCCCCTAAAATTTCCTCCATAAAATGATTATGCAACACCCAAGAAGGTTCTAAAAGTAAAAATTTTTCTTTATTAATTCTTGGGGGGGGGGGGGGCACATCAAAATCTGTTCAGTCCATTGATTTCCTTTTACAAGCTGTTTATATTCTTAAAGTTAGTATTGCTACAACTTCTTTATCCATAATTTCCTCTACTGTTTAGCTATTACAATTTCTATACACCTTGGAAACCATTTATGCATTTAATGACAGAATTTTTCTTCAATTTTTAGCACTTTTCAGTGATTTCAAGTTTCTTCACGCCTACAATTAGTGGTAATTGCTTGGTGGACTGTGGATAATAGTTTTCTAGTGAGAGAGAGAAAGAGAATATGTTTTTACATTAGTATTACTTTATAGCATTTTTACAGAATTATATAAAGAGTTTTTAGCTAAATTCAGAGCTGTGTTCTGCCATGCACCACAAACATCCATCAAGTGAGTGGATCTCTGCAAAAGAGAAGTAGGTGAAAAAGACTTGACGAGGTAGTATTACCCCTGTTTGACAGATGCAGAGCCAGGACCCAGGGACTGTCTGGATTAAGTGGTAAAAAAAGAATATGTGGCTCTTTGGGTCCTAGTGTGCAGTGTTGTTTAATCCAGGGAGTTGGATCTGGACCACGCCAGAAATTCTTTACAGTTTATGCATTTAAATTTCTTTGTCATGGAAAGTGGGATGCAGAAGTAGGGGAAAGATGGGTTAGCAGTCAGTACAGCATTTTGAGGCAAGGCCAAGGTATTTACATGGACCAAGGAGCTTGGTAAGTGCACTTCAGATGTCACCAGAGAGACTGTGCCTAGCCTGAGTAACCCAGGTACGTTAAACTACAGACTGAAGAATTTTTGTCCTAGCTTTCAACCTGCTAAATACCTATAATGGCTAGTTCTGAAATATTGCAGTCTGGTTGTATATTGCATTGTAACTGGCAAATGCGAGTTAGTCATATATGGAATCTGTTACAAAATGCTTTTTCTCACTGACAGTGGAAATCATGTATTTATTCATTTGCGTTTTAGAAAAAAAGAGAGAAGACACAATGCTATCTGATAGGAATAACATGATGATTTTGGGAGGCACACAGCCGAATTTCTTCAATTCAGTGACCACTGGAGGGTTCACGTGCTTTGTCCCTGACTTCAGTGGGATCATAATGGCTTGAACTTGGCTAGAGATGCAATAGCCAAACATGTCACTTTGTGGCATTCATTTGGAAGGACACTGCACAGGAATGCTGAATTAGCTCTCCTCCTGTATGACCGGGATGAGCTGAAGTTGAGTCATTGTAGTGTCAGAATGAGAAGTAGTTCAATGGCATGTAAGGGATATAATTTCTGTGGGTATCTCAGGACTTGTACAGCACAGCCTAGGCTGTGAGTGGAGATGACTTGTGAGAGGGAATATGATTTCTTGACTACGTGTAATAATATTAAATCTAATTCATGTTTTTGTATTCATTGCTGAGCATTATGCAGACTTGGCAAGTCATTAAGGACAAAAGAGAGTTACTTTTAAGATACACTGAGCACTGAAACACAAGAAATCGAGACTCCAGATTCAAAAATGTAGATACCAGGGTCATAAGCAGGAAGTGTGTGGGACAGGTGGAATGAGCACACAGCTGGCTTGGAAATTTTGGTGCTAGATCATAGCCTGAGACAATCTTTCTGCTTTAGTTGTTCTGTGTAAAGTGTCACATTACTGCAATGAATTAGAGACATTTTCTTGTACACTATTTCAAGGGACAGAGGAGAATAAAGCAATTGTGGAAAAACTCATACTTGCTGTATGCCTTTCTGCGCATTATGAAGTTTAGGCTGTCCTATTTTTTAAAAATATTTGCTGTCCATCTCTTCTGCCTACCTGAATGCATTTTCATACACCTATTCACCACTAAAACCAATTTCAGCAGTATTGCTGCTTTTCTAAAAATAGACTCCAAGAGCATCTTTATTATTATCTGCAGGGTGAATTGTTTGTTTTAATAGGAAGCTACTTTGCTACAGTACTATTTCTTAAATTGCATGTTACTTTAACAACTACATCCACCCAAAACATAGTGATTGTGACGGAAGAAATACAGTTCTGAATCATGAAGTGGAAGGCACCAAGAGTTTAGGTGTGAGTGAAACCAGTTTTTATTTTGCATATACATACACACACAAACCATCAAGAATCATGATTACAACAGTGTCTTCTGTTCATAGCAGTGCCAAACCAAAACTCAAATGTGAATTAAAATATGTCCTAGAGTAGTAAGCAGAATTTCAGTGATGAAACAATGTATTGCTGAGAATCATTTTAATGATATTCTTTAATCTTGTTCTCAGAAGGTGACATTGGGTACATATTGTAGCAGTTGTAGCGTGGCTCTGTGAGAGTTACATAAACCTTGAGATGTGAGTCGGCTTTGTGCATTGGTAGTGATGTTTTTGCCACTGCTTGTGGCTGAAGAGTCCCTTGCTCCTCCTCATCCCATCTTGCTTTGCAAATCCAAGTTGGTTGCAGTGGCCTCCTGCAGCGAGCAGGCTGAAGGCCAAGGACTGGCAGAGCCTTCAGGAGGAGCTGCTGGAGAACTCTGATTCAGCATAATCAAGACAAGTCAGTGGTATAGTAGATGTATAAACAGCCTTACCAGCAGTTACTGCAAGCACCTATGAAATGGCTTTTGTAATTCCAGCATTTGATAATGGCAGTCAGCCATCAGCAGAGAGTCAGATGGGCAGAATTTTCAGTGACTTAAAATAACATTGCAGATAGTCAGCAGGGCAGACTTTTACTCTTCAATATAGGTTTTTGACTCCTCAGTATATGTTAGGAGAGTTTTGCAAAGCTAGGAATTTTGGAGCTTTGATGCCAACTACACTCTCCCTCCCCCAGAACTGGGATTTGTTTAGTCTGGGCCATGTTTCATATGGACCCTGCTAGATCCATATCCCTCCAAGCAAGCATTCAGAAGGTTATTTATGAGACTGAGATCAGGGGCAAGCTGCTGATCCTTTACATTATTATGCTGTCATTCCTGTTGAGAATACAGTGCAGTTTGTCATATAAGAAATGGCTGTCCCTCTAGGAGCTCTTGAAATAGATAAGAGACTCCTATTCTCCTTATACATCTAGGCAACGCAGCAAAGCATAGAAAGGAATTAAAAGGTAATTACAATAGCCTAAAAAGGACAGTAAGCTCATAGTTCCAAATTGACATTAATTATTTTTTGATGAGTTCATAGTGGGGCAGTTACTGACAGTAGCACATTTAAGAAACAAGATATTGTCACTGTGATATCTTTGACTGGAAGTAGTTATGATAGCTGATGACTGAGGCTTTTTATTAAGGTTCATGCAATGTATAATTTCTTCTTCTTAAAATCAGAGAATATCAATTTCAGTTCCTGGTATTGTGTTACTTCAAATCCCAAGGTGTTGATGAGACTCTTAAGCTACACAGACAGAGAGAATGTCTCTGCCCTGTGTATGGTAAGATCTATTTCAGTATTCACCTTCTAGTTTCAGTAGAGTTGCAAAACTCCTACAATCATTTCCAAGTACCCTGATCAGTAACTTCAGCAGAAATGGGTTGTGTACCTTTGTTCTAGAAGCAATTGCTGATAATGACGCACTAAGTGATAGGCAAGTGTAAATAGCAAATACAGGACTCCAGGAGAAGTGGACACTATAGAACTTTTTTTCCTAAACTTTCCTCTTGCTGTAACCCTGTGTTCAGATTGTAAGTGAATTAAAATTTACCACTGATAGGCTGACATAAAGAGATGCTACCTGTTAGCTTTCACTGGGGTTGGGATTTGAGGCAAACGGCAGGTCCTTACTCCGCTGCCCAGTCCTTCTGCTTTTGGAGGTGAGGAACCTGATCAGAGATATTATTTGGACTTTCTCAACTTCCAAAAAGTTTAGTTTTGAATTTTGTTCCTCTCTAGATGTTTAAAAATATGCTCTGGTTTTGAGTTTTATTTAAATAAGCTGGTTGTGGTTTTTTTCGTGTGGGTGGGTGGATTGGTTGGTTGGTTTTTTTACCTTCTGCTACAAGATTCTGTCTTCACATTGGGGGAAATTTCTCTTTGGTCCAGTGACCCATTATAGGAATGAGAATTGTCTGCAGTCAAACTTTTGTCTTGTCGGTGTGGACTGTAATTTGACTTTTGGTTTGGAGTTTCTGTATTCTAGTAAAACACTTATCAGTGTGCTCTCATATCATCTGGGATAAATAGCTGAATTTCTAGGAATGGGGTATTTTTTTCCAATGTCAATATTTTCTTATTTCATTTTCTTCTTGCTTAATTTGTTTCCTTCATCCAATATTTAACAAGCTCAAACAAACACACAAAAAACTTGAAAGGCTAAAAATCAAACAAATGAAAAATGCCTCCCATTTATATAATTCAATTAAACACATTCTTCCCATCATGCATTGAGGAAATATTACAGACACAAATCAGTTTGTAGTGTTGTATTATTAATGGCTTCTGGGACTAGATGATTTTTCGACCAGATTAGAAGAAAGGAGTGATAAGATTTAATGTCAATGATCCTAATAGTTACGTGTCCTTCATCACTAGCGATTATGTGAGTTCTCAGAAAGGGGATGCAAAAATGTGTATATTTGCACATGCTGCTACAAACCATGTTCCTGGGTGAGGGTCTGTCCCAAAAAGCCTGGAATTTGAGGACTGAAAATGTCAGATCATTGTACCAAGGAGACATGAGATGGCCCAGGAAGCAGAAGGGTGGCTTTGGTAGTGTGAAGTCCCAAGGGTCACTCTCGTGAATGAGAGGTGCAAACATCCAAGCACAGTTCAGTAGCTAATAGGGATTTTACTAAGATGACATTAGTAGGGCAGGGAAAACTCTTCAGAAATTATTTGAAAGTCATTTTGCTTTGCTGATTCAAATACCTGTAGATTTCATTAAACTGCCCTGTAAAATCAACACAGTAGGAAAAAAAAAATATCGGGCATAGGATTAGGTGATTCAAAGCAGTCTCAACCCATCGGGCTCAGGCAGGTACTGCCAGCGCTGCAGTTGGCTGTTAGGAGTGTTTAGTGATGTTTTGCCTGAGAACAGAAGCACACTAAGAAATTAGCAATGGGAAGAAGCCAGGTTTTTGGTGCATATCCCTTTATTCTGAAACCTTCTCTTCTCCAGTATGCTTTCCTAGAGATTCATGCCAGTTGTTTAAAACATCCTAAACTTAAAGATTTCCAGATGTTTGGAGAGAGTTTAAAATGCCCTGGAGATCTCCCTGGTGATAGCTGTGCACACATCTGCCTAAGTATTAAAAATAGAATATTTTTATTTAATTGGATAGTGGAAAGCTAGAGATTTCTCACATCACTCCGATGGCAGAATCAAGATTTTACGTATGTCAAAACAGTGCCATCTGGGTTTGTTTATATTGCTGTTAGCCTTTCGCAGGAGTCCAAGTGGCTAATTGAAAACCAATATATTATTAACCTAACAAGTGAACAGTAGGTCATGCTACAGCCCCTTCCAGTTTCTTGGGCCAATGTGTAAGCAAAGAATTCTCCACAAGTTGTGGACTGAATGTGTGTTAGTCAAACAAAGCTGTGGAAATGAAGACAATGTCATAAAAGAGCCTAGGAGGACATATGGAATCATATGAATCAGAAGTCTAAACATTCTTATTGCCTTGCCTTTTTTATTTGACTCTTCCACCTGTCAATCCTTTTTGATTATATGGGCATAAATATTTTTTTTCATTTACAGATGTGAAGTTCATCTAATAGAAGATTAAGGGTTTTATGATGTTTCACATAACTAAAATATTTTACTTCCGAGTTTAAAAAAAAAACACAAAACCAAACATCCCTGCTTGAAATAACAGAAATCTGTTTTAATTGATTGAGTAATTAACAAGATTGATTGCTCTCCCCTCTTCAATCTAGTTTAGATTTTTAGATTGTATGAGTGGTAAATTTGGATGGTTTGAAAACTTCCTTGTGAATCTTTGGTTTGAGGTTAGGGTTTGTAACGAATCAGGAAATGGAGTGCTAAACCAAAACTTAACACATGGTAGTGTCTCTCCTTTAAAGAGACCTCCAACTCAGCTGGCAAAACTTACAGGTTTTCTGTTTCTCTAGGAGGCCAGCAATCTCTTATTTTTTATGGTAGTTTGGGAGACGAATATTTTAACAAAGCTCACAGAAGTAATACAACAGAAATTAATACATAATGAATGAGATCTCTAGGGCACACATCAGGTTAGTCTCTGACAACCGAAGGCATTTGTAACATCTGATAGTCAATGGGACCCAGAGTCCTTCCAGATCAATTTAATTTTCTTGTTGACACGGCAGAGCTCACGGGTAGTTCTCCCTGGCTGTGTGCTCTCATTTGCTTTGTCTAGATTGGGGCACGTATCAGCTCACATGTTGTCCTAAGCACCAGGCTTGGAACTTGCCATATGCAACACCTGAAGATGCTTGAAGAAGTTTTTATTCAGCATGATCTTGATCATTCCTTAGGTGCTTGTGGTAGGAAGTGTATACTTTGTGATATTTGACCTAATTGTGGTGAAAACTAATGCCAAGGGTAACCTTAGGCATAAACCATGTCTTTTCAATGTACCATTATGGTACATAAAAATGTCCCTGTAGCAGTGAGCAGCGACTGCCCATGGGCTCCTGCCTGGGAAGCCAACACAGAAAGATGGTTGGTGTTGTGTCTGCCCTGTACTGCTTCTTGGGAGAGCATCCTAAAACCTTCAGAACTAGTGAAAACACAAAATTTCTTTGCAAGACCCATGCAAAAATATTCAAGTAATATTTTTCTACTCAGTTCTGTAATACTTCAATTCTGGATGGATTTGAGGCAGAAATGCCCACTTGAAGCAATGAATATATTTAGGGAAATTAGGATGTCATAAGCTGTTTTATTCAGTAGTGTGGATGCCCATGTGAATACTGGTGCTTTGTAAGTGTGATACAGTTTGTGAGGATGCACAGCTAGAAAGGAGTGGAAGGAAACCAGTGGGCTTGTGGTGCAAAGTCTGTATTTGATTTCCAAAAACTTTGCAGTTATGATCCCAGGTTCTGATTATTGAAATGATGGAGAAATTTTCCTTTTGAAAGATTACCCGTGTCACTACTGTGTTTTTGTTCAAGAGGAAGGAACATTTTCAGTGACATTTTTCAAAGAGAAACTTTGAAATCAAATTTTTATTGTTTTCCAGATTTCTTCTGTACAGTATAGTTGTTGGAAAATAAGCCAATGAATAAGTAGTCCAGAAATCAAATTAGTTTGTTGGTTGTTTGTGTTTTTTTAATGCACAATTTCCTATGAAATGTCACCAGCTCCAAATAAGAAATTTTCTTAATCCTTTTCACTGGGGAAAAAGGAGTAGATGTTTTTCAAGTCTTTTGTCAGGAAATACTCAGTGACACTGACTAATTATGAATCTCAGTATACCTATCTTTATCTAAAAGCTTACATGTGTTATTAGTTTTATATTTTCTGTGGTTGTCTTTTTCTTTAGAGCATTGTTAAAGAGATCAGGAAAAATTAGCAATAGGTTTGACGCTTCATATAGACAGACCTAAAAATCTGACTAGAAAAAAACGTCAAATCCCTAGTAAAACAAAAGCTGTTGTGTCCATACATTATCTGAAAATTATATTAGTTGTTTAGATTTTGTGTGCTAGTAAACATGAATAAGGCTTCCTCAATCTCCTCCTGTATCTGTCATTTGTTATTTTACAGATCTGTGATGTATCCTACTTTGGACATCGGTTGTTCAGGTTGAAAAATCCAAGTCTGTTTAATCTTTCCACATTCTAAAGATGTTTCATACCATTGGCCCTATATTCTGCTGTTTTCTATATTTTTTCCAATTCAACTATATCAGATGGACAGACAAAACCCTCTCATTTTTTAAGTTGTGATCACATAGCTGTTTAATATATAATGGAATTTACATGCTTTCTGGTTGTCTTGTTCTCTATTTTTTCTAGTAATTCCTAATAACTTCTTTGAGTTCTTGGCCATGTTTGAGTCCAGAAGTTATGCTTGCATCCAGCAGTTTCCAAGGCTTCAAGGTTCCTGAATAACAGTAGTGGATTTATAGCCTATTTCAGAAGAGGGTGTGTGGAGGGGATGATTTTGTCTGTGTGCTGTGGTACTTTACATTTGCTGATGGTACTAATTTTCCATTTTACTGCCTGATCATTCCGTATCATCATATACTTGTGCAGCTTTTCACAGTCAGTATTTTTAAAAGCCACCAAATTTCTTGTTATCATAAAGTTGTGTCATTTCTCTATATTCTGGGTTTTCTTTGATATGGCATTTACAAAGTCAAAAAATAGCATAGATTAGACTACATCCTCCTAGTATCCACTGATAATTTTCTTCCCAACCTTTCTTTCCTGTTCTCTAATAAATTGCTAACCTGTGAAGACATATTCCCTTTTATCATATATCAGATTGGTTTGTTTGCCTTTTTTTACAGTGATTTTCAACAAAAACTTGATGAAAGTGCAAGCACATAGTATCACTTTATGCCATCATTATCGATACATAAACTGATTCCCTTGAAGAATTCCAATACATTTGTGAGGTCTGTCTTTCCTCTGAAAAAACCCCAGATGCGTTTTAGACATTATATAATGATCTGCATGTTTGCTTATTCTGATTTTTTAAAATAATTTCTACTGATGTATGGATTTATTTGTATGTGGGTACCCAGGCCTGTCTTAAAGCCCTTTAAAAAAGTAGTGCTGCATTTGCCACCTTCTGGTTCTCTGGTAATGAAGTCAATTTCCTTGATAGTATTTATAGACACCACAGGTAATAGTTGAGCAATTTTATATTGAATTTCCTTGTAGAAGAATATTAACAGAGCTTGGTGGATTGCTTCTGTTCATTTTATATGTTAATTCAGTACTTCAATTTAAAATGCTTTTTCTCACCCATTCCCCCAAAAGAAAGAGTTCAGAGTTGGAATTACCTTAAACTGCATCCTACTCAGCTCTGATGCAAACAACTCATTTAACATCTCAGCTGTTGTCTTGTCGTCTTCAAGTCTGTTTTGCAGACTTTCTCTCAGGCTTTCTTTGTATCACATATTTTAAAAGGTATTTATTGCTCATTTTTATCCCTTATATCAAATTATTTCTCTCTCTTTACAGTTTTACGTTATGCTGGTATCCTGTATTTACAGAGCTGATCCTGATTTCCATTGTTATAATTTAATTGTGACTACTTTAGAAGGAAGTCTTCCCACTTAAAATAGCTTCTTTTAGTCTCTTGTTTTATCAGATTATTTATTTTTTTAGGAAATCTGTTTTCCGAATAAGTGGTGTGGATTTATTTTGAATCTCTAATATGATGACTTTAAAATACATCTTCGGTGCTTAAAATAATTTATCCTTTTGTTACTTTTAATTTCTATCTAGTAAGTCCTAATTTTTATGTATTTCTCCTTTTTGAAATTAAGCTCTGCTTTAAAGGAGTGTCTTTGTGTGTATGTGTTGCTCTGCACTTGAGTGTGTTGAATTTCAGTGTGGTGTGACCAGTGTTGCAGAGTAGCTCCTCAATAGCACTGCGTTCATCCTGAGTGCTGCTTAAGTCTAAAGCAAGCATTGTGTTTGTGTATTAGGTACCTTGCCTACCAACTCCAGCAACTGCACACTTCTGTTTTCTAAAATTAGGGGTTTAAATCACTATGACAGCTACCCTCTCTATTCAAAGGTGTTTTCTCTACTCATGGATCTTTTTTACTGCCTTATCTACTGTCATGTGAAATGGTAACATCACCTGGTCATGTTCTTGATAACCCAGATCTAACACTAATGTAGAAGAATTTCAATCCGTATAAATACTAGGATGATCAATAGTAACTCATTGTCCCTATTGGTTCTAACCTTTCTTTTACCAGTACTTCCCACTCCATCCTTATGTCATTTCTACCCTTCAGCTGTACTGCCTCCTCCCAGTGCCTGCTTTCCACTCCTGATATGTCTGCTAGGATGTATTTTCAAATAAGCGAGGCTTTCACTCAGGTTGGTTAGACTTCCAGAATTTGCACGTGTACATTTGACGTAACCGCAGAGAACCTTATTGACATCCTCTGCTTAAATGGGACTTGACTTCCTGAGACCATGCTTTGCTGATTAAGATGTGTGCATGTTGTCCCATTCTGTCCTGTGCTGTAATCAGGGATAAGAAATTCTCTGTTTATTCCTTAATGACTCATATGAACACCGACATAGAGGGAAGTAGGACTCTCTGAGAATGCTAATCTGAGTCCCTCCAAGGATGTCATATAATAAAAGATCTGGGAGCCTGCAGAATTGCTGCATATTCTTTTAGTCATAATGTGTTGTTCTAGTGGTGTTTTAAATAACTGTTGTCTTAATGCTGTGTTTTCTCAGCATGGATACCAGTTCAGGTGTTCATTAATGCTATACTGCAGAAACCTGAGGAGTTCAAATGTGCATAAGACTTCAGTATTGATGCAGATGCAGTAGAGGACATATCAGTGTCCTCCTTTATTAGAAGATAAATTTGTATATTTGCACACTCTTTTTCTGTTTGGCAGAAAATGAGCTCATCTTTGCTGAAGACTGAATAATGAACATAATGTCCTAATGAAGTTTATTATGCAGGTCTCGCAGTATGCAGAAGTCTTGAAAGGAAATCCTGTAGTAGGTTAATTTTCTTCTCTGTGGGTTGCATTGTCTAAAACACTTATTTATTTTGTTACTTTTCAAGATGTAGCTACTCATACTGTTTTCAGGGAAAAAAACAAAACAAAACAAAAAGGTGTTTCTATTTCTTGTTCTAAAGGCAAGCTCTTCCATTGATCCAAGTCCTCGGTCCTTTCTTTCACCTATGATCAGGAGATCAAAAAGAGTAAGAGAGCCCTGTGTGTTAGATTTCACACCTCAGGAGAAGGGCTTGTTAAGCAGCTATTGATTTTTTTTTAAATTTTATTTTATTATAAAACACCCCCCCCCCCCATCTTGCTTTTCATATTGAAATGGGAAATATTGGTACCATTGGGGAGACTCCTAAGGTTTCTAGTTTTTAAGTGTTTGCTTGGCTATGATTTAGGGAAAAAATGTATGGAAGGCAAAGGAGAAAGTGCAGCTTATAAGAAATGTGGAAAAAGAACACTCTGGGAAAGCAAACTATCCAATTAATATTAAGAGTCATTATATTGAAATTATTGACATGGTATTTTAAAACATAATTCTACTTTTCACTTCACTTAAACCTTTGCCCTTCACCTAAGCTGATTTGATTCCTTTGAAAGTATCCATTAAGGTACATTTTGGGCTGCAGGTCCATACAGAAATAAACTAATTTTCTTAATATTCTTCCATCTCTAAAATGGTGTGAGAGGCTCCTGAACTAGTGCCACTGAGTGCAAGGCTTAGGAATATTTCACAGAATCACAATCTATGTTGGAAAAGACCTTGAAGATCCTTCAGTCCAACCATTGACCTAACACTGACAGTTCCCAACTGCACCATATCCCTCAGCGCTATGTCGACCCGACTCCTAAACCCCTCCAGGGATGGGGACTCCACCACCTCCCTGGGCAGCCCATTCCAATGCCCAACAACCCGTTCTGTAAAGAAATGCTTCCTAATATCTAGTCTATTTCCACACCTCATGTTTGCTGTTCCTTTCTTGAATGGAGGTGTGTACAGCAGAGGATGACAATTAGCAGTCTTTGTTTGCCTTCCTATGGGCAATCCATTACAACTGCTTAAAACTGGTGACTTTTTTTGGGTAAATCAGCATCAAATATCTTACTGTTAGAGTATGAGGAGACATAGTTTCTCTAAGATCATTCTCCTTGGGGAAGGGACAAGAACACAGCTCTTATTGAAGGTCCTAAGAACAGTCCAGAATAATGCAACCTGGTTTACATATTTACAGAAACCTGTGTTGCATAGAAAATCCTCTTGTTGCAAGAAACAATTTTCGCATTCCTTTGCTTATGTTCAGCAACGTGGTGTTTATGCTCACTTTCAAATATGTTTTTTACAAGTCCTGACATTTCCAACTCACTGAGCAATTGCCATCCTCTTTCCATTTCCAAAATAAATTTATGGAGCACTTTTTATTTATGGCCCTCTGTGATCTTGGACCTCCCAAATGTATCATGACTTCACTTAATGTCCTACCGTAACAACACTTACAGGCCTTTTGCATATACAAGCAAAATTTATACTTCAGAATCAGAATTCCAGGCCACCTCCTCCTTGCATCGCTAACAGAATGTTACCCTTTTTTGTGCTGTAGATTAGAGAACATCATGATCTTCAGAGCCTACTGCTGAGGATGTTTTGGTGTGGTTGAAACTTAATGGGCCAATATGCATTCAGAAGACATTGCACATATGCCTGCAGAGGTGTTGCAAAAGCTCATCTTACTCTTTTTCAGGAGGAATAAAAGTGGTTTAAGTTGCTTTAGTGTCCTGGAGATTACGTTAATGTGGCCCAGTGATGGACCCCAATGTGAAAGTGGAATGGCAAGACTCAAATGTAGGATGCTGCAAACATTACAATAATGGTATCCTAGGAGGAAGCTATGTCAGTTAGGTTTAACTCTCCTGTGGTAAGAGGGAAGTTTATTCAACTCACTAGGCCAAGACTATGGCTGAGGTACATGAGCATGGTTTCATTGCTCAAAAGAGTGCAGTAATGATTTATACTGTTACAAGGTGTATACCAATACTCATGGTGTATTGACACAGGAGAATTAGCATTTTGACAAGGCATGGTTGAAAAATTCTAGAGAAATATATATGGAAAAAAGATATTTTTTTTTTCTAATTTGCAATTGCATGGTGTTTTTCTAAGTAGAGCATAGCAAACCTTAGAAACGATCACTATTATTAGTATTATTTGTAAACTCATATTTGCGTCCTTTATGATGACACTCCTGAGAAATGATCTTGAGTAAGGCAAACAGCACAGTGGGATCAGTCTACAGTGACCTTTTGCGATGTTAACTGTTGTTATCTTGGCTAGGATGTGAGCTTTCTCCTATTCAAAGGAGAAAAAAGAAATACAGAAGGCTGTGTATATCAAAAAATATGTGTGTATGCACGTGCATATCAGTGCGTTATAAAACACTGGAGAAAATCAAGTCTACCTATTTATCCTCTTTCACAGGATATTACTTTACTGATCCAAATGAAAATGCCATCAAACTTCCTAACAGGGAAATAATGTAAGATAACGAAGCACAATATTCATCTGAGGTCACTGTTGCATGGAATAACTAACACCCCTCTGGTGTCATCTTGCTGGATCCGTCTGGCAAATTATAACCAGAGAGATACCAAGTGTACCGTGCTAGCTATTTAAACGCACTTTGATGAAGCTAAATACAGGGAAGGTGCCCAGAGTTCCCCAACCTTGCCAGACATAAACACATTCGCTGCGTTGTTAATCCCACTAATTTAATGTAAAACATGAAGGTCTCCATGAGATTTATGCAGAAGAACAGCTGAAATCTATGATTAATGTTGGCAGTGGAAAGAGCAGTTTCAGTCTGTTGGCTAAGGTTAATCTAGTCAAGGTACTGGGGAAATATTTATCCTTTGCAGTGATGTAGCTTAAAATACTATCTATATGTAGGATTGCCTTTAAGATGAAGTGCAGGAGGCTGAGCAGAAACAGGAATTAGCTGCCGACTTTTAGCTTAGACTTGTAATTTATGTGTTTAATTTTGCAGGTTCTTGCTTCCATTATTATTAATTTATGTAGCAGTGATAATAATAACAGCGATAACAGCTTCACCTCCAAGTGCTTCAAAGACAGAGTCGATTCTAAAAACTAAAGATGGGGATCAATTCTCCATCACTGAAATGCAACTATATGTATGCATTTGTATTCAAAGTGTGTCTCAGTAGGGCAGGGAAATTGCACTTGGACCATTGCTGGGAAGAAGGAAGGCAGCCTGCTCAACTACAGGCTGAATAAGACGCTTGGGCTACATCTCTATGAGTAAATAGAAGGGGACAGGGACCATTTTCTAGTCTTGAGGTTGAGTGTTGTAGCTTATATATTATCCCTTTGGTAAACTCTCTTTTCTTCAAAAGAGACCCCTGTACCCAAGCTGCTTATTGGGAATGGTCTCTGGTGAATACAATATCTCAGACTTCGCTAAGTCTGGCAGACTCTGGAAACAGATTTACACTAAATCAGACTGTTTGAAGATCGGACTGTCCTTTCCAGTATAGAAAACTAGCATTTTGACAGGTGCTAGGGGTAAATCAGAACAGGAGAAAAAGAAAGGGGGGGGGGGGGGGGGGGGGGAAGCGCAAAGAATTCAAAAGTTCTGTAATATTTTTTTTTTTTTTTTGTCTAAATAGAAATGTTTCATTGTCCTGAAGGGACCCAAGAAGCTTCATGTTTTTAACATTACCGTCATTCAATCCAGAAAACATGAATTTATAGAGACCTGTCTAAAACAAAATATTACATAGATTGTCTTAAAAACATTTTCTCTTGCAAAATATTTTGGTAGTGGAAAAATCTGGATAATCTGTGAATTGTTCTACTAATTGTTAGCACAAGGATAATAAACAACATCTTTATATAGATGTGGTTTATGCTGGACAGTCATCTATCTGAGGCTAATACTGTTATTAACAGTATTTGTTCCTGTATTTGGAATGTAACTAACCAGAGAGAAGGGTATACAATCAGTGTAATGGAGTAGATCAGAGGCAAATAACCTTCCCATTTAAGCAGATTATTCAAGGAAATGATTAAGTAGATGGACCCTGCCACATTATTGTATCTTCTTTCCCCAGGACTACTAACCTGACAGTAGCTCAGAAGTGACCAACTAATGCATAGGAAACCAGGTGGACATTGCATTGCTGAAACACAGCAGTCAGCCCGTCAATACATAACAAATGTAATACATATTTGCCAGTAGGACCCCTGCTTGATAACCTGTACATTAATTTTAATTCTTGCTGTATAGGGAAGTTAAACTACCTCTTTGTATAGACCAGGTTTTTTTGTTTTTGTTTTTGTTTTTTTCCCAATTGGGGGTGGAGGAATGGTAAGGGAAGCTGTCACTTCCTCAGATAATTTGTTATGGGAGGATAATTTTGACAGGTGCCTCTTGTATTCTCTTTTCCTGTGCTCCTCTCTAATAGCAGCTCTGACACTGTGCCAGGGGACATTGCTTTTGAGGTTCTTGTCAAGGATGGGTGTTTCAAAAAAAAGAATGTAGCTGCTGTTAGGAAAGAAGAAAAGAAACATAAGTAGAATGCAGGCTTCTGTTTCTGAAGGTAAGATAGGCTTTAGACTAGGTAGTGTCATAGTGTTCAACCTGGAAGGGAAAACATGAGCCTGGAAAGAGGCAACTCAACTCAGGTTGTTAACCAGAAATGACCAATTACCTTTTGTCATGAAGACCAGGATGAGTTAACAGGAAAGACAGACATGAAGTACTAAGAGGTGCTCAGAGGTGAGTGATGTGCTAAGAGGACATATCCTGCCTTCCAGCTTCCCGTGCCTCGACCAGACTGGCAGCCATTTCCTCTTGGGCTCAGACTAAATAAAACCTGCTTAAATTGGTGGGAAAGGCTCCCATTGACTCTCCAAAGCAGGCAACTTTGTTGTACTTGAAGTAAAATCTGTCCTTCATTTTTAGAGATTGGTTGAAAGAAAATGTAAAGAAAATGTAACCTGCTTGTTGAGAAAGAGAAGTGAGAAAACGTGATGCGGAGGTTTGCTGTCTGTGTACCAAAGGAAGCTGCGCAGTAGGTGAAAACAAACATCTAAATTACATCACTTTAAGGAGCCGAGCAGTCCTCCTTGTCATCCTTTCCTTCTCCCCATTGTCTGACCCGCTCTAGTAGCAAGAGGATTTTTAAGGCCACATGCTGAAAGAGGACAACTCCCAGGGGCCAGGTCCTGCCATGAACCTCTGTGCTGAAGAGCTGCTCTTAACACACCCCCAAATGAGGTGGAGCTTTTAGCAGCTCCCAGTCTGGACACAGGGTGATTGAGATGACAGAAGAGCCATTTCACTGTGTTTCTTTATGACAAGTTATTAACAGTTCTGGCTTGATGTGTTGGGCAGGACTTTCTCCATTCGATAGGCAAAGGAACATTTTTTATTGTTGACATGCACAGTATGTAGGAAAGGTAAAATGTAAAAAGAACATTTAGAGTTTGAAGTTGTATTTTTGTTCTTCCACATTTTTTTCCCTTTTTTTCATCTTGGTGTAATCTCTCCTTTTTTTTTTTTTTTACATGTCTTTGTGTTTTAGGGCCAGGCTGAGGTGAGGGGAGGAGTTTCTAGAATTGCCTGAACTGACATTTGCTTTCATTTCACAGCAGAAATTGAATGGATTTTTTAATTTTCGTTGTTACAAAAAGTCACCACAAACCTGTCCAACCAAGCCCAAGGTGTTGCTAGGAGGCACCGATGCAGTATAATTGTTCTGTGAAAAAAACCCTGTAGCTTCCCATTAAAATCAGAGGCTGCCGAGTTTCCATATGGTGCATTTGTGGCTGTGTTGTGTCCTTGTCATGGTAGCATTCAGTCTCTTTCCACATATACAAGCAGAGGCACAGGACCCCCACCATAACATGATTTCATTCGCTGGCCTCCACAAAACCTGGATTTAATATCCACGCTCAATAGCCCAACTGAGTTGTGTCCCACAAAATACAAACGAGCAGAACTGAAATGCTGTTGCCTCTGGATGAAGGTAAAAGCTATCCTTGAGTAAAAGTTTATTTTAACCTAGAACATGTGAGAAGCTAGACAATGCTTCCTCCTTCATGTCTCAGATTTTCATGTTGTTTCTTAGTTGAAAATTAATGTTTTCTTTAAAGTGAACGTACATTCAAATGTTTCAGGAGGTCCTGGGAGGCATCCACAAGGAAGCATGTTCTGTATCACAGTGCTAACTCCTAGTTCATGATCTTTCTCATCCTAGTAAGAAAGTTTAAAAGGGTGAATGACATTGTTTTACTCTTAAGTATTGCGGTTTTGGGATTTATGACAGGCTTAGCTGCTTTTATCTCACTTTGTTTCCTTCACTAAACTGCTGGATAGCTTGAATTCAATGTCCTTCCATCCTTATTTCTTTAGGCACTGGAGGCAGCATACTGCGATATTATGGGTGAGATTTGAAGGTGGAGTGCTCTTTTCTGTGCTTGTAGTTCTTTCAGTGAATGTTGAAATGTTGTAAATTGCTAACATCTGTGTTATGTGCCCTCTGCCCATTCATAATCTGATTTTTTTTTTTTTCCCCCCCCTCAGCTCAGTTCATCAGAGTGACTTTGGCAGAAATGAGGGTATTCAATACTACTTCAAATATCTTCCCTAGAAGGTAGTTAACCTCAGGTCTGCCAGCTCACTGTTCAGGGCTGATTGTGCCTGTGTTGCTGCTTGCATACTCATTTTGAACGCATCCCATTACCTGCCTAACAAAGTGGGAGAGCAAAATATATTCAGTAGAGTCATTATGGGAACCACCTTCTGCAGCTCTGTAAATAAATTGCCATTTCCTGTGCAGAGTGTGCGTGCAGGGAAGACTTAGATAAAGGCCTGCATCTGATGCTATCTTTTGAATTGATTAGGTTTTCATGAGCAGACACTTTTCTTGCATCCTATTTCCAGTTGTGAGTCTAAAGGTGGAGACCCATCTAAGAGTTTGGCCAAAGTGCTAGAGAAAGTTTAGCACATCAGATCTCACTGGTATGATCTGGCATAGATCTGAATTAATATATGAGGTAGCGAAACAAATGTGTGTCTGCAGAGTTATTAAACAACTGTCAAATTTCACCGTGGTTGCGTGACATTTTCCTGATCTGCCCTTGAATGGCTTTTGGGATCCCTCTGAATGAGAGAACTGTATAAACAGCCCATTCATTTGAACTGTTGTTTTTCCTGAGGGACTCATACATCCAAATTCCAGGTAACAGTGGTGGGTTTCTGATTTAAACTTCTTTTGAAAGTTTTCTTTTTCATCTAAACTGGAGTTCTATTTTGTTCCACTTCAGTATAACCCATGAACCAGGTGGGCTGAGCATTGGGAAGAGCATTGTATATGCTTGTCTCATCCTTACTCCTTCCTCCGTGTCGACAGCCGCTGCCAAAGAGGCAGTACTGGGCTGGTTGGACCCTGCTCCGAACCACTGCAGCTGTTCTTACCTCACCTCTTCATGCCAGTGGGACCTGCCTTTGCTGGCTCATAAAAAAAGCCTCATAAAATATTACTGTGGTGCCATGGTCTGTGTCACAGCAGGGCACCACGCAGCCAGGCATCGTGAAACAAGCTGGGTCCAAGAGGCAGCCCTGCCTGTGGCAAGCTGTTAACCTTACACCCGCTAGCACTAGGGAAAAGTTTTTGCCTTCGAGAAGGTGACAGTATTTGGTGCTAATGGAGCTTTTTGATTTATAAGCCCCATAGAATGCCAGAAGCAGAATTTCCCAGGTAAATCATCAGTTTGTTGTGTTTATAGGGCTTGTAAGAAACCACAGATTTCAGTGCTATATTCCCTCCCAGAGCAACTGTGTTGCATGGGAAATGGCATGCAGGTGCTTTGTTTTCTTCGCTAGTTTGTCGTTTTGTTCCTGTGAATTAATCCATATCAACAACAGGTTGTAATAGAGGCTGTTTCTCAGGAGGAAATATTTCTGCCATTCTTACCAATGTTCACTGTTAATCAATATTTGAATGTCCAGGGCTACGAAATCTGGTATTGCATCCTTGTTTCATCTTCTTTAACAGATGGATTATTTGTGTCAGCTGTGGGTCTCAGTTTTCAAGTGACCAACCACGGCAATTGGTGTTATTCAATCAATGGTCTACAGCCCACAGGTGGTCCATAAAACATTGGAAGTTGATCTGTATAGCAGTGGGATTTGGAAGCGAAAATCAAAGCAATCCTAAAGGCATACACAGTGACACCCCGCAGTTAGCAGCAAGCTGTGATGTGCCAGCTGCATGCAAAACCATCTCGCAGGCGCAGATCGATAGCTACAGCATTTCCTGTGGATTGTTTTCCCCCAAAGTTTCATTGGCTCTTTGGTTATTAGAGAAGCTTGAGAAACACTGCTGTAAGGGATGTATTGGACTTTTAAAGGATTTATTTTTACTGACATGACTGTTTCAACATGGGAAGGATGTTTTTACATAGTTGCACATCAGATTTGGAGTCAATTGATTTGGAGGCTGGATGTGGATAATTCTGGCTGTTCCTTGAAGCGTTGTGGAGGAAACTGTCTTGCACAGATGACTATGACAATGAGGTACAGCTGTCAGTTTCACCTGGCAAAGCCACAAATATCCTTTGACTGCAGAGGCAGTTCCTGAAAGGTGCTGTACGCAGCAGTGCCTGGAGGCAGGGGGGTGCCTCAGTGTTTGAGAGCACTGGTGATGCTTGTGTGCATTGTACCTGACTGTGTGGTTTGCACAAGCTTTGCAAAAAATGTCTTTACAGGTTTGCCCTGCAAGAGAGGTGTCAAGACTGCCCTTAGCATCATTAGTTGAGAACTGCCTCTATGGTTTTCCAGCGGCCGCGAGGGCCCACTGATCACAGCATGCTGCCGAGTGCCAGTGCGGGCGGTGTTCCTACCTCCTTCCCAAGCAGGAATATGTGGGCTGTTTAGCACACAGTCATATTCACAAATCGCCTAATTCCCATTACTTTGTAATTGCAAGGAGATATTTCTAGAGGTGCTGTGCTTTTCAACTTGGTCTTTCTCCCAGAATATTTTCTTTTTCATATAAACCAAAAAATTATTACCTTGTCAGGGCCTGTGATGCAATGTGCAGTATTGACAGCCTTGTGTATGAGAGGATTATGAGAAGAAAAACAATACAGACCCTTCCCTTGTTTCACAGTGTTGCTATATTAAGGTGTAATTTTTCTTTTGTCTCTTAATTTTCACCTTTCACTTGCTTTCTAGTCTCACTGCGTTTTAAGGTTTTCTTCACAATTGGGAAGACTGGAAACTCTTTGCTGCCCCTCTGTTCTTTTTCTTCTTTCTTCCTTCTTTCCTTTTTTATCTTTTCAAATATGAGATTTTTACCTAATGGCATGATTCCAAGCTTTCTAAGCAAACAAGTAGAAACCGATGCTCCCCTTTGTCCATCTCGTATATCCATGGGTGTCTTAATAAAAATGTGAGTGCTGCCACAGCTCTGACTGTGAGACTTACTCTCTGCTGACGGTTTCATTACTGAGAAGAACAAGGTTTTTTCACTTGAAGTACAAGGTAAAAAATCTCTGAAATACTGCTGGAGTTTGAATTTGGCTCCTATCTGGAAAGCAGTATGAGTAAGCCCAGGACATCTTGAAGTGTTACTTGTGGCACTTCTCAAAACATATCTGATGGGCAAGGCTCCTGAGCTGCTGTATGCAGTTAACTTTGAATTAAGATCAACAAGAATCTCCATCCCAAAAAAATTAAAAAAAAAAAAAAAACATAATGTAGCTGAATTTGTGACAGGTTGGTTAACCATCACATAATGCTTGTAGAAAACAAGAACTTGTGCATAAAAAGTTCAGAATAAGAGATGCAGGATAAGCAAAATTTGTGGAACAGTTGGACAATTGGGATAGCCAAATTATATACCCTTTTCAGCCTCATAAGCTTCTAATAAAAATATTTCTACTGATCGCATGTTTTGAAGGGTGGTTCTTCATTTCACTGAAGTAACTGGGGTTGTGAGAAATTGTTTCGGTAAAATTGTTCATCTTCAGAGGCAAGCAATACCAGCAGCGGAATGCAATTGCAGAGCATGTTTTAGGAATTGAAAATATGTTTTCTTTTTCATTCATGACTAGATGGAAACTAGGGCTTATTACATATAAGAGTATTTTCTCAGGTTAGAGTTTTTAGGTTGAAATGAAAAAAAGCATAGAATGGTTTAAAAGTATTGTTCCTTAGATATGTTAAAGGATTTTTTTTATTGAATATAGTTCTAATAATATGATAGCACACTGCTTTTAGTGAAACAAGAACGCACTGAATTTGAAGTTTTGCATCATTTTAACAACACTTGGGGAAAAAATTGGAATGTTTGCCTTTGAGTAAAAATTTAAACAGCTGTTAATTAGTCCTTTTTTTCAAAGTGGAGATGAAACCCACAATCTCTTTAACTCATCCTTCAGCCATCGAGAATGAATTGTAGGTCTACTTTACTGGGGTTATTCTGAATTGTGCTTGCATTTGTATTGCATAGTTGCATGGTACTAGCTTTTGTACGGCAGAAGCGTTTAAAAGTGGTACAACTTTTTGTGATTAAATTTTATACTGAGAAAGCGAAAGACCTCTTAGAAACACAGGCTTCCTGTGAGATTATTTTTTTGTGAGTTCTATCTTTGGTTTTCACATTTTAGAACTGTTAGCTTCAAATTTAAATCCTAGCTGAGTTGTTCAAATGTTCTGAAGATAGCAGGAAGTCTGTGATATTCCTAGCCCAGTATTACAGAGTAAGGGTGTAAAGATGAATTAAAAAAGTTTCAGGTGGGATCAGAGCTTGTATGCTTGTCTTAAGGTTCAACTTTAAAAACCTGAAGTCATTCTTCATCCGTGAGCGAATTTCTTCTTGTTGAGTGATAATTCTGATTAGGGCTATTAATTTGGCTTGCAGTTGCAAGCAGTTAATCAAATAGGTGAGAAAAAAATTAAAGCTTGCAAGCAATAATAATTTAACTCTGTTGGGTTCAAACACAGTTGAACTGTTGACTCTCCTGTATACTGACTCAAGCCTTCATCTCTTCCTGTGTCTTGCTTGGGTTTTCTGTGGCATATCTAGATATACACTTTCCCATTCATCTTCCTAGGCCTGGCCAACCTCAGTTGACCATCTTTTTCTGCTAGTCTGAATGCACCAAAGGCTAAACTGGGCCCCATCCTTCAATGTACTGAAGGGACTGGTTATGATAGAGGTTGGTGGAGTATTGTGGTGCACAGGAATATCCTGGGTTTGGAGAAATTATGCAGCGTCTTCTGTAACATCCCCATCTACAACCCGCTTTTGTGACTCCTTTTATGTGTCCACTGACTCCTCTGAGGAGCTCTGTGTGCTGCTGTCTCCCTCCTTTCCCTCTATAAGAGATACAGCACTTAAACTGATTCTCAAGTTTTCTTCTAAATAATACTGAGTAATTTATGAGACTGAGAATCAGGAAAAGGGGAGGCAGTTCCCACCCTTAATTCAAAGTGCTTCATTCACCTCTTGGTGCTAAATGTCTCACCAAGGCTCTCTGTCCTTCCAGGTTTTCACAGGGAACAGCAACGCTGACAGCGTGGTTCACCACAAATTTCTGCACTCCATGAAAGCCCGCTTCTTGCGCTTCATCCCTCTGAAGTGGAATGTCGGTGGACGGATAGGGCTGAGAGTTGAGGTCTTCGGCTGCTCCTATAGTAAGTCGTTACATCTTAACGCACATTTTTTCAAAGACCTTTTGGTTGATGCCGTCAGTGCTGTGGGATGGGTCCAGCATGACCTTTATGAGTTAAAATGTAATGTGAAATTCATAGCCATCATTGTTTTTTCAGCAGTTGTCTCTGCTCGGGGATGTGCTGGCCCATCTAGCTCAGCTGATGAAGCTTTCTCAGAGCTGAGCTCACCACAGAGCAATTTGCTGGTTCTTGTGAGTGCAAGGCTGGCAGATGCTGCAAAACCTCCTGCCCTGCTGGAGGGCATAGAGCTACTTGGGATCTTTTGTAGGGCTTTATTTAGGAAAGGTACCACTTTTTTCTTAAATAGTTCCTTTTTGGTTTTAAGACAACTTAACTAGTTGCTGAGGAAAGTGCTGCGGATTGTTCAGCTAGTATTTCTATTTGAGGGTGATGACTTTATAGTTCCAGAGAACAGAGAACTCATCTGCTGCTTTAAATGTTTTTGCATGGGTGTTTACGTCAGCACTCTATAACATGTGGTGATGAGCCTCTAAGACATGGTCTGCAATGGTTTGTAACATGGGCTTTGGAGAAGCTTATAAACATTTGTTACTTGAGACATTTCAGCCCCATAGTTACCTTGGTGTACTACTGCAGGTATATGACCTATCAGCCCAGAAGAGTGCAAATGTAAAGAAAACAGACAAGTATTGCTCCCATACACAAAACAACAACAAGTCCACAAATGAGGAAACACAAGTTCAGTATTTGTTTCTTATGTGGCTGTTTGTTTATCAAATGGTCAAGTGTGACTTAAGATGCTACTGGAGACAGGTGAGATTTTGCTGGGGAGATTTCAAGGGATTAAGAGCATTTTATCAGTAAATTCAATGTAGTGTGGCACAAGTCACCATCATGTGACACTACTGTATTTGTACATCTCCCCATTTAGTTTCCATCTTAATCTGCTTTTGCTGGGTGCAAAAAAGGGGTTGTATGTTAAAAAAGTAGAAACCCTTCTATTTGGGAGACTTCTTAAATTCATTTGAGCAGAATCAAAGAGCAAGGTGTCTTAAGCCTTTTGATTCACGTGATCCCACTGAACAGAGACACAGCTCCAGGACTCATCACTACACTCGGGTCTTAGGACGGATTCACACAGTTTCACACAGAGATCCTTGTTATGATCTATGTGTAGATCTATGTGTAGATCTAAAAGATCCAGTCAGATTTTTTTAAATGTTGCTTTTCCACCTACTTTGATGTTCAGGCACTGCAAGTTTTTAAGTACAGATCTGCAAGAGCCTGGTCTGGGTGGGTAGTCACTAGGATAAGAGACCATTTCTAGCCATACCAGTGAACATGGAAACTGAAACCTATAAATCAAAACCAATGGCCCTTGACATAATTCCAAAGCACTTATCTCATCTGCTTTCACAGAGCTTTATTCTGTTAACAATGACCAAACCTGTGCAGTAAAGAGTGTAGCTCAAACAGACGTGCAACAAATAGAACTTGAACTGAAGGCTGAAACTTCTGTAGCTGAGTGTGTTTGGGCGCTACTCCATGTACAGTACTACATGGGAACTATTTTCTTGTCATATTGTGGTTGTATCTTCTATGATATGAAGAAGACTTCAAAGTCATTTGCAGGCTATTTAGTTACACTGATATCATCTAACTCTTCATCTTTGTCCTGTACCCTGCGGATACAGGAAATAAAAATGCTTGTGCAGAACTAAGGTATGAGATTGAAGCAAGCCAGAAAAGAAATAACGGGGTTCATAAAAGTTTTGCAGAGTGTTGAAATATTCATTCCGTTTATATAAATGTGCCATTCAAATTTCTCTCTGGCAAATTGCATATGCCAAGCAATACCTGTCTACAAGTTTTGCTTATATAGTTTCACTGTCTTGGCTACTCCTAACCCAGGCACTCCAGCACTGTACAAAATACATTTGATCATTTATAAAATGTCATCTTTACTGTTATACTGACAGAATATCTGCATCAGATCCTGAGCTGGTACACACCTACATCACTGCATTTTGTAACATTTGACAGCATATAGAATCATCCACCATGTTCAATTCTGGCAGAAGTAATATATTAATAATTTGAAAAGAGTTTTAAAAAATGACAAAAAAAAAAAAAAATCACTAGAAACAACCTATTGGACAAGCCAGGAAGGAAATGGAACTGGAAGAGCAAATGTCCCAAGTGTGCACCATCTCTGAGAGATGGCCCTTTATGCAAGTGTTTCTCTGTATATGAAAGAAGGGATTTGAGCCTGGGAGTAGGAACAGTGTTATAGACACCTACCTGTACCAAAAGTTTCAACTGATATAAACTAATCTGTAAGATCCTAATTCCCAGTTATGCCCCATCATCTTTAAGCCATTGGAATGGCTTAAAGGCTTTTACAGATAAGCAAACCTGCAGTATTTGATCTTAAGTCCACTGAAGTTGAAGAAAGGATTTCCACTGGTATTCTAGCTTTGGATCCAGTCCTGAAGTGTAAGATAAAAACAGAACATGTGGATGGGAAACTCATATGAACCAAAGCTTGCCCAAATGCACATGTGTGACTGTGGGGTCATTTTTACCTTTCAGCCTACTTGTAGAAGCAGACTGAAATTCAGATGATGCTGGACCGCTGACTGTCCATTCCACCTTTCAGGCAGATGTTGCCTCCGAAAGGGCAGCGCCTGATCTGAAAACAGTTACTTTATATTGATATCTGGGGCAGAAAGCTGCAGAAGTAAAGTTTTCACTTACAGACAAGCTGGAGATCCTTTTTGTGTGAGTGGCAGCATTCACTGGTTGTCTGAAACAAAAGGCTGGGGACACTGGCAGCTTAGGCCATCTGAATTTCATGTGCTGCTGCACATCTGTTAAAACCCTGGGACTAGTGCCAAACATGCAGCTGAGCACCTCGCTGTGGTACACCAGGGCATGCAAAATAGCCGGTGGTTCCTTGAATGGTCTCTGCTCACATCAGCACCTTTATAACCTTGCATATTCGAGCAGAAGATAACAGCTGCAGGAGAGGTTTGTGGTTTTGCTGCTGCTTAAGCATTTTTTTTGATGGCAAAGTTAGGTGAATGTTACACCCTTGTGTCAGCGCAAGGCTCTGATTTCTCATTTTTGGGGTATGACTGTCCTGTGCAGCATACTCTGCTGAAGAGGTCCCAGAAACACAACCTTGTACTACCTTTTGGCAAATGCAGCTTTCAGTGCTGAGAGTTTAGTAGGTGGCATATGGAAGGCATCAGGTCTTGTAGGTCACCAAACACTCTTCCAGGGCACACTAACACAATATTAGAGATTAACTGCTACGTGCAGTGGATGCCAGTGACTAACTTACCGTGTGATTTCACTGTGCTGCTAAATGGCGCTCACTGGTTTTTACTGATCCTCCTAGAAGTAATTTACCACTATGAATTTATCCCTAAAACTTCTCTGTCAAATGAGAGCTTTCTCTTCTTTTTTTCTTCCTCCCTTCTCCTTTTTCTTTTCAACCTCTAATTGGTTACCAGCTGACATTGTTTATGTGGAACATAAAAACATGTATTTAATAGTAAAGCTCTTTCAGACACATGAGTTTGCTTGACCCTATCCCATACAGATCGAAGTTCCTAAGCAACAAAGCACTCCCAAGGGCATCAGATCAGCTGGAATTCACATATCACACATGTAATTGTTTACTTTCTTACACAGAAAGTGTAAATATAAATGAAAATTAATTAATTGAAATTCCTGGAAAGATTCCGTTTTACATGTTCAAAATAGGTACAGAAATAAGGGGGAGATTATCTTGATCTGAAAACATATGTTGTTGTTTCCTGTTTGGAAGAGATCTTATGATGAGTTAAATGGAAATTTCCATGCAGAGGTATGTGTAAGCTCTTAATGTCCCTTTGCAGCAGTGGCTCCAGAAGCAGTGGGATTGTAACAGATAACCAGAGCTGCAGCAGAGGAGGTGTTCAGACAAATGGCAAACCAATTGCTTTTGATGCTGGGGGCAGTAAGGGGGGAACGGGTATATCTTTATAGTTGGGAAAAGTCTTGTTAGCTTAGCGCAGGAAAAAAACCTGCTGACACAATTGCTTTTATAGGATAAGATTTATAGCTGCATTGAAGATGCTGATCATATTCTATAACTGGTTAACAGCCCAAAATGCATCAGCAGAATCAGGTGCAGTTAACAGGCTAGGAAACCACAGTAGAAACAATGATAAGGTGTGAGACAGGTTATCTTCTGCTTTTGAGACCAGAGTCCTTCATACACAGTTCAGGACTCTTGATTTCTCATCCTTTGCTGTCATTGCTTCAGGGAGTATCATCTGATATTGTGCTTTTTTGATTAAATGATATTTTTACTGGATCTTTTTACCTTTTTTTTTTTTTTCTCTTTTCCTCACCTTCTTTCATCCTCTCCTTTGTCTTCATATGAGACAGAAAAGAATGCATTGTAGAGCACCACTTTAAAGTCTGATGGTCATTGACCAGTAGTTTGTAATCAACTGCATAAGATAAACACTGAAATGATTGCTTACCAAGCTGCAGACATAGATTTGTGATAGGAATAGAGCTGCATAGCAGAACAGTCACCTCTGACGTGCTCATCCACATTCATCCCTTGGATTGCATGTCTGAGAGGGGTATGAAGAGCAAAGTCAGACTGTTTTAGTCTAACTCAAACCAGAAAGACATGACTGGCCAGGAGACATATCTGTTCAGACCAGGATCAGTCCTCCTCCTTTCTGCAGGGAGTTAAAGCTTCTGTTCATTGATGCAAGTGCAAGACCAAAAGTTTCTCTCTCAAATTTCAACTGTTCCTAGAGAATATTTTGTATTTTGGAATAACTTTGCCAAACAAGTGTTTACTTTTTCCAACATTGCTAGGAAGACCGTCTTTGTAAGTATGAATGCATATCTTCTCTGCTGTCAGGAGAAGATTGCTGCACAAGTAAACTTCATGCTTTCACATCGCTCCTAGCCTGGCTCCTTTCAGAATAGCTGGTCCCAGAGGTTGAGCTCTGTGGTCATATGTTCCCTTTCAAATAAAATTTTAAAAAAAGCTGAATTAACCTGGTAATCCACCTTCAACTAACTTCTGTGTTTACACCCACCCCCGAGTGACTTTAATGTTTGGATCTGTGTTGGGAAAGGAAATTCAAATGCAATGACGTAACTGGCACCCCTGCAGCCAGAACCTCTACTGAATTTCATGAAAGCTTGATGAATTATTCCTATTTTAAGGGAACTTCACCAGTGAGCAGGAGTACCTAGGTACTCCTGCCCCCTGTACCACTGGTGAGGCCACACTTTGAATACTGTGTTCAGTTTTGGGCCCCTCACTACACAAAAGACATTGAGGTGCTGAAGCGTGTCCAGGAAAGTGCAAGGAAGCTGGTGAAGGGTCTAGAGCACAAGTCTTGAGAAGTGGCTGAGGGAACTGGGGTTGTTTAGCCTGGAGAAAAGGAGGCTTATCACGCTCTACAACTACCTAAAAGTAGGTTCTAGCGAGGTGGGTGTCAGTCTCTTCTCCCAAGTAACAAGGGATAGGACAAGAGGAAATGGCCTCAAGTTGTGCCAGGAGAGATTTAGCTTGGACGTTAGGAAAAAATAGGAAAAAAGGTTTATCGAGTATTGGAACAGACTGCCCAGGGAAGTGGTTGAGTCGCCATTCGTGGAAGTATTTTTAAGGCCTGTAGATGTGGCACTTAGGAACATGGCTTAGTGGTGACTTGGCAGTGTTAGGTTTATGGTTGGACTTGATGATATTAAAGGATTTTGTATGTATTTACAGAAGATGCATCTGTTCGAATTGTTGGTCAGTGGTGAATAACATGAAGGGAAGCATATTTTGCCTGATCTCAACTTTTGAGTTTTGTAGCCTTGTTGATGAGGACAGTATAGAAAAGTACCCAGGCTGAGTTAAGTCTGTCTTCAGGGAGGATAAGTAAACCAGCAGGAAGTGCAGAATCAAACCACATGTTGTGTTTTAGTTTGTTATTCCTACAGGTTTTCTGAGACTTATAACGTTTCTGATCCTTGTTCTCTTGCTGCAAGTAGATTATGGACATACATAGACTAAATAAACACTAAGCAAACAAGCAGGTTATCTGTAGCAACTGTATTAAATTGTGCTGTATCTTTCAATTTTTAACAGGAAGCCAATGATTTGTTGTCATGCAAACTGCCACTAATGACTTTTGGCTGCCAGTCTTAGCATTTATTTGACATATTCCCATTTCGTTCAGGGCTATTCATTGGCCAGTGTACTCACAACTGATAATTAGCGAAGAACCTCTCAGAAATAAGTTTTCCTTTGTGTTATACTCTGTAAATGTCAGTGGTAGAGCTCAAGAAATTGTGTGTCATGCTGTAGCTTAGTGGAGTTAAAACAAGGACTGAAGTGTGAACTTCAGTTTAGATCCTAGGAAGAAGAAGAAAAAACAGGCTGCTATTACAGCAACACTGAATCAGTGCTCTCTTACAGTATCTTTGTTTTTGAGAGCTAGGCAGAAAATCAACTTTAACTGCAAAATGCACTGGAAATCAAAGACAGTAAGTTCTTTATAAGCTATTTCCTAATTCCTGCCCGTGTTAAAATGAAACCATTTTTATGATACATTTGCAATTTACTTTAAACAAATTGAAGTATTTAATTTAGCTAGGGGAAATTCATAAGAACTAAAGTATGAATTTAATACCCTTTACAGAAACTGGCAGTCAAGGTGTCAATAGAGAGAAATCAGCAATTCTGAAGGAGCTGTTTCTGAACAACTAATTAAGAAATAAAAACCAGTAAAAGCAGGTGGAGTGAATACTTTTGTAGTCATAATGCTTCCTATACTAGCAACTCTTCCATGTATGATAGTAAACAGCATGTTATAATTCTGACATCACAGATAAAAAGTTGATCTTAGCTTATTCTGGAGTGAATTTTTCTGAGTGTTGAATTTCTTTGTAGTGTTATTCTCATAAGAAATAATTAGTTGCCTTCAGATTTTGAATGGAATCTTTTTTTGTGTGACATAATTTCACATCAAATTTAAATTTTGTGCTCTCTGCAAGTTTGTAAATATGCCATCAAACTTTTATACAAACATGCAGAAATTATCGATTATAGTTTCCATGGTAACAAATCATTAACGGAGCAAATGAATCTACTATTAATACTCAAAAGGATAGAAGAACTCTAAAGGGAGTTTAGGTGACTTAAATCAGGAACTTTAATAACATTGCAGATGTTGACGTGGAAGACTTGATTGTTTTTTTTCTTATGGACCTTTCAGTTATTTGTCAAAAGAAAATGGAAAGCTGATAGCCTTGGATTATAATTAAAACATGTGGTTTGCAAACAAAGGTGGTCTATGCTCTTTCTTCTTGGTTACTCTGAAGGTATTCTTTGTCTTTATTCATGTATTCCAGTAGTTATGTAGTTTAGTAAACCCTTGTTCAGATTCTTCATCATCTGGTATTCTTAATTGTTAATATTTTTCTTCAAAACACAAAATAGCAATTGACAGATTTATTTACAAGTGGATATTTTATCCGTAATTTGTGCCAAATTGCATTTGGATCATAGTATCATAGCATGGCTTGGGTTGAAAGGGACCTTAAAGATCATCTCGTTCCAACCCCCCTGCCATGGGCAGGGACACCTTCCACTAGACCAGGTTGCTCAAAGCCCCATTGACTTCCAGGGAGAGGGCATCCACAGCTTCTCAGGGCAACCTGTTCCAGTGTCTCACCACCTGCACAGTAAAGTATTCTTCCTTATATCTAATCTAACTCTACTCTCAGTTGACAACTGTTATCCCTTGTCCTATCACTGCTGTCACATCCTGCTCAATCAAAGGAGACAAGTGGCTTAGATTTGTAAGTCCCCAATGGAGTGGGCAACAGTGAGACTAGTCTCAAAGTTCAGACATTACATTGTGGGAAATTAATAAAAGTCTAGACATTTATTAATTTCCCACAAAGTACTAATTGGGTAAATGATAATTGACTAAGTATATAATGAGTTATGGCAAACAATATAATATGCCTTGCATTACCTAATGATAAGGAAAAAGGGGGAAAAATAGAAGACAGATAAAGAGAGATGTAGAAATAGAGATCACTGGTCTGGATTCCTGTGCTGGTCCTGCCAACAAGAGTTCAGGGTGCATCCATCTTTGCTTCACTTTGCTTTACTTTGCTTCACTTGGCTCCTTTTCTTTCACTCCTTGCCCCCCCCCCTCAATTTATACACACTTTCCTTGGGTCCCTCCCCTAGGTCAACCTAGCTAGCTATGTATCATATGTATGTGATAGGAGGGATAAGGTGCTTCATGGGATGATGTAACATGCATGATTTTGTTAATCTTCATTAGCATATGCAGGAGTGACAACTTTAATATGCATTTCGGGGGTAATGAAGCAAAGGTCATTCACCGGACAGATGGCTCTTGAAACTTTACAAGATGCACCAGAGCAGAACCATCCTGTCTTCACATGACTCCCTCCTCCAGCTGCATCCTGTGCTATCCAGGCAGGCTTATCAGCTCCAAAATGCACACTATCCACCCCATGACTATAGTTTTGTTACTTGTGCATGTTTGAGACATTCCACAGCTCGTTGGGCCTTCTCTCCACCCCATGCCTTATCTCTTTCTCAGGCTGTTTTTCTCAGTCCTTGTTTCTCACAGGCCTGTTTCTCTCTGGCCCTGTTTCAAGGAGTTACAAGTTGTCTTTCACAACTACACTCCCTGATAAAGAGTCCCCATCTTTCCTGTAGCCCCTTTAAGTACTGGAAGGCCACTATAAGGCCTCCCTGGAGCCTTCTCTCCTCCAGCTGAACACCCCCAACTCTCTCAGCCTGTCCTCATAAGGGAGTGGCTCCAACCCCCTGATCATCTTTGTGGCTTCCTCTGGCCTCGCTTCAGCAGGTCCATGTCCTCCGTCTGCTGGGGGCCCCAGAGCTGGACACAGTACTCCAGGTGGGGTCTAACGAGAGCAGAGGGGGAGTATCCCCTCCCTCAACGTGCTGGCCACAGTTCTCTTGATGCAGCCCAGCACATGGTTGTCCTTCTGGTCTGTGAACATACATTGGAGGCTCATAGTCAGTTTTCCATCCCCTAATACCCTCAAGTCCTTCTCCACAGGGCTGCACTCAATCCACTCCTCATCACCCGGCCTCTACCTGTGTGTGGGATTGCCTCCACCCATGTGCAGGACCTTGCACATGGCCTTATTGAACTTCATGAGGTTTGCATGGGCTCACCTCTCATCCTGTTGAGGTCCCTCTGGCTGGCATCCCTTCCCTCCAGCATGTTGACTGCACCACTCAGATTGGTGTCATCAGCAAACTTGCTAAGGGTGCCCTCAATCCCAACAAAGATGTGAAACAGCATAGCAAACAGGATAAAAAATGGACTTGAATTTACATACGTTAGTCACATGTTTGAAAACAATCTATTAGTTAAAAGTATTTAAAGGTACCTGAAACATTCTGGTTATAAATATATATATTTTTTAAAAAAAAATAAGTATATTAAAAATAAATTTTGCTTACAATACCACTTTATTAAAAAAAAAAAGAGTACTGCAGGCTGCTGGTGCCAAAGGAAATATTAATTGCAATTGAAGAATTGAAGCTTGTTTCCCATCACAGTGATAGGGTTTTAGAGGCTGACTGAAGAGGAAAATGTGTTTTTTAATAGGATTTTCAAAGGTGTGTAATCAGTTTAGATGCCCAATTCCCATGAAATCCCTTCAAAAGCTTTTTGAATTGATATTTGAGTATTCCTGCCAGCCTAGTCAATTTGCATGCAGAAACAGGGTTGATAAATGCCCATCACAAACAAGCAGCCAACCCTCAGAAACTAAGATGATGCTTATTTGCATACAAAGGTGGATGCAGGCATAGCTGACATGCAGAAGCTGCTCAACAGATGCTTGTGAAGATACAAAATGTGGAAGGAGAACTGAAGTGTTCAAAGTGATGAATGACATCCTGGGTGTGTTTGAGACATACAGCAAACATGGTGAGGGATGCTCTGGAGATCTGAATATGATGGAAGGCAACTGTTCTGTTTTGAAAAGTTAAGTGAGAAAGCAGTCTTGCATGAAGGAGGAGAAGTGCAGAGGACTTCTGGTTTCATGCTAGTCTTCCCTTTCCCCAGACAGAGGGAGAGGATTGGAAATGGGTGAAATGTGGTTGCCCAGATGCCATGTATGTCCTGTGGATGTATGCTTTGAGAATGCCTGGCTTCAAGTGATTTTTGGAAAGATACTGAAAAAATATTGTCCTCTCCTGATGATACCCCTCCTCTTCATTTTGTCATCTTCTTTCTCCCAGAGTCAGATATTGCAGACTTCGATGGCAGAAGTTCACTCCTCTACAGGTTCAATCAGAAGCTGATGAGCACATTCAAAGATGTGGTTTCCTTGAAGTTCAAAAGCATGCAGGGTGATGGAGTCTTATTCCATGGAGAAGGACAGCGTGGAGACTACATTACCTTGGAACTGCAAAAAGGGAAGCTTTCCTTACACATCAACTTGGGTAAGGGTAATTAGGTTTATTAGTTCACATATTACTGTTATAAGGATTGTCTTGTTTTGCTTTTATAAATCAACTGTTTATATTAGGCAGTGTCTAGAAACTCCAGCTGAGATCAGCAAAACATGCTGTGTGTTTCAGACAGCTCACAGCTTATATGTTGGTCAGAGAAGGTGGGAAGGGAAGCAGAAGAGGATGGACTTGACTGATGTCATGCAGGACATGATAGCTGAACCAAGAAGAGACTCTGGTTCTTCTAACTAGTGCCAACCAAGGCTAAGCTGCTCAATGATTACTTTTGAAGTTTTGACCTTTGCCTGATGATGCTTTCAAGCAGTGATTTAAAAAAAAGTTCTGTTTTTTCCCTTCCACCTTTTTTATTTTTATTGTTATTAATTTTTAAGAATAGCATTCTCTGAAAGTTTGGTTTGGGGTGCCAAGCTCTATTTTTGGTTTGTGTCTTATTTTTTCCCTTCTGTGGTCAGAACTGAGCTGAGAACACAGAATTTAAATGAAAACATTCTGGTGAAAACATTGTACACACTGGTATTTGCTTCTGGAGATGGTTTCAGTAGAAAACTGTAAACATCCAGAAGACCATCACTCTGTGGTCATGCTGGGACAGATGAAATGTTGGCTTAATTTCTTGCTGTGGAAGGATGCTTGCTTTTTCCTGGTGAATACACTAAAGCACTTTGATAATAGCAGGAGCTGCTGTAGTAGGAGCTCTCTCCCACCTTGTGGCAAAATCTTCATTAGCTTAATCTGTGGATGACCCATGGTACTGGCCTCAGCAGACCCTGCTGAGTCACATTTCTCATATTGAGGGGTTTGAGTTCATCAGAAGTTTCCATGCCTGTGTTGCTGTACTTTGGTCAGCACAGGAGCCGCACTTACCCTGTTTGGATATTGAATTTGGCCTGAAAACCTCAGTGGCCCAACGAGATGGAAAACTGAACCCTTTAACCATGAGGCAGTGAGCAAGGAGAGGAGGGAATTAAGGTCTAAGTTTTTCACTGCCATTCTCAATCTTAGTAACTTTGTTAACTAAAGCAATCTGAGCCTTTTGCAGTTCACGTTCATGGTGCTTAGGCTGCCAAGGCCGGTTTTGAAAAAGTGAGAGATGTAGTATCCAGTAATGTATAGTATTAACAGGGGCAGATCTCAGATTAGCAGTTCCAGGACACTTTAAGAAGTCTGTCTAGAGCAGATAAAGCAGGCAATGGTGCAGTATCTTAGTCCCCTGTTTATGACATGGGAATTAAGAGAAATCATAAACTAGTGGGAGCAAATTAGAGGTACTAAAACAGAATTCATAGATATTTTTTTCTTAATTTTTCCCCTCATGCTTAATTATGTTTGTTTTAAATGTAACAATTTTCCACAGCTCTTGAATTTCATTTTTTCATAAGCTCATTAATTGCTTAGTCTCCAACTAGTATTTTCTTTCTTTCTTCCTTCCTTTCTTTGTTTTTATTTATTTACTTTATCAAAGAGTAGAAATGATAATGCAGCATTTTTTTTATTTGGTATTTGGACCAAGTGCCTACATTCCAAGTCTCTGAATGTGGGATTTTTTAGCTCCATTCATTTGTCCTCCTCTTACAGATGTTTCATACTAGGATAAGATACAGTACCGTTAAATGTATTACGTCACTTCTTTCAGAGGAGATGCTGTTGTGAATACATAGTCTGAGATAAGAGGTTTTTGTCTTTCAGCAGTACCCCCAAATGTACAGATTTTAGCCATTTCAAGTCCTCTGTGTGCATTCATACATCATGGGCAGGGCTTCTGATGTCTGCTCTTGAATCTGCTTGCATCTTGCCTGGCAGTTTTAGAGCATGTGTTCTCTCCATTCTACTGGAATACAAAAAGGGACGCATACTCCTTTCGGTGAGACTCTGAAGTGTTCAGACATGTAACCAGATGGAAAACAAGAGTGCTTGAAATCACCAGGGTTAGGGCCTAAATATTTTTATGACTCGATCTCAACTTTTGGAGGTCCAGGCCAAGTTTAAGAATCTTTTTGAGCTGAACAAAACACTCACATTCATGTTGCTTCACTGACTTGTGGCTTTTTTTTTTTGTTTTCTCTGAAAATGAACAGGCACAATTTTCTTGTTAAAAAACAAAAACCACATAGCTGAAGTGTCAGTAGTGGTCTGTTAATGTGAATAGGCAGGAGACTTTTGGTGGAACGTGAAGGGAGCTCTTAAAGCACCAGGCCTCAAATACGTAGTAGAACCAAGGGCCAGGCAGAGCAGCGATCCTGTGCATGCTGCAGTGTTGTGTGGGTGCAGCATCAGGAAAACCTCCTGGTTTATGTGTATGTGTGCATGTGCGTATACACACATATATGAATAAGAGGCCCAAAATATCCAGGGCAAGCTTTGACAAGGGTGTGTTTCTGATGAGCAGAGCTCCAGTTTGCATCTAGGAGCACTGGTCTGTGCTCCCCTTAAATCCCCATGCTTCACTTAAGGGCCTGGAGGTAACTCTGGTGTCTTCTGCCTGTCTCTGCTTCTCCAGGGGACTCCAACCTGCACTTCAGTAACAGCCACACATCTGTCACCCTGGGCAGCCTCCTGGATGACCAGCACTGGCACTCAGTTCTCATAGAGCGCTTCAACAAGCAAGTGAACTTCACAGTGGACAAGCACACCCAGCATTTCCGAACGAAGGGGGATTCAGATCACCTGGATATTGATTATGAGGTGTGTGAAGCCCTTTAGGTTATAATTTGGGAGATCAGGCTGAATTGGTGTAAAATGAATGTGATGAAAAACAACCACCCTATGAGCTGTTTCTTTCCAGCAAAGATCTTTTCTTTATTTAATATTTCCTTTCCGGAGAGCTTCTTTCATAGTTAACAAACACAGGCTATGTCAGTACAACTCTATGTACAACGAACGGTCTGAGAAAATGACCAGTCTCTGGACAAATATGCAATGGATTATGCTTATACTTCACAGTATGGTGGACTTTGAGCTAAACTAAAAGATATAGTCTGGGTTCTAGTCAAATATTCAGGGGGCAACTGCACTTATCTATATGGAGAGGTGCTGTGTCATCATGTTCAATGATTTTAATGGGATTTTTGCACGCCATCCCTGCATTTGATTGACACGACCATGGGTATACCAGCTTGAGCTGTGCCTCCAGTTGCTCACATTGCAGCTCTCCACATAGAGAAGAGCAGGTAAAGACCATTGTCTTCCCAGTTGGAATGGAAGACCCTGAGCACAACTGTTAAGACAACTAGCTCTGACCCAGATCCCTTCATATCTGGGCTTGTCATGCAGAGCATCCTGGTCTAGGGAGCCGGAGCAGCTCAGCTAAAGGAGGACTGAGCAGAGGAAACATCCTGACTGCCCATAAAATCTGAGGCTGGTGTGCTCCCCTGTGAAGAGCCCAAGGTGTGACAGAATGCAGTTTATGTCACTCCAGCAGTTCAGTGCTTGTGACTGATAGTAAAAAAATACCTTTGAAACTTTTTATATCATTGTATCTATATGCAAGGCAGTTCCTCATCTGTTCCCCCCATCACTGCACACCTGAGTACAAATTACCCATGTCCATTTTTATCCCCATATGCTTGTCTACCAAGTCTTGCTAGCCCACAAGGCACAGGGTCATGCTTGCACAGTCAGAGCCATCACCCTGTCTGGATGCGTTGAGCTGGCCTTGCTTAAGAGACCACAAGTTTCCCCTCTGCACTTCGAATTCATTTCTCTGGAAAGGATCAATTCCCAGCATGCCCAAGGGAGAAAAGCAGACAGCTCGGCAGTGGCAGGTGCCTGCTCTCTGTTCCTCTCATGTTTCAGCTGAAATTCCCTTCTTTGCATTTCACAAACCAGGGTGGAGAGAGTGGTACCTGTCCCCTGACACTGCTGTACCAAATCATGAGCACATGTAGTAGGGACAGCACATTTGAGCAGTGAGATTCTGTAACAGCTTCAGACTGAACTAGCAAGGGCCAAAGCTGTAACTACTTTCAAGATGGAGTTGAGAAAAGCCAAATGATCGAGTAATAAAATTCCTTGCTTCCTGCTACAAGGTTGATGCCAGTTAGGGAAAACTCAGGCTTCAGTGTATTTGCAGAACATTTTTCCAGATGTTCCAAAACAGGGAGCATGGTAGAGAAGATCTTTGGCTGATGTAAATCAGTCACTACTGACCTCTGTGGCTCTCTGTCCTGGCCCCTGCTGCGTAGATTTTCACGTGATGTGTTTTCTTTCCATTTGCACTGAGACAATCTTTCAGTTGAACGTTACAATAATACACTCTACTGAAAGTTTATCTCAGCACACTTTAGGGATTGAAGGCTTTACTGAGGGTAATAAAACCATTAGTTTGGTAATTAAAATTATTGCCGATCACAAAGGAAACTTTTTTTAATAATGCAGTGGTATAATTGATATTGATTTTTCTTCTCGTTTTGAAACCCAGTACAACGTCCCTAAACAGGAGACTTAAAAAAAAAGAACATGAAAGAAGGAAAGCCTAGTGTTTTAAGGGAAGAACTAATGATTCTTGCTTGGAAAAAAACATTGCTACCACATAAGCCCTTGTGCCAATAACAAACCTGGAAGTGATGTAAAATAGCAGTCTATTCCCTCTTTATTTCTCTGAATTGATCGATGAATACAGCTGAGGTGTAAGTTCATTAAGGACTTGTTTTCAAAGAAGTGCTTTCAAGGTTATCCAGGGAGGTTTCATTTGCTTAGGTATCCCAGCTTGTTAGGTGGAGTGGGAGGAAAAATAACCCCCAAATTTCCCTTTATTTTTATAATAATGAGCTGAGGCAAGACATTAAGAATCGTGACAGAGGCTTAAGGCTCACCAGGCTTCAGCAGCCGTCAGTGTCGGCAGCACCACGCAGCAGTGTGTGCCCTTGCTGCAGCAGGTGCAGCGGGATTGCAGCACAGCTCCTGATGCGCTGGAACCACTGTGAACTGTGATGACTGCAGGATCCCCACTGGCATTACATCACTCACGATGCTGCTGGTTGTGATGGGAAAAATGAGTAAAAAGCCAGTGGTACCACCAGTAGGAAGACTTTGCCAAAAAGACCAGTAGAGCTAATTAGAAATGAGCTGTGTCATCTGGCAAAAGAAAAAAGGATTATCAGAATTTTGGGGGTTGTGAGGTTTGGGGTGCGGGGTCTCTCTGTCTGTCTTTCTCTCTGTCTGTCTGTCTTTCTCTCTGTCTGTCTGTCTTTCTCTCTGTCTGTCTTTTCTAAAGAATCTAAAGTAATTATGCTCCAAGGATTTTGGAAGCTTTGTTTTCTTAGGTTCTTTATCCTCCCAGGGCTTTCAGCCCTCCAATTGAGTGATGAGTTGTAATCTGCACAATACTAACATATTCCACTACTTAGACAACAGCCCATCAGAAATTTTAAATGCGTAACTTGCGGAACTTCTTCATTACACTGATCTGTCTCAAATACCACGTGAGAGTATTTTAAAGACCGAACCACAGTGAAAATTAGGGAAAAACGATTGCAAGGTGCAAATGGGGTAGTTTGTGTGTGTGATACTACCCTCCACTGGCTGAAATCAGAACTGTTCAGATACATGCTTGGTGGAAAGGGTTAACTCCAGCTCTCAGCCAAACCCAGGGCTCTGTGCGTATGAAGAGTTTATTCCCCCATTGCCCAGAGGTTCCTGGCCACTGTGGTCTGCTTGGGGGGCTGTGAGCTGGAGACGTTTTGAACATTATCTTGTGCATTGGATGTTCCTGGGTAGGGGGCTGGTGGTATTGGGTTGGTGAAGTGGTGTGCAAAGGCACTTAAAAGCTGTTTCGAAGCTAGTGAGCTGTCTGTGGCAGCAGCATTTCTCCAACAGCTGTAATGCTGTGCAGCCTGTAATTCCCCTGTTGGGCAGCCAGGCCCTGTGCTGTGCTCCGACAGGATGCTATTAATGTGGCTTGTTCTGAGATCACGTCCTGCCTTGGCTGCATGGAGTGAGGCTCTGCCCTCTTGCTCTTGGGGTGATAACTAAATACTTTTCTTATTCTTTCCAAAAGCTCAGTTTCGGAGGTATTCCCGTCCCAGGGAAACCAGGAACCTTTCAGAGGAAAAATTTCCATGGGTGCATCGAGAACCTTTATTACAATGGAGTCAATATAATTGACCTGGCAAAAAGACGCAAACCTCAGATCTATACTGTGGTAAGAGACAATAATGTATGCTTTCCTTCTTTACTTCCATGCTGTTGGTGCTGCTGTCTTCACTGAATGAGTGGAGTTCAGATTTAGATAACTATGGGCATAATTAGCTTGTTAAAATGATACTGCTGAGGCTAACACCAGCCAGCGCTGACTGCTGTGGTGAGAATTAGTGAAAGACATGTGTGGAAATTAATACATTTCTCTGACTTTCCAAGAGTATTACAATTTGTTTGGAGAAACTTTTTAATTCCTTTTCCAAGATTAAAATGTGTCTTTTTGATAGGGTGATAGAAGTCATAAAGGCTTTTTTTCTGGTTAGCTCAGTTGAAATCTTATTTTCTGAACCACTCTCCATCACTTTTGTGGAGTACAGTAGTAGCAAAATTCTATTCTGCTATTTGAGTTGGTATTATAGAGAAGAATAAATGTTTCTTTTACTATTGGAAATATTTTAGTTTGTGCCACCCCTTATATTCAGTGATTGGCAGTTCTGAGAACCATTGACCTGATATTAGTGTCTCTAAATGTGGGATGGTAGAGGTAAAGCAAAAGGAACCATGTTCTCATCCAGCCTGCTAACATAAAACATAAACATAACTTCACTCATAATAATGTCCAAAATTACAGATATATTTAAATATATCATGAGCAAAATAAAGAACATTTTCTTTCATAAGTAGAAAGAACAGTGCATTCCCATGCAGCCTTGACGAACTGTAAATAATTCAGCTCTTTGTTTAGCTCATACCTCACTCCTGTACCATGCTTTGATATATGCCTTTTGGCTAATAATGTATCTTTGGAGAACATGGAAGTGAAACTGCTTCTGGCTCTCATGGCATCTTCTAGTTTGTAGTAATGTGTATAAACAGACTGAAGCTACAACAAAGCAAGCCAGAAGACCACAAGAAGTCTTCCCTTTCCTTATTTTCCCTGCCTAGAGTGAGGCTGAATACACAGGGAAATGGGAAGTGGAAAGGTGATGGGTGAGAAGTGCTGCATTCTTTTGCTGGCAGTCAAGATTTCCTCAAGGATGTTCCCCTAGCCTGGGACTGAGAGACTTTGCTTTAATAATCTGAAGTTTGATTGCTCTGACTCAGGTTGCTAAGGCACAAATCTTATGAACTGTGTTAAATTGCTCTTCCCCTCAGCTTACTTTCTAAGGGGAGCAAAGAGCCCTAGTCTGCTCCTTAGGTCATTAAACAGCTGGCTGTTTTGACAGCTGGGTAATGGGAAGGCCTTCCTAAAGGGGAAAAGAAAAACTTTGTAATGTGTTTTTTTTCTCTGAAGGGTGTTGTCTGGGTATAACATGGCCCCAAGCAATGAAACTCTGTTATCACAATACTTGGTTCAGTCAATGCTAGATCAAAGGTCAGGAATCCTGCTCCTTTTGTCAATTTAAGGTAGCAGGGATTTGGCCCCATCTTCCAATCTCCCTCACAGAAGTCATGGTTTTAACATGATAGTTTTCAAAGGCTGGTTGCTGTACTGCATTTTGCAAGATTTATGAGCTGATACGTGCTGTCTGTGACGCTTAAGTATGCAAAGTGCATGGAAAGGTTGCCACATGCACAGCACCTCATAATCTTAGATGAACATCCTTCTATAGGAAACAGCCCCTGTAAACCTCTTGTTTTCCAGCATCCATTCCATCACAGCTATTTATCTCCTCTAGCAACTTTCAGGTACTTCCAGCTTTCACAGACTGATGTCTCTCTCCCATCTTCCTGCTCTTCCTCACTTCTTAGCAGTTTACTTACTCAAATTAAAATAACTTGTTCTTACTAAATGTAGTCTTTTGCCTGCCAGACTTCCTCAGCACTAAATGCTTTTACTCAAAGTTCATTGAGGTTTTCAAGAAACAATCCATATCCCCAGGGAGCTGCAAGCTTCTCTGCTTCATGTCTTTGTAGTTGCTAGGGTTGTCTGGAGTGGAAAAATGATGAAAGAAATAGCACAGAGTAATAATTAAATATGTCAGGGACTTGGAATCACTTCTTCCAACAATGTGTTGTATAGTTGTGTTCCCTCCCCACAATCTGAGAGATCACCGGAGATGGTTCTGCATTGTTAGTACCCAAAATACCTTTGTCTCCTAACAAAAGGTATTTCAGGACAAACTGGCTGGTTTGGGATTAGAAAGTCATTAATGCTCAGACTCACTAGTTTTTGATTCCAAAAGGTCGTCAGACTTCAACAACTCAGTCTCTGCTTCATTCTCTCTGCCTTTGTGAACGTTAACGCAGTCTAGTCAGTGAGCCAAACTTGTGGGTTTTCATACCCATCAGCTTTGGATTTTTTACTGTTGACATCTTTCACACAAGGAGGGGAATGGTACATGAGCTTTAGAGGTATAGATTTCCTCTTATGAAGTAGTTCCTCATCCATATAAATAATGGTCCCAAATCAGCTGCATTTAAAGTCAGAGGAAGAAACTACAGGTTGTCAATAACAGAGTACTGTACTATGTATTGTCCTCTTGGGTGGTGGCTGTGATTATCATTCTGCCTGTTCTTTTCTGTAACTCATTTGCAGTTGTCAGACTTGCAATAAATCCCCTGGAGAAGACATCTCAAGATAACGAGGCAGCCTGTCTCTGAACTGGAACTCGCCTTCAGAATTCCATTTTTATATTGCCTGATACTTAACCTCTCTATATGGTAGCCCTATCTATTTGGGCAGGCTATCTACTCTCTGGGGTTTCTTCTGTCCCTGATGGTATGTTATGGGTTGTTTTGCTGTGGTTTTTTTTCTCCCCTAGGTCACTGAGTGTGGAGAAATGATAGGGGATCTTTTTTTTGCTATCCAGAGTGATTACTGGTTTTAATTGCAAGAGGTTATGAGAAGTCAAATTTCTGTAATTACCACTGTTATGGTTGTAATGCTGGACCCTGTGGAAACCTCAGAAAATACTTTAAAATAATAATCTGAAAATCTGCCCTATTTACTCGATGTCTTCTCAGCACAAAAGAAGTGCAGACTGCCCATTGTGAGAAATGGTACAGCAGTTACTCGCCCTTCTTGGCCAAGTAGTTAGCGGCAGGAAAATACACCATATGAGCCACATTTACAAGAAGCAGAAGGGGAATTGTCCTTCACAGAAGGATATTTGACCTGTTGATATCTGGGATGGTGAAGTCCTTGTTGAAGGATGTTGTGCTTGTTAAGAGTGTATGTAGATGCAGGAGGTTATGGGACGAGTACTAGCAAGAGAAATCCATTGAGAATTGCTAAATATGTCTGGCTGAGGGAGTAGTTAAGAGAAAAATAGCTATAGCATTCTGAAAATAACTATAGTATCCGGGCCACTAGGGCTTACCTACTGCTAGATTCAGGTTGCACCTTTAAAAACTGCTCCAATGTGACCTGTGGCCAGGGTCTTAAGTCTTTTCATGTGTCACTGATTTGTGATGCCAAAATAAGAAGCTATCTAGCAGAAGGAAAGAAATTAAGAGGTCATGAAAACATGCTGTGTTTGATCTTCTCAATGATCCACCCTATGTATTCACTGAAATTGAGGAAAACCCTGTCCCCCCTTCCCTTCCATCACCTTTGGCTAATAGGAATTGGAGTTGTATTTTTGTTTAGCAGAGCAAACCCTGCACTGACTAGAGAGGAGTGCAAAATATTTGTAAGGCAGAAGTTGTCAGCCCTCAGATAATCTTGAATTTCTACGTGGCCTGCCATGTTGAATTTGGGAGTGACAATTCAGCACAGCAAGGGATGTGGTGACATGTAAATGCATCACTGTAGTGCCTCAGGGAAATAACCCATTGCCTGCATCAAAGAGCAAGGAAAGATACCTAGTGACAGGAGAATGTAAACTAATAATTCATTCCCTTTATAGAGAATCCAAACATGCTATTTTATTAAGCTGATTTGAGATACTTTCATCTTGAGAAGAATTTACTTGTCTACGCATGTCTTATTCTGCCAAAGCACTATTGCAAGTTTTGATATAGCTGTGAGTATCAGGCTGGTGACTAGGGTTTAGAGAACCATGAGAGAGACATATATTTTCTTTTTTCTTAATTTTTTATTTTTCATTATTTTTTGCACTGCAATCAGACTATAGAAATCATAAATAAATTTGTTGGAACTACTTAGTGACATTTTTCACAAGTTCCTATAGGACTAAGTTGAATATATTAAAAAAAATAAATTCAATTACTTAACAAAAGTCTGAGTCACACGCATTAAAAAAGGTAGTTGAGTTTGCTGTTCTTTAGACAAGGCAGGTGAACTCATACTCCAGAAATATTTGATTCCTGTAAAAATAGTTTTTTATGGTTTCTTCTATCTTCCTGTCTGCTGTCTGGGTCTTCAGATGAGTTTCCTTCACAACCTACCTGCATTGTGGAATAGTAAGGAAGTCTGTATAGATAGCATTAATTTTAAGCTCACATTTTATTGTTGCTGGATGGCAGAACAGGACTGTTTAAAAAGAAATTGTGTCACCTCGATCAAGAACTTGAAATAAAGTCTATCTAAATGACAGTTTTTCCAACTGATTGCAGTTGGCTTTGTCTACAATTCTGAAGATTCTCAGTATGTAAATACTTAATCCAGTATGTAGCTCCAATAATAAACACTCTTTTTCTTGATATAAAAGTTTCTTTGTGTTAGGATTTTGATAGTTGTGATGACCATAAGTGAAGCAAGTCTTCTGTGGAGAAAGACCGTATCTTTTTGTAAGACTTATTGACATATGAGGAAAAAAATTACACATTTCTGAACAAACAAGGCCTTTTGGGAGTCATCAGCCTTCAGCAAATTACAGGTTAGAAACAGTTGCTCAGAGTTTAATTTATTACATTATCTAGGTAGTCAAATTGAGTGAATAGGGCAGTTAGTACCTGCTGAGCAGAGGAGGATGTTTCCAGGCAGGGGGTGATAAGGCTGTTAGTCCCTGTAGGAGACCAAGAGAGATGGCTAATTATTGTCATAGGAGTTAGCAGGGAATAAGGAAAATGGAGAAGAACGTAATTTGCTGAAAAGCCAAAGCTTAAATGTCTTTTAAGGTCTTACTCCAATTGCTAAGGCCTTGGGAACTGCTTGGTACTTGGCCTGGCACAATGGAAAGGGGCAAGCTGACCCCATCACAGTCAAAAGCCTGGAGTGTGTGCATTTCATACCAACCATTTAGGCTGGTGCTGTGCTGTGATACACAGATGACTGGAATTTAAAAGAGGAAAATCTAATAAAGAAAAATAATACATTAAAAAAGTTGATAAGAATTGTTTTCGGTGCACTTTTCTATTTTAAGACATGTGTCTCTGTTTTCATCGTAATAATACTTAATACATAATAGTAATATACTAATAATTTAAAAAAAAAAATCTCCTTGCTGCTGTGTTTTGTTCCAGGTAATAAAACCTAATAACCTGTTGATCAGTTTACCTTAAACGTGAATAAAAATTGGGCTTGGATTGTGCTAATTTGCCAGTTTGATCTAAGACGTCTATTTTATTCACTTCTGGCAAGGTGATTTTAAATGGCTGGATTCATTCACGCTTGTTATTCAAAGGAGAAAAAATATTAAGTGGTCTATATTTTTTTGTGCCTCCTCTTGTGCTCTTTCTCCTTTTCCAATCTCTCTGAGGGAAATGATGTATGATTTTTATTGATGAGCTCTATATTTGCTCCCATCTTTTGTCAGCAACTCTTAGCTACCGTACCATATAATGAAACAATAATGTACAGTTCCTATGGGCATAAAAATAGTAAAATCCTTTGTTCCATTTCTGGCCAGTGACATAGTCAGCTTAGGAGTCTGAGTTAACATCCAGAAATGTCTAGCCAAGCATCTCATCCCTGATTGTCACAGTTACAATGTTTCAGTTTTTTCAAAGCTTTTTTTGTTAAATGCTACTTTTTCCACATAGGCACTTTATCTTAATGTAAACAACTTAAGTCAATGTGATAAACAATTAGCATTTTATTGACATACGTGATACCTAGAGTGAGTAAAGATAGGGCAGTTCTCCATCACAGGGTTGGTTATCAAAAGGATACATTAATTTCAATGAATTTTGGATCAGGAAAGCTTTCAGATCTTCCTCATGAAATTTTGCTCAGAGAAAGAGAAACCCCTCACAGTATAGGAACTTCTCTTAAAGTATGAGTCCTGCTCTTCGGATGACCTAGCTGCTTACTTAGCGGACTAGTCCTAACGCAAGTAACACTGTGTGTCTTGGTGCTCCCACATCGTCTTTGAAGACAGTTTGCACCAGTATTTCAGAAGGTTGGAGCTGATATCTCACTTTGATTTGCTTTTCATTCAGTGCTTAGCAGTGTCTTGATTTGAAAAGTACTTGAAATCTGTGTGGGTCTCCTGACATCTGTTCTCCTTGAGACAGTTAATTTAAAAACAGGATTTGAAGGGACCTCCCCCATTTTTAAAATCCAGTTGTTCAGAGTTGAATGACAATCTTTCATCTTATCCTTTTAAAACTGCATCAGAGGTCACCTTTTTCCTCTGTTACTCTCTTTGCAAATTTTTCTGTAACCTCAGTCTCTTCACAGCTAGAAATACTCCTCCAATTTCCAAGCTAGAGATATTCTCGCCAGTTTACCCACATTTGTGTCTCAGCCAGGCCTGGGATTTTAGTCCCTTTACGTGTCATATGAAATACATTTTCCTTTCTAATCCTCTGCAGAAAACAAGATATCCTTTTTATTGGATAATATCCATAGAGTGATTAATGAGGAAAGTAAGTGCCCATTTGATGCTCTAACCCACAGGTAGAATGAGAGCTTAGAAATACTCATTTATTGTTGTTCCTGTTCAAGCTGTGATCTTGGCCTGTATCCTTTGGTAGGCTAAATGTTGAGGATTTCAGTTCAGCTGTCAGTTTGAATAATCTCCCAAGTGCTTATTACTTTTGATTAGTATTCTGTGAGAGCAAGTGGGATGTATCAGAAACCTGTCACCTATTGCCCAAGCTGTAGTGTTGTAGCAGTCTTCTCTCTTCATTCAGCAGTACATAATACTGCATGAAGAAAGGTTGGAAAAGACTGTAATGGTTCATTAGAGTTATACAGGTTTTATTGAAGTCCTGCAGAAGTCACTGGAAAGACTCCAGTCAGATTTGGATGAGGTTTATGGCTCAGAGGATCTTCTATGTAATCCACTTTTATCCTCATCCCTTAGCAACTGTGTTCTTCCATTCTCATTTTAATTGGAATGGCTCCGATTCTTCCTTTAAAATGCTGTAGTATGCTGTCGCCTGTTCATTCAACATCTTACTTGAACAATAACCACCTCTGCAACCAGTACGCTGCCTGCAGAAATCCATGGTGCTCGCACTCTTGTCTTGAAGCAAGTGTCATGGTAGTCAGTGAACAAATTGCAAATATCTCCATTGCATTTCTAGGTTCAGAATGTTTCTCTTGTGAGAACAATAAGAACTCCTGGCAACTTTTCAATGCTTGTGAGAGGAGTCATTGATCAGTCTGGAGATGATGGACTCAGTGGAATTCTCAAACACCACATGATAGCTGGAATTTCCAGCAGCCAGGTAGAGCTGAGTGTCTCTTTTGTTTTCTCTAGGGATTAGACTCTTCTTATCCCATTTCCTAGCCAATGAGCTTTTACTTTTCTGTTAAACTGGGTTCAATTATAAAATCAAGTGTCTGACAGAAGTCTTGCATGTACCCTGGAGAGTTCCAGAACTGCTGCCAATTAAAGCAAAATGCTCCTGATCGGATGCAGGTTTAGGAGGAGCTGTTTGCTTTTCTGACTTGAACCTGCTGGAATAATTTGTTTGAGAATAACATTCAGGGCAAATTTAACAGTTTTTATAATGGGAAGCTATCCCATTTCAGTGGATGAACATTTTTCAAAGTAACTGTTGTGTATTTCTTTTTCAAATTTTCATGTTATTGTCTCTAGGAAGGTAAACAGCATTGGTCAGTGTAAGGATGCCAGCAGCTACTGCTGGTGTGTATTAACTACATAATCTGTTGTTGCTCTGGAATGCTGTTTTAAGGAGGTGTTTCCCTCCTTAATGAGTTGGTTGAACTGATTTAAGTTCCCATGGCATCAACTGGTTTATTTAACTTTTTTTCCCAAATGTCCCAGCTAGTTTTTAGCTCTGACTAAAATTAGTTATGGCTTTTACATCATGAAGGTCTCAATTCTTGAGTAAGAGTAACAAAAATACCTTGTTAAAAGAACCCCCACAAAAGGCCTCTTTTCTATCCCCCAAATGTACCTTAAATCCCATGTACACAAAATATTGCAGCACTGCCTTCGTGTGTTCCCACCTGCTTGTTCTTGTGTCAGGTGGAAGCACGCGTACTCTGCTGCAGGGTGGTCAATGGAGACGCTACAGAGCTTGAATTCTCACCAGGTTAAGCATGGGAGGAGATGTATAGGTGCTGCCTATATGTCCCAGCATTGGCCATGGGTTCAGTTCACACTCTGCTGCTCCTGTCCCTGTACAAGACTTCTGTGTGGATGGCGTGAATTACTAGCTGGTGTAGACAAGATTGTTGCTGAGTTTTTCAAGAGGTCACAGCAATCCATGAGTTTAGGACTAGTTGCACATGCCGAGAACCTCACATCAAAAGCAGACAGAAACTTGACCTTATATCTGGGCCTATGCATATGCATCAGGGGTGCTTTGCTATGGTGCTGCTGTAAATAGTTAAAAGCTGAAACTCACTGCACAAGGTCTTTACTGGCTTATTTTAAGGTCATGTGAAAATTTGTTGTGCATTGCAAACATGTTTTTTCATTTTAGCGTTCACCTTCTCTGGCACCATTAAGTCAGTCTAGGCATAGCTTGTCCTGTCTGCAAAGAGCTGAGACAAAAATCCTATCCGAATGTTGCAAATCCTCCCCTCTACAGTCTTGCATTTTGTTACAGCCTCCCACTGCCAGTGAAGCAAATTAGATACTTCAGTGCAGACTCAGATAACATTTGAACTCTCCTCCAAGCTCCAGTGTTATGTATGTATAAGATCTGTAAATGTTTACTACTTCGTGTGGAGTTGTTTGAATCACTGTAAATGTCTAAAATTCCAAACAAAATTTTTCTTTGGCATTTTAAATGTCTAAACCTTTAAAAAGCTCTAGAGAAAGTTAACCATATTTGTTTATATCACTGCAGCTGACTGTTTTCTGTAATTTGTCATGAATTTGGTTGAAAATGGAGGTAGAAATATAACAACAATGACAAAAAAAAAAAAAAGCCTGTGGTATCTCTTGTGCAGGCAGAACCCAGCAGGTAGTAGAAACTTTTTAAAGGTTGAGAGCCAATTTTCTACTTCCCACCTGACTAATGTTCATATAAGTTTGGGTAAGATTTGGATTTTATGTCAAAACTCTTCCTAATATGATATATCCGTACATTCCTTTTGCCATTGGTAAATCTGGTATGTAGCATTCTTCACCTAACAGGGCCGGGAATATGTAAATAGCTTGATATAGATATGTATCTATCAAGGGTTGTTTCATCCAGTGATAACTTGGTCTCCTTCTGGCACTTCATTTATTTTCTATTTTAAAATAAAGATTAGAAAGACATCTGAAAGTGATGGGGAACAGTTCCATCAGCTGTCTGAGATTTCAGAGAGGAATTCCCCAAGCGTTGTAAACTTCCTAACATCCATCAAGTGCTGTTCATTATAATTATCCTGTTAGAGTGAGGTACCAGCTCTGCTGAGAAGCAGTACCATGGAGAAATACTTTTACTCCAGTGTTTGTATCAGATTCCAGTTGATATTTTGTAAAGCAGCCTAGTTTAAATCCAGCTGTCTGCAACAGTCTCCTGGAGTGGCTTTGAAAGTCATGACTCCTTAAATGCATCTCAGCTTCCTATATTGTTAAGGTTTTATTACATGGCTTGAATGACCCAGTTGGGTAATCTACAATGGCTGAACAGAATGGTGGAGTGCGGGAGAGCTGAGCACGCACACAACCAATGTGATCAAGCAATGCCCGTTTATTACAACTAAGAAAGCCCTTTTATAATGTTCTCCCGCACACGTGAGTAACATGCAGTATAAATCCTCAAGATTGTACAGTTAACTTAGCCCGCGCTTTAAACCTTCTTATGATTGGATAAAAGGTGCCACATCAGCCTTGCCAGGCTTCCTGCCTTGTGGAACTTCCTCTTCCGTCCCAACCCCTTCCGGGGTTGTTTGTCTCGTCGAGTTTCTCCCCCCTCATTCAGGGTCACATCCTTATTGCATTCTTGCTCGGCTGAGGCTCTTATCAGTCTTGTTCTCACACAGGATTGCTCACATGTCCATTCTCTCGCAGAAAGCCCTCTAGAATCCCAACAGTGGAGTAATTTCTTCTACAAACTACAGTGATACATGCAGGTACAGGTTCTGCTGACTGCTTTGAGTAAATGTTCTGCACTTCTGGGCAAATTATGCCATTGATTTCAGGGCTGGATGACTGAGGTAATCAATTAAGTTTGGCATTGAAATGGTGTTGGATTTTACCATGCTTGCTGTGTGTGTAATGTTTTAATAATTCCTCAAAGTGCCCCATGAAAACTGTGGGACCTAGCACTGTCCAGGACACATCACTACTTTTTCATCCCACTGTAAGTACTTTAGGCAAGGGTCTTTTTGTCTGAGTTTCCTTACGAAATTTGAAACAATTTCTGAAAAATTCTAATTCTGGTATTATTATTGTGAAGTGGACTTTTATTATTTGGAGTAGCACAAGACTGCGTCACTCTCAGTGAAAGAAAACATAACCAGTACTTCTACTGCAAACTATACATTGAATATTTGAAATAAACTCAGGAAATTTGCCTCACGTTTTGCCCCATGTAGTAGATTCAAGTGGATGAGGAAATTTTTACTTTTAAGGCTATGTAGCACTGGTGTAAATGGGGAAAAAATGTACTGTCATTCATGGTTGAATTTTGGCTTCAATTTGGAATAAAACTAGTGTGTTTGGTAGGATCCCTGTGCATTGGAGGATGCTTTTTTCAATTGCAGCTTGCCTTGTTCACATCCCTGTAGTCCAATAAGTGAAACTCCAATGCAGGACACTTGTATGAAATCCCACAGCACATGAAAGTGCAAGCAGACTTGCTCTTCCTTCGGTGTCAGTTCCTGAAGTCAGCATAGATCCAAACGAGTTTGATTTTCTTGACATAAAGCTAAATTTGAGCTTGACATGGGAGGTGCTGGGAAGCACAATGCAGATATGGCTATGTGGAGGTGGTCTGTCTGGGCTAGCAAATAAGCTGTTCTTCACCCAGGCATGGTCTCAATACAGGATATTTGGATGCGTTTATATCCTTCTAAGAACTGAGGTTTTGATTTTTGATACCCCTTATTTGGGGTGAAAGTAAAATATTTGTCAGATGTGTTTTCCCAGAATAGAGAGATAAATTTCCTAATGAGTTCCAAAGATCTCTGTCTCAATAATAATACCCATTTTGGCCTTGAGGGACATTAGAAATCCAGTCAGCTTATTTAACTATGGATATTTTAGGATGACCAAAAAAAGATTGTCGTGTTGATATACATTTGATTTTCATTATTTGCAGGGGAACGTGACTTTTTCTTGCTCAGAACCACAAGTTGTTCCTATCACCTTTGTCAGCACCAGTCGTAGCTACTTACTACTACCTGGCACTCCTCAAATCGATGGTTTGGCAGTCAGTTTCCAGTTTCGAACATGGAATAAAGATGGCTTGCTTCTGTTCACCGAATTGTCTGAAAATTCAGGACCTCTCTTGGTTTACCTCCATGGTGGGAGATTGACACTACTTATTCAGAAAGAGACAGAGAATCCGGTGGAAATCAGTGAAGGTACTTAATTTTTATTTACTCTTACCTGTGTCCCTTCAAAATACAAAGGTCCAATCCCACAAGCTAAAAGGATGGTGCAATAAGGAAGCACCCAATCTTCCTTTCTTTTTTCAAATTTTGTCTTGCTTTCTAGTGTAGAACCACTCTGTGCAGCTTGAGGTGGATCTAAGCATGGAAAGCTGGCATCCTGAGATCTCCAGACTCAATCTACCTGACAATTAGCTCAGCCTCTGTGTTCTTAAACAGTCACACTAAATTTTCATCAATCAGGTCACATGAAGACCTTCCTGTTTCCCATCCTTAGATTGTGCTGAAGTCAGCTGGGAGCCAGCTCAGCCGCTGCACCATTCCCCAGCACAAGTTAAGACAGCCTCAGAGCTGATTTTCTTCCTCTCACTATAGCTTTACACTCTCCCTTTAAGCTATGCTCAGAATAGAGAGGGACCATGGACGATTTCTGCTCACACTCCCTCACTGCCTTCCTTAGCCAGTTTGCAAGTTGCTTTGTGCAGTGCAGCTGGTGGGATGCAAGAGGGTGGAACGGGTTGTCTCTCTGACTTAAAGTTCAGGGGAAATTGCTTGTAAACACTTATCAGAACAGATATGCATTGGCTCACAGAGGCAACAGGGAAACAATTTCAGACTGTACAACAGAGGCAGGACCAGAGTGGCCCAGCTGCCGTCCCAGTACGACCTATATAAGCCGTGCTGGCATCCCAAACAGAAATGTTCTTATCAGGGCCTCTGCACATCCCTTGCTGCTACGCAGCCATGCTGGGTGGGAAACTGGGAAATTAATTTTCTGCACAGGTTGAATACCCAGTTTCCAAGGGTGAATGAGTAATAGACGGATAGAACTCAGATGGAACTAAATAATAATAGTATTTTCTAAAAGAGCAGCTGTTTAAAAATATGTAATATTAAAATATTCCCAGTACAGACTGAAAGAGGGCAGATGTGTCTATTAAAAGAAGCAGAGATAAAATCTGACAGAATTGTCAAAGCAGACCTGTTCTGCATGTGTGTTTCATTCCCCTTTATGATAGAAAATGAGGCAGCCCGGCATCTATCCTCATTCATGTAGATTGGTACAGCCTTAGCTTGCTGCAGCTGAACACTGAAAATTGCGTTTCCAGCCTTTATTGCAATCTTAATTAAATTGTTGTCAAAGCTGAGACAGTGTCAATATTTGGTTGGGTCTGTTTGTTTTATGTAGTTCTGAAATCATGAACCTGAGCCCAGCCTTTGGTGTTCTCCAAAACATTGCTAAACTGCCTACTTACAAATGGAAAATATGCAGAAATTTTAAGTGCCATGTTCTGCAGATGTCAGATACAAAAACTCATGCTTCCTCAAGGATAGAGTGATTTTTGTCCCAAACGGGACCTATTTTGTTTTGACATCTTTTTAAACTTCAGCGACATATTTCACTTCAAAATGGACTCATCTAGTTGAAAAATCATACATTTTTGCTGGCAAACCAACCTCTTATTCTATGGAAATTGTGCATGCATTAACAGCCATTACTGTGGAAATTGTCTCATTTTCAAATTCATAATGAAATGGCTTTCCATACACAGAGCACCCACAATTTTTTTATTTTGTTTTGAACTATTCTCACACCTCTTTGTGTCACTAAGTGCTCGTTTGTTTCTTCTGAAAGCTACATTAACGAAAAGTATTTCATTAGAGAGGGGAGTAAATACTAGTTGTCTGCCCCTGATCTCAGTGACTCCAGCCTGATGGCAGCGTATTTTCAACTGTAATTAGGTTACTTTTGATCTGCACCACTGTGTGTGAGCTCAGCTTTCCCACTGATTTTCACAGCTGTCAGAATAGAGGATGTAGAGTTTCTTTGTAGCTTTGTGGTGCTATTTCAAGAGCCATGAGATGCAACACTGATTTTTCAGAATAAGGAAACAGAGAGGTTATTTCCCACTTTGCACAAGTGTCTAGAAGAAAAAGGGGCCACCCAGTACCATAATCTGTCATGTACCTTCACAGGTTCCTGATCAGAGCAACAATCCCAGCTCTCACAAGACCCATGTCAAAATCCAATATAAGGATTCAGTACATCCATCAGATAGTCTGTGTGCTAACTTACTGCTGAAGGGTTTTAATAAACAAAAATTCTACTTAATACCTACAGGAGTTTGTCAAGTTTCATACTGGAGCCTGAGACAGGATATGGCCATCTCACTGAATCTAATTCACTGCAGTCTCAGGCATATGTTTAGTACCAGAAGCTCAACAGAGATCTTCTCTGTGTCCTCCTGTGAGCTATAAGCATTTCCCAACAGACTGAAGATAGACATAAAACATAGAAGACGGTAATAATGTGCTACCAGAAAGGTGAAGGGCCTGACTAGCTTGATGAATGCCTACAGTACCAGAAGCTGGTTAGATTAAAATGTAAGATGACCACCTTAAATACTCTTGAGAGCTTTCCCTTTCTTGGGCGTTTTCTTCTATGCCAGTTTGTTTCCAGAGGTAATAAGCTCTTTTCAGCTGCCAGTTTTCCCATTTTTGGGGTCAGCTGCACATTTGTGATCACAAGTTGGAAGCAAAAGGAGGCCTGAAGAACACAGTTGTCTCCCGCACCTCTTTTTTTCACTCCTCGCACTTGTATTTTCCCAGGCACCAATCTCCACGATGGGCTTTGGCATTCTGTTAACATCAATGCCAGAAGACATCGCATTACCCTGACACTGGACAACAACGCTGCCACTGCTAGCCACGCAACCACTGTCTCAAGGATCTACTCTGGGAACAGCTACTATTTTGGAGGTAGGTTGTTTCAGTCAGATGCAGGACAGGTTTTCATGATGCAGATCCTGAGGTGCTCACCATTGATGTCTCCCCAGGTGCACTCTGTTTGCAGCTAAGAGCAAATGTTCTAATAACTGATTTTAGACGCCCTATTGAGCTGCAATGCATATAGCACCATGGGAAGATCAAAGGGTCTTGGTCAACCCTGACAGAGGGAGAATGAGCAGAAATGCTAACACAGCTGTAAAAGTGGACTACTGGTAGTGGTAGCCAGTGGGTACCTACATCTAGCTGGCAAAACATGCGAAAGCTACATAGCTGTCTTAGTCACAAGTGTTTTTTCTGGTTAAAAGGCCTTAGGACTATGAGTATTATTAATATTCCTGTAGATATCACTGTCCTGATCAGGCTCAGTGACTTTAGACTTCAGAGCTTAATTGACATATGGCTCAGATCTACAAAGGTATTTAGGTACGGTGCTTTCATGGAAATGAATGTAGGTTTAGCTCACTTGTGAAAATGGAAAGAACAGTCTTGAAAAATACTACCTTCTGCTTTTTGGAGTGCAAGCATTAATTTAGATAAAGGGGGTGTCATCAACTGTCTTTTTAATATATTTCTGTGTAGTGCTTACTGCAGTGAGGCTCTGATCTTCATGAACCCTCCGGATACAGCACTGAGTGAGGATGCACAGAAGGCTTTGGATCTCAGAGCTGGCCAAATACTGAGGAAGCTCAGATACAAATGGTTTCTTTCTTGCTGTCCACAGAATTTCATCCTTTTACTCCGTGCATTGCCTCAGCAGCAGAGTGCAACCCATAATGATATTACAATTTGCACAGCTTTTTTTTTTTTTTTTATGGGAGTCAGCTGCTATCGACTGTGGAGTTTAAAGAAAATGGAAAAAAAAATATTTGATTTTGCTTAGCACATGTGAAAACCTCATACTCTGATATTTCTAGTGGGCGCTGTCTTTTTTTTTCTTTTTTATTTATTTTTTTTTTTCTTACTGAAGCATTTATAGCACAGAAGGTTGTGTAGCACAAGGAATGAAAACACTTGGAATAATGAGCCTCCTAGTTCTTGCATCAGGAAATCCCAGCAGAAACAGATGAACATTCCAATATTCTTCTCTGCCTCTTCTCTCTTTTTCCACAGGGTGCCCTGACAATTTCACTGATTCCCAATGTTTAAATCCCGTTACTGCTTTTCAAGGCTGTATGAGGCTCATCTTTATTGATAACCAGCCCAAGGACCTAATTTTAGTTCAGCAAGGCTCCCTGGGGAATTTTAGTGATTTACACATTGATCTGTGTGGCATCAAAGACAGGTAATTGTTTCCTCTTTCTTGTATTTGTTCTTTTTTTCATCTTAGTGGTTTATAAATACAGGTTGCATTAAGTGAAAATTCTAATCTGACAACATTACGGATATTAGGCATAATAGAGCTACTAATGGAAAATATTACAGCAAAGATAGGAGGACTGGAGGGGAAATGGCTTCAATTACATGAGGCTCTCTTCACATTGACTTGTAGCAAATAGAGTATGCAAATTCAATCAAACTACAGATTGGTGAAAGGATTAAATTTTATGCATAAACAATATTTGATTGCTTTGAAGTTTTACAGGAAAGTGAAAGAGAAGGAAAAATTATTTGATTCATCAGAACATGTCATCCCCTTAATATATTAGCTGTTTTTGCTTAAGTAGATCATTTACAATTTTTCTTGTTAGCCATTACAGCACAGCACGTTTATCATGAAGATATGGTTACACCTCATGCGACATACCGCCCATTCAGTAGGACAATATAATGATGAAATGTCTGTATCTACCAGAGACACATTTCAGTTTAAATACTGATCTGTATCCCTCCGAAGATGAAACCTGACAGGAAACCCACATTTTCTCATAAAGAGTAGAGAGGAAATAAGCACCTTTTTTTTAAAAAAAAAAGTATTTCATAATTTCTCTTTTGCTCCCTATGAATTTTTAGTGTTTAAATATTTCTGAATTATTTCTGAAAATGTGTACTTTGAAGTTAGTATGTGGAATAATAGGCTCTGATTTTGTTTTTTTTTTAAATCTAGCTAAGTTCTGAAAAATGGAAATGACTGCAGGAAATTTCATGTGCTTCAGATAGTTGAGGGAGTAGTAAGGATATTTTGGGAATGCATTAGGAGCTTAAGCATTTAATGTAATTTTTTCAGACATGTTACTTAGGTGGAGCTGAAGGCCGATCTCCATTATTGCTTACTGTAGGAGAGACCAGCTACAATCTTTTGAAAAGTGGGCAAAATCTCTGTTAAGTGAGACCTTTGTGCTCATCTTTGTGTGTTCATGTTTGTTAACTTGTACGAAGGAAATACTGACTCTATGATCAAACCTGTTTCCATGTTTAACAAAGACTGAATTCGGGGGGATATAAATTTCACACTTGGTGTGCCTGGAAGATGGAATTGATAAGATGCAGCTGATTTAACAAAAGTAAAATGTAGACTTTCCTGAGAATTGAGAGAAAGAAAGTATTTTTCTGTTTTCTTGGGAAAACAGTTTCTTTAAGATCAAATGGGCCATTCAAATGTAACTTGTATATTTGTATATTGAAACAACAGAGAACTCTTCTGTTAAGATGCAGAGGTGCTGTGAAATGTCTCCAGTGCCTTCATTGTCACCAAGTCCAGGCTATAGTGTAAATCTGTGGTACTAGTGCAAGTGTCTTCATCAGCTTCAGTATCCTAAGGATGACAAGCAGCAGTCTGTGATCATACCATACGATTATTTAGGGCAAGGATTCAGAGATAATAAGAATGGTGTTACTTTACATAATCATTGCCTTGAAGATATCACACACGTAAACAAAAGTTATACATGATCTAGTGAAGATTAAAGCACTCTCTTCCAATACAGTTCTCTGGACAGCATTAAATTTATGTGTCTGTACTACATGATCAAGGTAAATCTATAGTAGTTATGATCATATAGCAGATATGATCTACCTAGATCATATAGTAGATGTGATCACAAACCCAAGGTAGATTAAAAAAAGGGAAAAAAAAAATTTTTATTTACAATTGGCAAAAGTGAGTCTCTTACGGCTGGGTTTGTTGTATCGGTGGAGGTGCCTTGAAGGGAAAGAGAGAAACCTGCCATGTCCTAGAAGTGTGTGAGCCTCACTGGCACCATGGAGACTGCAGCTTTCTCATTCAGTGAAAAACCCAGCACTCTTGTCCCTGTCTGGCAACACCAAAAACTGTGCTGAAGCTGTTTTGCAGGGAAGAAGGAAGGTTTTTAATTTTTTTTGTCTAAATCATATTGCACATTTTACACAACTGGGACACAATCTTGAGAAGGGTTAAATTTAAAGAATTGATTTCAGAAAGTTACAAAAGTTGTTCAAAGATCATAGCAGCAAGGGACAGTTGGAAAGAAGGATGAAAGTCAAGTAAAATAATTAAGGAAAATACAGAGAAGAGGCAAATCCTTTATGTTATTTTGACAGCACAATTGATCCTAAAGCAGTGGGTGAGCTGGGGCAAGACCGAACAAGAAAGTATTCATGGATTGTATTCCCTCTAACCATTTTTTAAAATTTTAGGTTGTGCAAGCCTATATTATGGCATAATTGGTTACAGATGGAAAGTCTGGGAGAACGGGAGACTTCCTGTCCAGCCTGCATGGTGTACCCTTGAGTATGTTTTCAGATCTTGTTCAAATTGGTTCATTGCACAAAATGTCTGACACTTCCAGTTACTGTAATTCAACTGGTCACCATAGTTCAACTTGTGATCTGTATTGCAGCAGTTCTGGGCTAAAGGAAAGTTGGGGTCTGGCTCCAGGCATGCAGTATCCAGCTGCTCATTCTGTCTATATAAGGAGTGTTAAAACACTGTAGAAACATCTTATTCGAGAAAAGTGATATCCCCTTTCTTAATTATAAGATTTATTGCTGTGTGCACTGTAAAGCACGTGTTTTTGTAATTTTAACGCATGTGGGAATTGTGTAGCTTAATTAACATATAAATGGGACATTTGTCTTAGTTATCTAAGCAAAAAACCTCTTTTGAGGAATATGCTTCTATTTAGAAAGCAGTTTATTTGTTACAGGCTTGTAGGCCAAGCTCATTCAGACTTGGGCTCTGAACGCAGTGGTTAGGCACCTCACTGCAACTTGTGCCTGCTCTTAAAAAGGGAATTAATGACTTTGTTTTGAAAGATGATAAACTGGGACTACTATTGATGCTGGCAGTATGTTTTTCGAGAGAGAATATAGCTGTGTAAGCATATTATACCCACACCATATCCCCCCCGCCCCAAACACCCACACCGGGTTTCTATGTGTGATGAGCCTCCATTAATATAAAGGGAGCCGTCTGAGGGGCTAAGCCTTAATATCTCTCATCTCTAGTATTTTAGCTATAGATGTGCTCAAGTGAACTTGGCATGAATGCCTTCTGTCTCCCTGTATTTGTTATTTCCATCCTTTAATGACTATTTCTTAGGAAATAGATGCCGTCACTAGCTGAGCTATCAGAGAGTACACAAAAATGGGGATATCCATAGAAATATACAGAGTTTTGCCTTCTTTCCATTTGGTGGCTGGAGGGACAGTGCCAAGTGAAGATGTTTTTGGAGACACACACAGACTTGACCCTGTTCTTGACCCTGCTTTGAACAAGGGGCTTTTGGTAGAGACCTCTAGAGGCTCCTTGCAGCCTGTGAACATGGCCACCCAGTAGCTGCTTTGGTCCTGTCTGAGTGGGTAGTTCAGGATATATCTGCAAAAACTAGGATTAGCAGATAACACACAGTAAACTCATGTCTTCTGAACTTTCAGTAGGATGTTAAAATGTTGTGCAGCCTGGAGCTGAACACAGCAATATGGACTGTCCTGATGATGGAAGAAGGCTAGTTAGCAACATCTCCTATTAAGAGACTGCTCGTTTCTAGCTCTCAGCTGCAATGCCAGCCAACATCACTAATGTTCCTATTGCTGCATATCAAGTCATCTCTGATTTGACATCCCTTTGTACAGTATCTGCACGTTGTCCTTAGGTGACACATCTTGTGCAAGGAGAGGCATCCCCAATCTATTCATATCAGAGCTGTGTCTGCTCCACAAGCCCTTGCAAAATAATTCTGTATTCCCTTCTTCACCTCCTTCAAGAAAAAGCTGTTCCTGCAAACTGTTCCCAATGCCTTGTGGAACAGGAAAGTAGAATCTGTAGGAGGAAGCAATTTTTCTTGTAGCAATCTTGGCATTATCCCTACTGCCTGCCTGCTGTTAATCCAGCTATTTTTTTCTTTTGTTCGTAGTACGTATATTTGCTGTGTTTGTCCAAATACACAGATTGCTCAGTCTTTTCTGAGGATGTTGCAAAGTGCGGTCGTTACACTGCTCCTGTTATGAAGTATTAGAGGTCGTGGCTCCTGTAATGCATTTATTCCCAATTCCAGTGAGAGGTAAAGAAAAATGAGACAATATCCTGCTAAGCCATGGATGTCTGCTCCATATTTAAAAGGAAGTAGATTTAATTTTATCCCTCTTTGTTGCTTTTTCAGGATTTCTGCTTGGTTAGGAGTGCAGGTACTCATCAGGGGTTGTTTGCTTTAAACTGAATTAATAAGTCAGAAAGTACAGTTTCTTACAGCATGCTGGCATTTCCCCTCTATGGCATGGTACAGAACAGAAAATAACAAGGCAGAGATGTCTGGAAGTGCAGGTGCCATGAAGCCCTTGAATTCAGAGACTTTTTGTTGGGGAGGGAAAGAGATATCTTTGGGTATCTATGAAGTCTTTTCAGCAGTACATGTACTACATTGACCATCTCCAACCAAAAGCCATCTGGCATAGTGCCAAATAAATAAATGCAAATGCTTTTTGAATTTATTTTCAGTTCAGAGTCATATAGGTTAAGTTCTTGCCTACAGGACCATACAGCTGTCACTCCTGGCGTTTTGCACTGTGTTTTTTGAGAAGGGAGGCATCTTCTGGGATGACACATTAAACCTAAAAGCTTCCACAGGAAAACCTGAGCTGCAAGAAAGTCTAATGAGAACAGAATAATTCTTTCTGTCTTTCACCCTGTACCATCTGTAGGGAGGACGTCAGTGTTAAGGGAGGGGGAGGTGGCAAGTAGCATAAAAAAGTAATTTTCTCATAGATGCTGTAATTCAGAAGGGATTCCCTCCCTTTTTTTTGAGCTCCACTAAGTTTCTAGCTTTAACTGTATGGCCAGGCTTCCTATTCTTCACCTGCAGGTAGCGTGTTAGGGGCTTGACAGATACAAGCTGGAAAGACTTTCTGAAGTATGTCTGGTTTAGTGAAAAAAAAAAAACAACACAACAGGATGTCACTTTCCTAATGGTGTCTTCACTTATGCATTTCCTTCTTCAGTATTTTATGGTGTTTGCAAAGACTTCTTGAGCCTGTCAAACAGCCTCCTGAAAATGGGTTAGGTGTGTGGTTACAGAAACTTCTCACTTGGAAGGGTAAGAAATCACAGCTGTATCTATTGCAGTGGCCATCTGGGCAGTGTGGCTGGTACAAAGCTGCTCTTTCAGTCTTTTTAACACTGATGAAAAGCACCAGGCTGCTGTCCCCAGGGATGCCAGTGCCTCCCTTCCCTGGCTAGCATGTGCATGTGGCAGAACAGAGAGTTGAGTCTGCTTGTGCCTTCTCAAACTGATAAACCCTAACCTGTTTCTTCAGAAGCATGACAAAGTAAGTATTTGTTTCTCTTGTGTCAATAATGATTCTCTAACCCGAGGTTTATTCAGTGCTATGGTGAGCCATAAGCTCAGATAAGCTGCTATTTTATTCACGCAATGTTTTTTCTTGTTGGCATAGAAGGAAAACCTGTTTGCTGCCATTCCCCTCATCTAAGCAGGATCCCTGAGCTGTACCACTGATACCAAAAATCCAAGCCGTTGTGGTTTGAGCCCAGAGGGCAAGTGATGCACTATGCAGCCACTGACTCACCCCTTCCCTCTCAGGAATGGGAAGGAGAAAATAAAGCAAAAGGTTCAGGAATCAAGATAAGGACAGAGAGGGATGACTCACCCATTACAGTCATGAGCAAAAACCAGGCTCATTAGGGGAAGAAAAAGAACATTAATTTAATCCAAACACTAACAAGAGCAACACTTAACAGATGGAATAGGACAGTGAGAAACATTACCACATCTTGAAAACACTTTCCCCCCACCTCTCCCTTCTTCATGGGCTCAGCTTTGCTCCCAATTTCTCTCTCTCCTTCCCCCCAGTGATGCAGGGGTCAGGGAAAGGGAGAGTGCAGGCAGCCCTGCTTCTTCTTTCTCCTCAGGGGGAGGACTCCTTGCATTCTTCCCCTGCTCCAGCATAGTGTCCCTCTCACAGGAGGCAGTCCTGCCCAAACTTTCTCTGATGCAAGTCCTTCACGTGGGCTGCAGCTCTTCCTGAGCTGCTCTGGCATGGATTCCTCCAGCGTGTCGCAATCCTCCCCGTGCTGAACTACAACAGCAGGGGCTTCTTCCCGCAGAGCCACGGCCTCCTTTGGGCACAGTCACCTGCTCCAGCGTGGGGTCCTCCACAGGCTGCAGGTGGGTCTCTGCTCTGCTGGTGACCTCCATGGGTGGCAGGGGGGCAGCCTGCCCTCTCATCACGAGCTGAAAGGGAGTGGCTCTGCACCAGCACACCTACCCCCTTCCCCCTTTCTTCCACTGACCTCAGTGTTCGCACAGGTGTCCTCCTCGCAACTCCACCTCACAACTCCCACTCCTCCTTCTTAAATACATTATCGCAGAAGTGTAGCCACCACTGTAGCCCTTTCCGCTGCTGCTGAAAACCCCTGCCACACACACAACCCCAGCACACAAGCTCTCAGCATTTACAGCCTTCCTTTTGAAATTTGGGTTCACTGGCAACTCTACAAATCTTGAAATACAAAACGGAGTTAGTAAGCAAAACAGGGTGGGCGGATGTGTCCAAGTGAGGAGCAGCAGGGGGATGAGCAGACCCTGTACAGTAAACACTAACCAGGGTTGCTATTTGGTGCTCAGCTCTCCTAGGTTCGTTAGCAGTCATACTTCTAAATTTCTATATAAACATGTTCAGAACCCAAACTGTTTCTTGAATGGCCCTGTCTATATGAAAAGACATAAAATAGGTCTAGAAAACATCCCTGCAAAGAAAGATTGATTAAATTATGTTTCTTTAACCAGAAAAGATTGGTGAGGGGAGGCAGCATAGTGGTCTTTAGTTGCTAAAAGACTGCTGCAGTGCAGAAGGGAATAATCATCTTTTCTGAGCAGGAAATACAGGAGAGCAGCTGTGGCATAGGCTGTCTGAGGAGACTGTCAAGTCTCTGTCACTGAAAGGCTTTACAAATAAGTTAGATGAATCTGTGAGAAATAACAAACACGGGTATGGATGATTGTGCCTTGGGTGTGAGGATGGACTAAGTGATCTTCTGAGTTCCCTCCAGCTCTGTGCAATTCTGTTGCGTTTGCTCAGGCTTCTCCTTGAGAGGGAACAGCTGTGTCTTGTTCTGGCTTTAGGGTTTCTGAAATGTCAACAACAATAACACTGCTTAAGAAAAAAAAAGAAAATCAAACTAAAAATATGTGGGAAATATCTTTCAAGAATTCAGCTCAATTTCTCACACCTGTGAGAAAGCTCACTTGGTAGATGTATCTCTCAGACAGTCTAAGGCAGTGCTGTGGCAGGGAATAGGAGACCATGTAGCCCATAGGTATGGTTTGGTGGCTTTTTTTTTTTAATCTGAGATGTATATGTTAAGTTTTAAGTGTAAGGAAATGAGGGAGAAGCAGCAACAGTTTCTACTCATTTCTCACTTCCGTGATTTGCTTTTTGCTTCTAAAAATGCATAATTCATTTTTACAACTGCAGGATGAAGCTCTGTGATTGCAGAATTTATTGCCCTGTTTTTTCTTGGGATTTCTTCATTGCAGATTCCATGATGCTTAAGAGTGATGGTTCAGCTCAGGCTGTGTCCTTTTCTTTGATGAACAGTAACTTCATTCCCTTTATTTGGCTCTCTATTTTCATGAGATCCTGTGACATCTTGGAGTTGAGGTGTCTGTCCCTCTTTCAGATGTAGTCAAAATGATGGTGAGAAGTTTGTAAGCTGTTAGGAAGAGGCGGGGACTGAGGCACTGAATAACTATAGGAACATCTTCCCCTTAGTAAATCAAGCTAACAACTGTGTGTTGATCCCTTCACAATCTCTATTTCAGTTGCTAAAAGATGAAACATAAATCCAGTTGGATGTATTCACTGACCTCAACCTTGGCCTGAACAGCCCTTTCCAAGAAGTACATCCTCACTGGGCCACTCAGAGGTGGTGCTGTGTATAGCTCTGACCATAAGAGTCTGTCATTCAGGCCTCATGGCTGTTTCTAAAACTGATGCTGTGTTCTTTTCTGTGTCACAAACTGTTCTCTACAAGGAGAGATTAAATAGTCTAGGACTCTTCAGCCTGGAGAAGAGCGAGCTAGGTGGGGTTGTCTGATGAGGAGTAGCATAAAGGAGGTGAATAATAAACAAGAATTTACTGTTTCTCACAAATTCATATCATACACAGCATCAAATTGGATGTTGTTAGACACTGTAGGGGTCAAACGTAAAGGAAAAAGCCAGTAAGGCATACATGAATCTGTAAGTCACAGCCTGCTGGAAGCTGGAAAAGTGTTCGGTGGGATGCTCTTAAACATGTTTCATCAGCATCTTTGCCATGACACTGTGGGAGTAAGGAAATTGGAGGAGAGGCTGTGTTGATCTGAAGCAAAGTCTGGAGGGAGGTGATGATCTTACAACTAGGAAGCTCCAAGTTTCTCACTCTTTTAAAGACATGCTTTTCATTGTGGGTAGCTCTTTGTACCTCCGTTGTTCAAAACTGAAATATATTTTGTCATAGCTGTGCTAATCACAAAATATACTGGAATCTAATTGTGAATCTTGCTGAGTACTAATACTTTCTGCATTGTGCTTTCTTTTCCTACTTGGCAGTGGAATAGTGGGGGTGTGGGTCTGTCTGTGTGTGAGCAAACAATGGAAAGCATAGCCTGGTGGAAATTCAGGCAGCCTCTCATTTAAAAATAAATGAAATGGGTAGGAAAACAAATATGCAGATGCTGAGAATTTGGCCACAGTGTTGAGAAGCTCTGGGATTTCCCATTCAGCAATTGGCTGGAATGCCAGATTTTCGGCCTAGAAATACTAGCTTCAGTCCTGAAGCTGAGTTGGTTGTTTGCTGTGGTTGGCATTCTGTTCAGAGCATAGATGCAGGAATGTGGGCTCAGGAGATATTGCAGCTCAAGAGTTGCCATGGATATTAGGAAAATGTGCCAGAAAATCATTAAACCTCAGTCCAGAAACACTGTGGATTTCCAGCCCCTCATCATATGGCACAGATGCTCCCTTTGGGCTGAGCAAGGCTGTCTGCTCTTACAGCAGATGGCCCCCTTGGAATACAACAGCAAGGGTGGTGGTGCTGCCTGTAGGCATGGGTTGATTAATCTCATACACTTCTTGCATGCAGTGGGACAAACTGCTTTGCAGTGTTAGTCACAGAAAAGAAAATTCCATTTCTAGGATTTCTTGCACGCCATGTGTACACAAAGAGGTAAGATCTGGTCTGGTTTTCCCTACCAGCTCCTTCTAACTCTGTAAAGAGACAAGCTTAGGAAGCATTGCAGTTGGGACAGCTTGTGTTAAACAGCTGTCGTAAGGGGAAAACTGGCCTCATTTTCCTCTTACTTGATAGCTCTCATGGAAATAGTCTCCTTTGCCCCTCAAGATGGTGATTTACAAATGGTTGCTTCCACCAGGCTTTTGAGGTGCATCCTTAGATGTGTCACATCCTCTTGAGACACATCCTTAAGGATGCCTTTAGTTACATTATTGCTTTTGAAATCCTCAACTTGCATCACAAAGGAAGTGTTATTTAGATTGGCCAGTGACAGAGAAAAACTCTATTAAAGAGCCCAACATTTCATATGATTCTGATATCCCTGGCAGGGCTGAAAAAGCTTGAAACCCATTAACTTTTTGGTAGCAAAGTTTACCTGGACGCAAGTAGGGTTAAGGCAGATGCGGAAGCATCAGTGTTGTACACCCATTGTTATATTGTCAGAAATTCTATACACATTTGTACTTGAGTATATGAGACTAGGTAGTGTTGGGATTAAGGCCATTTATGTGTTGAACCTGTCGTCATTATTCATAAATGAACTGTGAGGATAGTCAGAACCTGCTTTCTTTTAGGCTCAGATTTTCATGAATGCGTAGATAAATGCATGCATTGCTCTCCCTGTCTACAACTGCTAGGGTACTTTAATCTGATTGCTGCTGTTCATGTTGATTTTGCGCTGATGAAGCTTTGACTGGGTTGTCCTATTTTTACTTGGCTGGCACCCTGCCCTCGCTATAGCAAATACTGACAGTACTTGTCAAGGACAACACTGGAAACTTCAGTTCCCTTAAGTGACCTGGGGGAGGGGAGAAGGAAAAAAAAAAATAAATTCACGTTGAATCCACCTTGGCAGGTGAATGGATGGCGCATCTTGCAGGCCATCCTGGGAATTCCAGAGATCTGCAAGGAGGAACACAAACCTGACCTCAGGTATTTTCTTAGGAATCCTGGCAGTGTTTCATCTCTGTAGCATCAGTGGGCAGACATAAGCACACGCTGATATTGCCATCCTTATTAAACCAAGATTCATCTGCATATTCCAGTTCTGCTCGCAAATACAAACGGAGAGAGCAGCGTGTGGTATACATAACAATCACTGCGATGGGATTGGCATTAACAGTTTACCTCGTTAGGGAAAAGCATACTGAGTTGATTCATGAGTTTGCTTTCCTGTACTACTTGGGTTATGAAGCACAGATAGCATCCTTAGTCCCCATCCTTTTATCACTACCCATGTTTTATCTGTGAAAATTCTTCATAACATTTTCTAAATAAATTAGCTTAAAGTGTTCTTTTTTTCTTGCTAAACAGAGCTGACCTTTTAAATTCCTGCTTTATACCTATTTCTTTTGTAGATTCCATTATATTTTACTATCAATTTTTACATGTAAGAAATCATAATAATTTTTGGCTTTTTCTTCTTTTTCTTTTAGTACTGAATTTAACATTGCTTCATGTGTTGTACTGTCAAAATGGGCCTTTGGGAAATTAATTACTATTGCAGGTGAATGGTGTTAGGATAAATCCGATGAAAGCAGTCTCTTTTTGCATTTCCCAAATCTCCTCTAAGATTTAATGTATGCCCTGCAGCAGAAGCCAAACTTTATATGATTTGGGGTTTTTTTTTCCCCAAAAAATTGGCCATGCAAACGAGAAAATATCCTGGCTAATTATGCCCAGTGAGTTTTGATTTTATTTATTATAGTCTCAGGCTGGGATTGAAAAAGCAAACACTTAATATTGCATTCACCCCCACATAAATACCTGCAGTGTTTTGCAGAAAGAATAAAGAAAAACCCAAACCAGCAAAACCCCACAATTTGGCATCCATTCTATTAATTCTCTCTAGTATTCCTACTTTCAGTAGTTATTTAGTGTCTTCTCTGCAGAAATGCCAATTATTTTATAGTCCAGATTATTTTCTCTTTGCAGGAAATCCTCTTACATTTTCCCTTCTTGGTTTTATAGCAATGAGTCAGATGTTTTTAGATCACACTCCTTGAATTTGGATGGTGATCAAAACTGGGATGAGTTGAAGACATAAGAGGGGATGTCATCTGTCCTTTTTTTAAACATTCCCGATTATGGGTAAATCCCAAAGTAGATTTGAATGTTGCCCACCTGTATTTTCATCATCAGCCAAACCAAAGCATTTAATGGTACACCTTCAGATGCTGGAATACCTGGATCTTTTTCTAGAATTGTTCTATTAAATGCCATATACAGGAGAGGCTGTCCTGCGTAGTTTTAAGGGTCTGATGGTCTAGGTTATAGTTCTTCTCATCCTTTGTGTCACCTTAAAGAGATAATTTCAGTCCTGTGAATGACTCTTTTCCCCTCACCTTTTGTGTCTCTTGCCTGTTTCAAATGTAGGCTCCAGTGTTTACAAATAGCACAGGGCACACTGAAGCTTCATGTCTCGTCAGTTTCTCTTTTAATTAAGGAAATTTTGGACAGATTTTCTAAAAATTTTCCTTTTTCATGCTTGTGTTGGTACTTTGTAAAACACTGACAATTTGCTTTGTGTTTGTGCAGCAAAAATTACAGTATTGCTAGAAATGCCTTATAGAAATGTCCTTTTTTCTTCTTCCTCTTCCTCTGCACTAAAACTAAAGCAAAACAGTGGAAAAAAATGATGTGGAAATGGAAGGGGGAAAATATCTTAAATCCAATCTATGTTACATGATGGGGAAGGAAAAGGTATAAAAGGTATCTTAATGACTTAATCCCTTGTAAAATCAATATACAGTGGAAAAACTACTATTAAACATAGAGAAATACATGATGTTCTGTGAGAGTTGAAGAACCCCTTGGGTCCCTCTCAAAAGTATGCACCTACATCACAAATTAGACATACTAACTGATGTAATCAAACCATTGCAGGTAGCTCATTTTGGAGTGTGAATCTTGGAAAACCCCCGAATACTGCCTAAGTTTTAGGGTGAAAGGACAGGATGAAGAAAAACTGAGCAAGATTTTAAAAATCCAAACCCACAAACACCCAAAACCTGGGTGTCAAAAGTAAAATCCCTGAAGTACTGAAGACCATCCTCGCATCTTCTCATATCTATTCTAATGTTTAAACGTAACTGGATAATGCAGGCAGTGACAGAGCTTCTCTCTCTGATAGCTTAAGGGCTGACTGACAATGAAGTGTAATAAAACCACGTAGAAGAATTTCCTCCTCTTGGACTGGTATATGAGTTTTGCACTGTCAGATGAGCTCTGTCTGGGTAGTTATAAAACAGGAATGTGGTGTGCAAAGCAAAGTCTCTGTAAAAATAGGCAGTCACAGTAGAAGATGCAACCTCTGAAGATGGGGGAGGTTTCTGTCCTTTGTGTTTCTTTAATGTGAAAGAAAGGGAATGCTCAGATTATTTGGACAATGCTGTGAGTTGATCTTGCCTGCCCTGCCTTAATTTTCAGCCTTTTTCTTTTCCCTGACTTTGTTTCCTACATGCAAGACCAGCTGCAGAAAACAATGATTTAGGCCTACAGAGGCTGCACTGCTCTGTAGAAATACTGTGTTTCAAAGCAAAATGAAGACAGATTCTTCAGATTTATCTGACATACTATATCTGAATTGGAGACAGATCATGGTTTACTTTAGTCTTATTCTTTTCCAGATAAGTAAGTTTGTTTGTTTATTTTCATGTAAACTATGAAAATGCTGCTGAATTCAAATCCCATTTGAATTCCCACAAATCAAGAACAGTGCTGAGCTGGTCCTTTAAAATGTGTTTAGTAATTGCTGTAAGAGATAACTACAGAACTTTTTGAGCAGGGTGAACTCCTTCCTGTAACTGCAGTGACTTGTACATGTGGAAAAGCTGGAGTTGGAGATAGATTTTGTCTTTGATACAGAGTGGAGGTTCTTCCACTAGTTCTGGAGAGGGGATTTGCCCTAAATGAGACCCCTGTGGAGAAATAAGGTGGTTTGAAGGTTGGTAGGGGGCTACTGAAGTGGCTTTTGGAATCCAACTTGAGTGTGGAATTGAATTTCTGGGGGGCCCTGAATGGAGTTCACCCCCATGCTATTCATTTAGAGTCAAAATTCATGGGATGTGCAACCCCGCAGTAAATTAAAGGCCAACTGCAGGGATGCATGTAGAATATAATATCCTGTCTTGTTTGTTTGTTTGATTTTTGCAGATGGCTTTTCTGCTTTTGCTTTGTAAAATGATGAATTCTAAATGGAACAGCTGTCTGTACAGGATGGTTTATTTGTTTCCCTTTTTTCATTTTCAAATTTATTTATATAAAATCCTTTCTGCTGATGCCAAGCCAAACTGTCAGCACATTTACCTCTATTAAAAATGTAGGTGTTCTAACAACAAAGCAATCAAACCTTAAAAAAATGCCTTTTATCTAAGGCATAGATAACAGGCTCTTTTCCCTTCACTTGTGCCAATCCCAGCACAACCTCCTCCCTCAATTCTGTCTCAGCCACATGCCTGAGGGCAGTTAGTGTCAGTGTTCTGATCTTCCAAATGTTGGCCTCGCAGTGGAATGCAAGTGCAGAGTCTGAGAATCAGCGTGACCAGCAATGGAAAGAACAATAAATTTTATAAGTTCAGTCATCAAGTTTTGTAAATCTCTGACAGAAGAAAAAACTACCTTTGTGACAAATTATCAAAATAATTAAAATTATTTCCGGTATGGAAAAGAAAAACTGTCTTTGTTCACATTACTCTTGTTCTGTTTGCACTCCATGACTTCTCATAACATAATGAATTTAGGGAAGAAAATGTAGATGTATTAAAAAATAAAAAAATATGCCACAACACTTTAAAAAAAAAAAAAAAAGGTTGTTGAGTTTTCTTAAGTTTCAAGAGAGAAGTTGGGAGGTGTGGTTATGAGGAGGGATTATGTGCTGAGGCAAACTAAAGATTTGAAGAGTGTTAACTCTTTTGCAGCCTGTCTTAATATTGTTTTTACTTATTCTCCCTTCCTCCCTCTGATTCTGGTAGTTTTCTTCTCTCCCTTTGGTTAGGGAGACCTAGCCTGCCATTTTACCACAAACAGACGTCCAGGGAAAAATGGTCCTGTGGTATTTTCTTTTATAATACTCTCTGATCTTCATTTGTTTTCCCCCTGGTAAATCCCTGAAGTTGTTACATGTTGTCTATGGCATAACACTGCTGGAGTTCTCTTTGAAACACTTGTCTGATCTCCCCTTGAACCTATTCCCTGTATCCAAAATAACCTTTGGCAAGGAATTTCACAGATACGCAGCTCAGCAGAGCAGGGCCAAAATCCATGCTGTTGTAATTGGCCTCAATCTACTGAATTTAGTGGAAAGACATCATTTTACCGAAGCAAAGTATAGGCTGTTACAGTAGCACCATGATGTCATATATAGTGCAGGCATACTATATTAAGTATACTATATTAAGTATATTCTTGTCCAAGTCTTGGACATACTATATTAAGTCATCACTGTTAATGTTATATTTTGTTAATTACACATTAAATAGCTACAGCTCATAAATAGGAAAACAAGCTGAAATAAAATGAATTTGAGATATTTAGTCAAATGTTTTCTTGACAGAAAAATGTCTAAATTTCATGTGGTTTTTTTGTTGTGACGTTGAGTTTAGGGACTTAGTGGTTGTCTCAAAATGATGTATATTGACAGTGTTAATACTGGGGGTGTGTGCTCCTTTTTTCTTTCTCTGAGAGTTCTCTTTTTTTCCTCTTTATTTAGGAAGAATAGAGAGTGGTGCAGGCAGGATGTGTTGTGCTGACTATAACAAAATCTGAGAGGTGTTTATTGAAAGTACCCAATTTATTTCCAGTCAAGAGTACCATCGAATATGTAGAACTCCTTCAGCCTTCCCACTCAAGTAATTTTGTCATTGTTATTTCTTCATCGTTCCTATCAAAGGGCCAAATTTTGCCCTCTAATGTCTATGCAGTTTGTCCTTTGAATTCAAAGGAAGCACACATACAGTTTTGGAGGTGAATTTTTCATCTAAGGGCAGTGAATGCTTTTGTGAGGGCTCTGTGTATTGCTCAGATGCTTAGATGGCTAAGGTGTGTTTTTCAGCTTGGCCAAAGGAGCAAAAATTTTATTTGCTTTGTTTATTTCTTTTATAAGATTCATTCACCATGATATATTCTATGAATTAATCTGGAAGATTAGAGTCCTTGGTCTGTCACATACTGTCTTAGGCAAATAATTAAATTTCAAAGTGTCACATTTATGATACTTGCAAAAATTGAGTTGATCTGTTTGTTCATTTCAATTGCAAATAGGTCACAGGCTGCCTGCTGCAAATTTTTGCCTATGAAACGTTCTGTGATACCACTGCGTTTTTTGCTAAAATTGCTTGATTTTAGTAGAATGCAAATATTAATTTATATTTTAAATTATATGTATTTAAATCCTTCAACATGAGGATCCAGGACTGTTATCAAATGGAACAACCTGTGATTCATCCATGCCTTGATTAATTTTAATCATAGCTATTCCTTAATTTTGAGTTCTCTGACAATTAGGATAAATTCTGCTTCTAATGAAGACGCAACTGCTTAGCTAGAGTGGGATTATGGTAATTATTAGAGTTGCAAAGAAATTTGTTTCATAAGCTCTTAGAAGAGTTCGTTATCTGACCAAAAACAAGATCAATGTGGCTGGTGCTAATTAAAGCAAATAGACTAAGGAATAAAAAAGGTTTAATTCTGAATTTATGAATATCATTAAAAGCTTACATGGCTTGTTCAACTTGCATTTTGTGCATTGTTGGAGGAAGAAAAAGTGTCTACATTTGTAAGACAAATAGAAAGGAGAAGTGACCCTCAACTATGTAAAGCCTTTAAAAAGGAAGCTGTTTTAAGGGAATAAATGGGGCTAAGCCTCTGATAGAGGCCTTTAGCAAACCACAAATGACTAGTAATTAGCTCTACTGCATTGGGTTAATTAATAAAAGGTAGCTTAAAATAGGCAGAAAGCATATTTGTCCATTACACTGATGATGTGAATTATGATAATAACACGGTACTGTTCTTTTTACCTTTCCGAAGAGCTTTACTAACATCAGATGTTTCTTGTTGCCAGCACTTCTGTGATGTGAATATAACTACTGCTGTTGTACAAGTGACATAAATGAATGTTTATCACCAAGTAGCAGGTAGAAGTAAAGGCAGTATGCTGAGGGCAAGGGCAGGCACAACCAAAGCACAAATATGAGTAGATCTACTCGCAGAGGCAAAATTCATGTAGGTCACCAAAGAGCTGTTGAACCACTGTGCTTCTGCAGCCTCTGGGACAAAGCTGTTGAAGAGCTGCTGTTTGAAGGGAGCTGGCATGGTCCTGCAGAACGTAGCTGGGTGCAGACTGTGCACCAGTCAATCCTCTGTGTGTGTGTGTGCCACCCTGTTGGCTGCCTTTGCTTTCTTCAGCCTTGACCCAAAGCCTCTTATTCTCTTTACCATTGCCAAGAGTAGATGTAATGGCTGGCTGGGCTGTCACTGCACCAGCAGGTGTTAGGCTCTGTTAGATGATTTCCCAGCATACCATTAAAAGACAAAATCTCATCCCTTCTCAGAGTTCCTGCCCTGTAAGCTTATGGCAGACCCAACAGTTTTGGCTGTCCCCTTTCTTTCTTTCCAATTTCAGAAACAAGGTGTTCTCCACAGCACTGAAAGAAGCTCCATGGTGAGCTGGAAAACTAGGCATGCATTTCCCATTCTCTTTCCTCATTTTATATTTGAGCCCAGTGATTAATAGAACCCATAACAATGATTTTTATAAGACCAATATATCTTATATTTTTTTCAACAGATGTTATAGATAGGTATAAATCACATACTTTCTTCTTGAATTCCTTATGTCTTTAATATTTGAATAATAAATAATTACTATAATAATTGAGTAAGCATTAATAAAAATGAATTAATCTTTCATAGTAATATTTTATATTACTTTTATAATTTTATGTACAATGGTATAAATAGTGATCAAGTACAAATCTAGGTTGCCTCAGTGACTTCACCACTAACACCACTGAAAGATCTGGGCCATAAAAAGGTTTTTGAAGCTCAATTTGCAACAAAGCAAACCCTAACAGAGTGCTGGTGTGTATGAGATAAATTGATTGCCTGTTTTCTATCCATCCACCCGTCACAATTGAATCAGTGGTATAAACAAGTTACTCATTTTTCAAAAGTCAAACAAACAGTGTAAAAGAGATTATCTAATATACAGTAAGGGAAAAAAAAGAAAGAAAAGGCAAACAATGGAACAATCTGTTTCCCTTTAGGCTGGTGTAACTCTATTGCACTGCCTGTGTTTACACCGATGTAATTCAGATCAGTATTCACTTCTTGTCCTGGAGATTGAATTTATCTCCCACAGCTTTTGTTTCTCTTCACTTCCCAAGCTGCATGCTGTTGTGCCTCTTTCTTCTTTTAATAATTTGCTTCACAGTAATACTTTAGAGGCTTACGAACTAAAATGAGGGAAAGAAGAGAGAGTACAGAACTCATAATTGAAGCATATTTTTCCTCTCACTTCTGAGATTTTCATGCTGTTTGTGTTACTACAAATGTAACTCAGCCTAATTTTGATAACAATGATGCCTGTTTAATCAGAGAACGGGGGATTCTCCTTTGAAATAAGATTTCAATAGCATTTCACCTGTTACTCATCCTTTTCTGTGCTTGGAAAGTTTGTGACACTTTTAATTGCTAACAAGTGGAGGACAAGTGGAATATTTTTATTGAAAGCAATCTTTACCTACTTACTGATACATTAAATGCTGTTGTCTTCAATGCTTATATTTGAAGTGAATCATGGATCAGAGGAATAAGTAATTATTTGAGGTATTATACAGTGATTCAGCCCTAGGAAACTCTTGCTTGAATGAGGAATTAAGACAGTTTTATAATTTTTTTTTCAGCACATTATTTTTACATAAATGTTTATAATTAATTGTTTGTTTGTTTGTTTTTAAATTGTCTCCAATTAGATGTTTACCCAACTACTGTGAACATGGAGGAAAATGCTCTCAGTCCTGGACCACCTTTTACTGTGATTGTAATGATACAGGCTACATGGGAGCTACCTGTCATAACTGTAAGTAACCCACATATACAGTGTTTTCTACTGCAGCTCATATGTCAAGGTACACATAAATGAGAGAGAAGATTTGTGAAAGGTCATATTGTATTATAGAATGTGGCATGTCCTGACATTGTTCAAACAGGTCAAGAGTTAGGCTGGGAATGCAGAGGAATGCATTTGCATATATGCATGTTTCCTGACAAATATTCTGGAGAAAACAAACCCAGATTATTTTAACTAATTTTCCACAACTTTTTCTCATATTATACATTGACTTAGAGAATCTTAAATTCATTTATGTTATGTACACATTGTAGATACATTGGTCATTAGACATTTAGTTGATTGTAGCTGGGCTGAGCTGGATGGTTTTAATCTGTGTTTGGGCTGTACATCAATTTTGGCACCATGGGCTTCATAGTTTTTAGATTATCCATAAATTCATGTTGCAAGAATCCAGTTTTCAACAATTTATAATTTTGGAATTTTGCTAAACTATTAGCAAGGATACAGTATCTGAAACAGTGGAAGTATGTGAAGTATTTTTCTACTGAAATTCACAACAAAAGGAATATTAAAGGTGTTTTAAAGGTTTTTTTTTTTTTTAAAGTGTCAAACAGTAGAGGCACAGAATGCTGGGAATTCTAATTTTAAAAAAATAGAGAGAAAGGGGAAGCCAAAATAAAGCCTGTTCATACAGCTGACTAAATGGAAAAGCAGTTAGAAAATGAAGGTAAACTTCCTGTTCTATCACAGGAAATAAAGAGAAAAAAAGAGTGAGTAAGAATAACAATTCCAGGAATACAGCTATAACCACTCCAGCTGTTTGATGAGCACTTGGACCACAGATAGAATGAGATTGGTGAGATGCATTTTTTTCCCTGTTAAGCTAAAAAGCAGAAGAGGAGAAAAGGTACTTAGTGGTTTGAAGCTGAGAATATTGTCAATTGTACTGTAATTCTGCAGACTTTAATGGTTTGCTAATTAATGATGAAATCATTTGTGGTGTGGGGTCTGCAGCTGATGGGAGAGGTTGTTGAGAGGTCTATTCATAGATGAGTCACCTGAGCTCTACATTGTAAGCACAAAGGAAGCTAAGGGTTTGATGCAGAAATCATGCCAAGCCAGATGAAGGATGGGATGAAAAATGCTGAGCTTACAGTTTTGAAGAGGGTTTACTTTTTGATGAATGTTTTTGTCATTCCAAAAGGCATCACCCCTCTTCAAAACCTTCAAATCCAACTCAGTGCATGCAGTGATTGAGGCCATAGCAGAGTTTGCACACCAGCTGATGGTCGGTACAAAACTAGGTGGACAAATCAGTTATTGAGAAGGGAGAGGCTCCCTGGGGAAAGAGGAGGTCTGTTGCTATTGACTATCAAAGGCAACTAGGAATATAACCTCTAGAATACATCTCCACTGTCATACTAGCTTGGGGCCTGAAGTTCGCTATTTCTGTGCCAGCTCAGTGTGGCTTGTGTCCAAAAGAGACCATGTCATTAATGGAGAGGACTGGTTCATGACTAGTTTTCCCCATGGACATGGGGCTAAGCGAAGCCTCACGCTTCTGTGAACCTGTGTCTGTGCTCTCAAAGGCACATACATAGCTGCAGTTATTTAAGGTTCACTGATGTAAAAACTACTCTGAAAAATTTCTCAGGAAGATCTTGTGTTAAGACTTTCCAGCACATCAAGCTGTGCACACATGTGATGTACAGCTATTCAGCTGCTCAGCTTATTTACAACCATATTATCAACAGCTAATTTGATTCCAGCAAGATTGTAGAGCCAGCTGCCCCGTAAGCCAAGCAACACTGATAAAAGCAACATTAGTCTGGAAAAATGCATTCATGTGCTTGAAATGTGCAATGAAACCATTTCAAAGCCAGTGGGCAAATGCAGACTATTGATAAGAAACCTGCAGAACAAGAGACGTTATCGCTTTCAGCTGATAGTGGCTGACGTACAGGAGTACCTTGTAGAAGGTGAATGAAAGCCACAGATGTGATCACAACAGAACTCCAGAATATCCTCAATGTACAGACAAGTCTTCCAATCGTGTAATTCAGTGTAGTTCTATCAAAGTAAACTATCTAATTTCTTAAGGTTTGAAACATTATCTCAACAGATTTTGATTTTTACTAGAACACTGAGGCTGATAGGCCTGAAATTGAACTTGCACCACTTTGGAGAGGCTATTTCTTTTATTAACTTGCCCTTCAGACCCAAGTCCATGCAGCAACAGTGGAAAGATTTAACCAGCAATCTGCTGCAAGTCAAACATAGTGTGAACAGTTTAATTGTCAATGGGATTTCTTTTCTGTCTGAGTTTCATTAGTGTGTTTTTACTTCTTTTTGGTGTGATGTTTGTAAGAGTCAGGGGCCACTGGTTAAACAATGTAAAAAGACCCATTCCTTGCCATGCTTTTGGAAGAACTGCATGACATGCATCTGCAAACCTGATTTAATTGATTTATGTTTTACCAGCTCAGAACGGGAGACCTTACAATTTTAAGAACTGAGATCTGAAGATACATTGTCCCTAACTTACTGTCATCATCTGTAAAATGTTGAAATACATTTTGTGGTTGATACATAAGCAATCTTACTGGTTTCTTCCAAGTATTCTTGGACCATACTGGATCCTGCTGTGAGGAACAGCTAACTATACAGACTATCTCTGCTTCAAAGAGTTTGCAGTTAAGTTTCTGAGGGCACAAACTATTCTGGCACAGGTGATGGAGTGCCAGAAAGTCTTCATCAGCATTGTAGGTGGCAGTTTCTGTCTACCAGGTACATAATTATTGCTAGTCTTTTTTGTAGGCAAAAAGTCATAAGGTAGAGATTAAAAAGAGGAAGAAATTGAATGCTTGTAGGCATAGAGTGACATGGGAGAAAGCAGTAATGTGCTCGTTTGAAAAATATAAGGCTATGGCCAGAGGAGTTTGGCATTTTTGACAGGGCAAACGCTAGAGTCATGACAGGTAGATAGGTTGGAAACATGCCATGAAAAGCAAAGATAAATAGTTTGCATTTGATGCAACAGAAAGGAAGTAGACAGTTGCAGAACAGAACAGGAATTTGATATAAGACACAGCTGGGACAATGTTTGCATGACCACATCAGATATGTGGGACACATTTTGTCTGTCATGACTGAAAATGGGTATAGCTGACTTTCAAGATGTGTGAATGAAGCAAAAGTACACATCTCAAGATACATATAAAGAAGTAGCTGGGTCTAGACATGGCTTTAATATAATCTTCCTAGAGGCAGTCAATTTTCTGCAAACCTCAGGTATCCTCCTGCTCACTCAAAATCCTTTCTGATCCCAAATGTTCCTAAACTGTCACAGGAGGTGTGGCAATCTACCAGATCCAGTTGAGGGTCCACCACTGAAGGGTGTAGGGTCATGTCCTATTAAATAGCTATTCTGTGGCAGAGAATTTTCACCCTGAAGTCTCATATGGTCCTGCTTCTGTTCTCCTCTTCTCAGAACTGAGCTGTAAATACAAGTAAAATGGTGCTAAAACCCATTGGTGTTTTATGGGTTTCAGTAACTTATGGAAAGAGTCTCAATGTTTTCTAAACAGCTTGTTTCTTTCCTGCATAGTTTATTGCCTCATGCATAAGTCCGTTTCTCCGTTTAGTAACGGTTAATCATCCTTCATAAGCTGCCATGTATGGAATACGATCAATACCTTCCAATTCTCTTTTGTGCTTTTTTTTGGGGGGGGGACGGGGGTGGTGTGTGTGGTTTTTGGTTTTTTCCTCCAATGGGGAAAGAGGATTTGGATTTAACTGTCATAATTCCAGCTTCCAGTGTAATTCACATCTTCTTGCTGGCTGGTCACAGCACTGATTAGCAATTGTGTTTTTATCTCTTTACTATCTGTAGCTGTGGAACTCCAAGGCATGTGCTAGTGCCTTGCTGTCACAAATGCATGTGGACAGACTTGCAGTTTGATGGGAAATGTAGAACTTGTGATGGTAGTCCCTGGGTACCCATTTCACTGCCTGCAGTTTGGGGAAACTAGGAATTATGGAATAACCCTATAGGATATTAAGCCAATGGTAGGTGAGTTACATTTGGTTGTGTATGAGTTTTGTTGTGCCTTAGTTTCTCCACCTCTGTGGGGAATAAGATCCAATTTGCAGGTATATTAGAAGGTGTGTGATCTATATCGTCTACTGAAATGGTATGGATTCTTTCCTTTGAAACTACTTTGCTTACTGATACTTGAGCTTATCTGTAGCTAAGACAGTGCTTTGAGGATACAATCTTATTTTGAGTCTTGAAAATGCATGGCTTTGGTTTATCTTTTAAATGTGCTTCACACAGCTTGCATTTAAATAGTTTGGAAGATTAGCTCCACTGAAGCCTTTTTAAAGATAGACACTTTCCCCATTTCTGCAGTGTGGTGGGTAGCCTACTGATCCATCAGGTATTGGTGTAGTCTGATATAATCTAGATAGATAGGAGAGGATCCTTTATGTAATTACATGTGTGAACCATAGGAAAATAGATAATACTGTAATGTTTGTTTTGTTTTTCTCTTTTAGATAGAAACACTGATATTAGTAGACAGCTGGGGAAAAAGGCCTGGGTGGGATTCAGCTCATCTATTTTTTCCTGTCTGATATTGTGACATCTAATGTAAGATAGTGGTCTGGTCTCTTTCTATATTTAACAGAGTGTGAGCTGTTTTCAGAAGTTGACTAGTCTCACTGTGAGATAGGGTGTTCATGGTAAGTTCGTGGACCACCTCTGAAACATGCCAGTGTTTTGTCATCTATAGAGGGAGGCTGTTTTATCTTAAACATACAGTAGGGAACTGAAGCTAGATCAGAATTATAGGTGTATATAGAGAGAGAAACAGAGGGAGAGGATTTACAGATGTGTATATGTACAAAATATTTTTAATTGAAAGGTCATAGTTTAAAACCTCATGGTCATCTCTCTCATACTATTAATTCTCCTTGTAATTATCATGTGATAGTGAAAGCAGTAGATGAGTTTAAAATGGCCCTGAGATACAGAATGTTATAACTTTATTGCAAGGTAATTATTAGTAATCTCCTCTTATATGAGTTATGTTAGTCCCTTAGAAAGCCTCACCTTCCCCTTCTGTATTTCTTTTATTTTTATATATGGTAGTTTTCAGACAGCCTTTAGTCTTGCGTGTATTTTTTTATTCTGAAGAGTACTGAACATTGATCTAAAGGATGATGAGAAATATAAAATAATGGTTTCATTCTTCATGTTCTGGGGATATCAACATGTCCCAAAGCTTTGCAAGGTGATAATTAACAGAATGTAATTTAATTCTGAATATTTGCTTTGGTGTGTGATCTATCTTGCACATACAGGCATGTGCCTTTTTGGCCAAGGTAATTGCTGGAGGAAAGATCCATCTAATAATAGAAATATCATGTAGTTGTTTATATGACATAAACTTAAATTCAGGCTTTTAAAAAGTATTTTTAATATAAATATGCTTACTGCATATATTATTTTTTATCTGAAAACCTTAATATAGCTTCAGCCAGATTGTTAGCAGTACTGGAGGTACATATTAAAGTCTCAGCCATGGGTTTGGCAATTCTCCTGTGTTACAAGGTAGAGGGATGTGTACACAGTTTGTTGGCTGGGCAAATGAGGTTCAGAGAGTTTCAGTCTGCCAGATGTCTAAAAGTGAGTCTGATCATGTAATTTGCATGTCCTGAGTAGCCAATTTTCTTGTCTGAGATTCTTGGAATAGGTTTTTTTCCATGTGTATTTATACACGTTGGTGTTCTTTGACTAAACAAAACATGTTTAATATTCATATCAAGCCTTCAGTACTGTACTTGGTGTCCCTGCATATTTTTGTTCATACCATGCTTCTGGCATATGAATTTTCGTTGTTTATTTTGTAGTAAGTTACTGTCTTATTAATGCTTTCTCTTCAGTTTGTGTATCTGTAAATTGTGTATCTGCATTTCGCAGTGATGTTCATTTTTAAAAAGTTTCTGCTCTTTGCCTGACATTTTCTTATAAATAACACAGAGAATATTCCACTTCGGAATTTACCTGCAGAACGGAGTATAACTAACTCAATACGTTTTGAAGCCTGCCTGTGTCAGGTGTGACCATTGCCACAGGGATGCCAGTACTTTCAAGAGCAAGGCTGAAATACCACGCTTTGCACAGTGTCGTCAAGTCTTTGATTTCTCCTTTCCCTCCAACACCGCTCTTAAAATGTTGCAGGTCTTCCTGAGTGCTTTCCAGCAGCAGCAGGACTTGCAGGTCACTCTGCTCCAGCACTGGGCAGGGGCCGCTGGGGTGTGTGACTGACACAGCTGCCTTCAAACCTCAGCGGGGAAGCGACAGGGGAGGACGGGCTGACATGACCTTTCGTACCTCGGCCAGGGGGAGCCTTAGCTTGGATGGTAGGAAATTGTCTAATCCCCAAGTGTAATGGAAGGATGCCTCCCAAACATCCATTTGCATGACATTGTGGTAAAAGTCATTTTAAAGCTATCTATGGAAATAGCTCATTCTTTATCAGATGAGTAAATACATATTTTAAAAAGGAAAAATAAGCCATCTGTCATCTAGGCACATCACAGCAGAGACTGCATTAGCCTGTCAACAGCAGAATTGTCAAAATCCAGTTTTTGAGAGTACAGATTTCATTTTCTGGCATTTAACAAGACAATTGTATTGTAAGAGGGAGAATGACGATCATTCCCAGACTTCATTGCCTGTACTAATCCCTCTGCTGTTGGAATGAGAAGAAGAAACTTCATGTTGCATATTGCTTTAGTTGTTATTTAGAAAAATCCTTGATTGAACACTCACTATGCGGAGTCTGTAAGAAGAAATCTGTTAGGCCTGAGGTCTAGAAACAGAGGGTGAATCAGTCATATCCAATCTGTCTCCAGGAGCCCTGCGCGTTTTGGTGAGAATGCTTAATTCAGCCTATGTTGGCATTTGTGCTATCAGTTTGTCCAAGGTCAGTCCAGGGATGGTTGCAGATCCTGACAGAATCCCTAGCTCTTACTGGCCTTTCCAGTCTAACCAGTACATAAGTTTTCACCTCAGAATGCAAGAATAATAATTTTTATAGGGGTTATTAATACTCCTTGCATATAAGGTGCAAAGAATTACAAAGCGATTAAATGAGTCCCAAATGATCTGGCAATAAGTATTCCTCCTACTATGTTTCATGACTGTGCAATTATTAGAGGTAGTAAAAGCAACATGCATCTCACTGTTATGCTTTAGCAGGGTAGTGGACAGTGTCAGCACTTCCCAATGAAATTAGAAATTAAAATTCTTTAGGTCTTTTTAATTCATTTTATTTATTATAGCACCATAAAATCTTACATCCGTCTGAGAAACTGAAAATTATCAGTTACTTTTATTAGATTATGAGAATCCAATCTAGAAACAGCAATACTACAGGATTCATTTTGATAATTATAACTAGTACAGCTCAAATTCTGAATCTCCAGCTCAGAGCATTTGCAATTAAATGTGTGATCAATTTCTAAAATAATTGGAAGTACAGTAGGAAAGAAATACTGGGAATGTTAAGGTTTGCTTTAATTTTTTTTTTTTGACAGTTATCTTGATGTCCACTAAATTTTAAAAGGATATTTAATCCTCTGATTAAAAAAAAAAAAAAAACAAAAAAAACCCAAACAATCAAATTACCTTTGATTTGAAATTTACTCTGTTGATTGTATCTATAACTGTAATATACTGCTGGGTGGAGGGCAGAGAGGTTTACCTTGCCTGGTCTCCCAGTAGTAAAACTGAAGTCTGGGTATCACTCTAATGTTTTCATTCAGTCCAACAGCCAGCACTATTTTAAGTGTAGGTAAGGGGTCCATTTTACTGGATGAATAAACAAGTTCATCCATCCATCCATCCATCCATCCATCCATCCATCCATCCATCGATCCATTTAAATATATTGTTCCCTGGGGATTATTTGCAGAGGTTCAAGTATATGAGCAAAGAACAGTCTGGTTTTTGGGATACTTTTTTAGAACTGGAGGTTAAAAATGAAATTAAAGTGGTCTGAGAGAGAGGAGAGGTTTTATAAGTTAGCAATATGGAGTCAAAGGAAACAGCTGTTAAGTACTCGGGAAAACTGAGGCCAGCTGAAGGCTTATCTGCCTGGGAGCTCCACAGTGGAACAGTAAGCATGTGCTTAGTGAGGGCTGTCATGGAGACTGCAGGTGAACTGGCTAGGGCAAAAGTAAGATTGGAAGCCAAATGTCAATATAATAACAGGTAGTCAGTGAAAAACTGAATTTAAAAATGTTTTATTGAAAATGATGGAAGTTTGACCTTGCAAATGTTTGTGCTCAGCCATGTGCTGTTAAAGATTTCAGCTACAGTAGGGACACAATCTCTTCTAGTTTAAGAATTGTAATTAAAACAGTTGGATTAACAGGTTCAAGATACTTCAGAGAGCTGAACAGTGATGAAATTGCTCATATTTAAAACTTGTCAGGCTCTTGCAGTATACCGAATCAAGGCTGAGGCTTCAACTGCAAAGATAAGCTAAGAGGGACCCCAGCCCTGTCAGACCAGACTGCAGGGTGCAGAGAGCTACTGCATGTGCTCTGGCTGACCAGCCGTAAGGGTCTTGATGAAGGAATTAGAAAATTAAATTCTGTACTTGATTTTACGCAAAAGGTCAAAATATAATGACATTAAAATTCTTAATGCCTTCCTGGCATTGAAGTCTGAATCATGGATCTACAGCTCAAACCTTGATCAATCAAAGTGCATATTTATATTTTTGCTAGGATGGTTCTGTAGGGTTGTAGTACATATGTCTTGAAAAAATATGGAATGTCTATGTTTCAGATCCATAATTTTGATTTTGAACTTATGAATCTTTATATCCCAGGAGATATAAGGGAACATGTAGAATTGGGTGATGTTGATCTGACTGGTGATAAAGTGTTTATTTTGTAAATGCTGATCAAAGTTTGACAAACCATTTCTTAATCACCGGGGAAGGTGAAAAGTTGAGAACTAAAGGAAAAAATGCCCGTTATGATCAACAGTAAAGCAGTGTTCAGAATGAATGCTCTGATGGGATGAGTTGTTGATCTGAAAAGCTAGTTTAATTTGAGATACTTAAGGCTGAAAGAGATACCTAAGGGAGAAACTGGGTATTTATATTTCACAGAGGATTATATGGACTTGGGAGATAGATATCTTGAATTCTGCCAGTATTGCGCATGCCTGAGCACCATCAGCACAGCTCATCCTAGCGGGTAGGCAAGACACATACAGTACTTAGGGAAACAGTTCTTGGTATGAAGAATGGGGCTCTCAGGCGGCATCAGTTTCAGTAGCTAGCTCTGGCATGATTTTAAATTTCTCTGTGAAGCAGAGCAGTAGCCTTTAAAAAAATTCCTTGAAGGGCACTGCAAAAATGTCAGCACAGAGTCCAACGTTATAGCTTATAAGTGATTCTGGGGGGGAAGAAAAAAAAAAAAAAGGAAAAAAGTCAATAAAAGACATCCAATCTCTTTGTGACCAAGTAAAACAGATATTTCTGATGTCCAGTTTCCCCTACTAAATCTGGGACCTTGGAGTCAAGCTGTTTCTTGTTCTGTCTCCCGGGAATGCCCACTGTTACCAGCAATAGCCCATCAGCCAACACTGACACTTTTTACACTTTACACTTTGGTTTTTGCCTTGTGCTGTAGTTTACCCTAATTCTTCTACCTGCCATACCTGACTGTGAAGTCCAAGTCATACTAGCAGGGGGGTAGCCTGGGTTCATGTGCACTGCTGACATTTCTTTCTGTCAAGCACTAGCATAGTGCAACTCCCTGAAGCAAACAGCTTCTCCTGACCGCCTGCGGGAACTTGGGGGCAGCAACTGCGGTGCTATTGCTGCGTGGCAGTGCAGCTCATTCCCAAAAGGGCCTGAGGAAACGCAGCAGGGTCTGGAAGTCATAAACTGTGATTTTCAGTGGTTCTGGCTCAGTGAAGCAAATGTTGATGGAAACTATCATTTTATCTTCAATGGCTGGTATAAGTCAAAATTAGTCCAAAAAAAGTGTGGGTGGGTTAGAGAAGGGAAACTGATCATGATTCTTTGAGACAAAAGACAACTTAGAGGTTTCATTTTTAAAATTGTGTTTTTCAAAAAGTGCTTGATGAAGCATTTTAATGAGAAAACAAGCTTTGCATGAGCAGCCTGTAAAGAACATTATTTTTGTTATTTTGGTGAACATTTTAAAATTTGAAAATAAATTTGAAGGAGGGAAAGAATAAACACTATTAAAATGCTTCACTGAAAGGAATAAAATCACTATTTTTTGTTTGTGTTTTTGTTGGGTTTTTTTAAATTTAAAAATAATGCTTGAAAATTGTTGATGGGTTCTACTCTGAACTGATGAATACCTCTCCTTTATTAAAAAGGTGTCATTACTGCAACCGTTGTTTGACATTAAAATGTATGCATTTGTCAACAGTTCCATAATTACACTTGGTGCTTGCTTTTTGAAAGTAAGGCCCTATTACATGCATAAATGGTTGGTGACTCTTTAATGACAACTACAATAATGGTTTCCTACTGTTCCCAAAACAACCACATTTCCATCTACATCACAGATGCCTGGCACAAAATGGAACATAACTATGAAGGCAGTTTTCAGAGTTAAGGCTCTGGGGTCTTAACAGTCACAGCCGACTGTTCGCCTGGTTTTTATTTTGTATGTTATTTCTGATTGCATAAAGAGAAGAATGACTGCAAAGAGACCTTGTCTTTCATTTAACCGTAAAGACAGCTTAAGGTTGTTGTCACTGGAGTAATGGAGCCTTTTTCAGCAAATGGAATTGCATAACTTTATTCTGCAACAAGCAATCAGCTCAGCCTGCAAAGACATTGAGCAGAGCTTGGAATGGATGGTGCACTTGAAATGTCTGTGGGGGCATCTGCCAGTGACTGGAAAACAAATGTAGTTTTCTCCTTGATGCATTATACAGGATAAAATAGCAAAAAAGAACTAAAAGCAATGGCCCATCCAGTCTAGAAGTATGCAGTACCAAATGCTTAAGATGTAAGCATGTTAAACACTCAGCATGCAGCTACAAAATAAACTGTCCACCAAACCAGATTTTCTCTTAAGTCATGATAGATAGAATATGTTTTATGTGCTACAGCTCGAGGTTTACAGCCTCTTCCCACTTCTTGTGCTACTTCCTAGTATTTAATGCTGGAATTCTCATATAACCAAAAGGAAAACATACCAGGATGGATTTTCTTCTGGCAGATATAACTGTAGTTTCACCGAAGCTTGTGCACCTTTCAGATTTATACCAGTTGAGCACCCCTAGACTGATTTCTAGCTCTGTACAGACTATTTTTTTCCAAAGTTGCAGTGACAAAGGGGCCATCTAAAGGTGAGTAGATCATCTCTGCTTGCATCTGCCCACATTATTAATGGCTGAATCTTCACGTCTTTCCTTATTAATTTGAAAAGAGTATATCTGGCCTCTAGCCAAAATGGCAGTCAAGAAGAAGCAAAACACTTAGTAAGAAAAAGTTTGTGATGAAGAATGGGTTTTCTAGCTGTGCCAGTTCACTGACAACATATTAGTTTTATGTCTCTACCCCTTGCACTACCCTTTGTCTTCAAAAATACTCAGCAAACAATTCAGGGGAAGCAATTGGCATATTCCCTAATGAGACAAGATAAAGTGTCCTGTAATGATGATGACAGCAAATTCACTAAGTGAACTGCAGTTTGAGAACTTTGCAAATTGATCAAACCATGATTCCTTGATTGCTTACTTAATCGCCTGTTACGGTCTCTTTCCTGACCCTCCATATCCCAGTTGCTTTTGTCAGCACTTCGGCAACTGAGGGACTCTCTGTTAGCCCCTCAGGTTGTGAATAGTGGAACAATAGGTTCTGGTTTGGGGATTTTATTTTATTTGCATTTAATATGTACACTTGGCCAGCTATCAGAGGGTAATTTAGAGATCTTCTGGACTCCTGCAGTGCTTTCTGCACCAGGCTAATGACTGTTAAGAGAAGCTTTCTTAATTCTATTTATTATAGGGTGGATACTAATTAAAGCACTGTCTCACCAGGTCCTGAGTACCTTAAGCAGCTTCTTAACTCTGGGAAAGGTAATGCTGTGCATATTTAGCACTTAGTGATGTTCTACCTGCTAAAGGTGTCTGGTTGGGAGAACATGTGCAAGGGAAAAGCATATTTCAGTGAGAGGTACAAATGATTGACTGGTGAGACTCTTAAATCATATGCAGTTTAGGATCAGAGCCCCCAGAACTGTGATTCTTCTGTTTTGTCAGCAGAAGTGAAGAAATGTCCAAATCTCATTAAAATGTGAGTGATTAACTATCTTATAGCATTCTCCAGAATAATAGTCAGACAAGGCTACTTCAGACTGACATTTAAGCCTTTCTGAAATTTGTTTCATTACAGAAACTACTTTTAGGGGATGAGGGGAAAGGAGGGATGTGAGTCTATGCTTGCACATAGGAGTGGGAATGAGGAACTTGCTGGTGCAGAGAATTGCTGCCTTCTCCAGGACAGGCTAGAATTCCACTTCAGAAGTGGCGAGGAAGTGCTCTCCCTGCACTCGGTCTGCAAATCTTGAATTCCTTCCAGATGAAAGACACTGGGAACTTTGCAGTTGTATTTACAACCTCAATACAGCAGATGTTATATCAAGTTTAACTGTACTGCTCTGCTGCCTGAAGAGTTGAGGAGGCCTGGAAAAAAAGATTTGCACTGACTAACAAATGGGTTCTTCATAAGTTTCCCTGAGTATCTCCCGATATGTTGTCCTGTGTTTGCTGTATAAGGATGTATGAATATGCAAATAGTCACTAAATGTGCTCTTAAAATTAAGGGGCAAGAAGATAGATTTGACTTTGCAGAAGCGGGAAATGATGTCCAAATATATTTCTGTATGTTCTGCTACTGGTAGAACTGAAAAGTACTTAATGATTAGGGGTAATGCTGTTTGCTTGCATTTCCATTACTGTGTCTTCCAAATAACTCATCTCATAGGAAGAAAAAAGGAAAGTCTTGATCTATCTGCTAAGTCAATCTGTGTTTTTTATTCTATTTGCTGACAATTAGTTGAACAATCATATGCTGTTATGGTGAATAACCTTGTCAGTATTATCAGGTATGTTAATCCTCCTGCAATGGGATTTAAAGTTACTGTTGCTCAAGATCCAAGATCATGCATATGGGTTTCTGATACCTCTTAAATACCTCTCTGGGGGAGTTTTCTCTTTGCCCCATGTGAAGTGACAGTTATGATATCTTGCCTGAAAACATGCCTCAAATACAAGGAAATGTACTGGCCTGTGGGAGTTTTTCCTCCTGTTCTTGCTCTTGGTGACCTGCTGTGCTTGTTTTATTAACCACTTGTATTTTCATGGGCACTAGCCCTCCAAAAGAAGAATATTGATAAACAGAGTGAAAGAACTGGTTGTATAAAAATAGGTCTGAAGCATAAACATGTCACCCAGGATGGAGACCATACCTGAGTTTGAGCTTTTCTGCTAGGTGACAATGACTTGTTTTCATTTGGGTAATAGATGGTGGCTTATAGCTACGTGTTAACAATATCCTGCCAGGAATCTGAGGACTGGCAAAAATATGTCATCTGTGTTGACAAGACTTGAGCACATGCCTAGGTAGTAAATCATGGGTACACGTGTGTATGTACGTATCTCTTTGAAATATTAATTGAACACATATATGTATCATTCCCAAACTAGATGGTGGCACATCTAAAAGTTCATATCAATTTGCTTAAGTATTTAATATACTTCAATCCAAAATAAGGCCATTAGCCGTATCTTTAAAGACAGAATATATTAATATTATTCGAGGAAGTAGTTAAATACATACCTAATTTTGAGCATGGACTCAAGTCCAAATGCAGTAAACTCCTTCACATGCTAATCAGCAGTGATCCAACAGTTTATAACAGTTTATGATTAAAGCAGTACTCATGTATAAAATGCGTCTGTCAAGTTTTCTCCTTGTTTGTGATGCAATCATTTTCTCTCTTTTAAAGCTATCTATGAACAATCTTGTGAGGGTTACCGACACCAAGGGAAGACGTCAGGTTTCTTCTACATCGATTCTGATGGAAGTGGACCACTTGGACCACTCCGTGTTTTTTGCAATATAACAGGTAATCACCTTGTCTTCAGTACTTTGTGTTGGCTCTAATATTATTGACGTGTCTATCATTGTACTACTAAGAACACTGTGCAATCACAGGTCTTTCAGTAGTGGGGAAAAAGCAGAGAACTGGTAGTAACTGAGGCTCAACTCTGAGATGTTTCTTTGAAGAGGATTCATGTAAAAGTGATTTTTAACCTAAGTTTGAAAAACTTACCTTGTACTGTTGCTCAGTGGTATTTACAATGGTATTTGCACCTTATAAAGGGCACTGCTGATATATTTTTCAAAATATCATAACTTTTAATGATGAGATGTTTGTGTGTTTTACTAAATATGTAGAAACTTAGAATTGAAACCTTCTTCTGAAACCGAATGGTTTCTCTTCTTTACTAGAACACTACTTTTGGGAACAATTATTAAACTCCTTTCACTGAGCTAGCTGTAAACCCTTCCAGTCTGACTTCAGTAGGTATACCTCCCCTCATATGAGTGTGCTGCCTTTGATGTCAACCTTGATATTCCTGGGTATCTGTGTGGAGGAGAAGGCATGACCCTCTTAGGAGCAGAGGCACCAAAGAGATAGGTAGCAGAACAAGAGCCTGGCAAGGTGACCTGTTGGTTGAGACTTTTCAACCTTACAGTTCCATAGTTTTAAAATAAAAAGTGTTTCAAATGAATGTACCTGTCTGACATTCTCCCCTTAAGTGGGTCCTATTGTGTATATAGGACTGCCATGCAAGGGTGTGAGAGAATATTACATAGCTCATATCATAGAGCCTCTTTTCTGCTTTTTATTTTTGAAATGGAGAGGAAATTTCCTAGACTGTCTCCTGTTCAGCATTTTTTACTTCCTGTGGCCAGGTGCGGATGAAAGAATGTTTTATTACCTGTTCTAAATTACTAATTCTGGTTGAGCTACTTTGCCACTTATCACCTCCACACTCAGTCCTGAAAACTAAGGACACAGGATATTCATGTTTTATCCTTAATCTCCTTGTATTTAAAGTGTCTCAAATTAAATTTTCATTTTGATTTAATTGGGCAATCATTATGTTAATTAAATGAACACCAGTTAATTATTAAGTATGTTTTTTATTCAAGTGTAACAAATATTTAATAAGATGTGTCTCCTTCACTGTTGTTGAATCTCGTAAGAATTGAAACACAGTTTCACCTTTCTGTCTGAATATCCTTCCTTGATCTCCAGTATGGGAAATGTGCTCATTTTTATTATTTATCATATAAATGTGTGTGATCAAAACATTGTCAGTGCTTTTTATCTCTTCTGAAGAAGTAGGATTTTTGACAAACTCCTTACAGAAAGGAATCTGCTTTTTCTCAAATAAATTTTATTTGGCAGAAATCCAGGAGCCATATACTTGATTTTCTTTCTATCTGTAATGAACTTGCTGACATTCTTATTTTATTTTGGTTACGAGAAACGTGGAGGTGGGGAAAACTGGCAGAATCTTCTAGCCTGGAAAACTTTTTCGTATTTCTTATTTTCCCCTAGATGTCTCATTTAAGGCAGGGGAAGGTCATTTGTCACAGGCATCTCTATCATTCCTATTGCATAAAAAAGGACTGAGGCACAGAAAGAAATTACTATTTTACAGTTGTCCAGAGAGTTTGAGGTACAGTTGGGTTATGCTTCTGTATCATCTAAATATGGTTTGGGTGCCTTAATCACAAGAACTTCTTTTCTCTCCGGGAACATATGTTATTGTTATGCTGATATAAATTGTTTACAGTAATAGATTAAGTGCAAAGTATGGAAAAACTAACTGTATGTGCACAGGTATGGATTCTGAGTTTGTTACTCTTTTCAGGTGATGCTTCTGCATAGCTTTCTGAAAGTACCAATATTCAGGGAAAGTAAAAAAATTAAATTCTATGTTGTTATATTAGGAACATACAAAGAACAGAGGCAAAAAAGTCAACATTATTGTTCAGTGACAGAGATCCATACCACACCTCCTGTGAACGGAAAAATCTAGATGGTCAGAAACATGGATGGCTTCCACGTACAGTGAGACTAAACAAATTAAAAAGGTGGTGGAGGGAACTGTCACAGAAAAGCATGGAGATCATCTGTGGCATAGAGAAAGCAAATAGGGATTGATTTTTTTTCATCATATAGGAGCTAGGGAATAGTTAAATTATTAGATAGCAGTATTTGGAGGGGTTTTGTTTGTTTTCTTTTTCCTGATGAAATGAATAATTCAACTTGAAAGGTACTACCATAGGACATCAAGGAAGTCAATGTATCAACAGAGGGAAAAAAACAGGCTGGAAAAAGCCCCAGTCTTGTCTGATAGATTCAGAAGGTGCAATTAAATGTAGAGGTTTAGTTGCAGCTCCCTGCTCAGGCAGCTGTGAGACAAAGATTGCTGGGAAATGGGAATGAGTTTCAGGAAAGTCTTTTGCCTTCCCTCGCTTGCCTGGGTATCTGTTCGCCCTTGAAGGCAGAGGTGGGCTCCTGGGCTAAATGAAGCTTTGCTTTTACTCTGGCTGTTCTTTTTGTATACAGTTCAAGAAGCAGTAACCTCTTTACGTCCAAAACATGTTCAGACTGAAGAATTTAGAGGTGGAATGGAAAATCCAGGGAAATGATTCATGTAGTGCTTATAAAAGTAGAGGTGCAGTGAACTAATGACCTCTGGGAATTATACTGCCTTGAATCTGTGAAGAATTAATTCAAAGAAGGAATCGGATCATCAGTAAGGAGCAGCATCATTGCATATAGAGAACAGTGTTGTTCCTTAATGTTCATTTACATTTGTTTAAAATTATTTCTATTTTTTACCTGTTTAATTGAACAGATAGGGACCTTGTTTGTATCCGGTTATTAACCAGAGCAGACTAACACCAGCTTTCTCACATATTGGTGTCTGGTTATAGGCATCCAATATGTGATGTGGATATGGGAAATATCGACATTACAAGTTAGTTTATTGTGTCTATGGTCCCAGTGATTTTTCTGAAGCCTGTCAACTTTAACAGTCCAAAGCTGAATAAAAATTCTGAAGAAACCAGAAAATTGCAATTTTGTGTGTTGAGAGAGAATTGAACAATCATACAAAGACAAAGAGGGAGAAATAAGGGAAGGGAAATTTTGCAGGAAGACAAAATGAGAAAAAAATATTTTAAAATATGAAGCCAATTTTCAGCATGGAAAGAAATTTAACAATAGTGTATCACAGGATATCTGCTGATAACAAAGTGGGTAAAAGTATTAATTGCCTGGAGAAGTGGCTGAAAAAGCAAGGTGACAAAAATTGTAGATGGCATGCTATTATTCAAATTGGTTAAGAAGAGGGAAGAGTGTGTGAAGCACTTTAGAAGGATCTTATCTTGAAGGTTGTTTATTTCTTCTAAAAGTAAATATGTTGTTGAAATAGGAGGTTGTCAGGGACAGTAATGTACCTAATTAAAGGCATAGACAGATATCTGTATAAAGAGAGGTTAAAAGTCAATAATCCAGAACTATTTAGTTTGGGAAGATCCAAAGTGACTAGGACTTATTGACAGAAGTGATGTTGATGTTCATTTGCATTTTCTTACAATAGGAATAAAGAGACAGTTCAATGACAGTGAAAGACAACAAACTCAAAACTAGATTTTTTTTAAAGAAAGACAGCGCCTTATTAACATAATGTTTTCTTCACCTTATATGCCCATTATACACAAAGCAAAGTCACTTTCACAGGGAAATTCATCAATTGTAAGAAACAACAAGGAATATACACCAAATATGCATGTGCATGAGAGAAGTGAACCATGCTATGTCCCCATACCATGTTCAGATGTAGTTGGATGCTATGAGACACCATGAGGGTCCATGCAGAGTTTATTAATTTGAGGTGATTGTGTTCGGCACCGTGGGAACACCGCTAGCCTGTTTCCAGGGCTGCCTGGATGGGAATGTGAGCTAGGTCTGCTTGTTTTACCTGGGTTCTCTCATCATACATGGTGCTCTGTGCCCACACTTTTTTGCATAAAGTACAAAGAGAATGTATCTTGTCATGCTTTGAGGTAATAAATAACCACCAGTGCTGGGGAAACAAATTTTCCCTGTAGGCTGATTGTTTGATAATTAGACCCGTTGAATTAATCTTCACTTCCCACTGAAGTGACTGTAACAGTCAATAAAAAAACCAGCTACTGGACCCTCTGAACCTCTGGTCTGGCAGTTTTTCTATCATTGTCATGTTTATTCTTTTTCTCTTGTTGCTTAGAAATCTATTGATCTGTCTGGAGTACTACTTAAATGCTAATACTCACTTTCTCCAGTGCAAAGTCTATATAGACATGCAATCTACATCCATGTACTTGTTTTGCAGTCCTGTATGGAAAGTGTAATGACCTTTTTTCATCTCCTCTGGAGTAAATTTTACCCTTGATATCTGAAAGATTTGCTTACAATACACTTCAGTAATTTCGCCACAGTGCTTCTTCACTGATGCTGTTTTACTGTGTGCAGATCCTGGGCTATCAAATCAATAATGCTTAGAAATTGCCATGACTAAATCAATGCTTAATTTTATCTTAGCTAGATATTTGTTCAGTCCTCAAATAGTTTGTCTCCTTTGTTGGATTATTTTTCCTTCCTCGCCTCTTTTCCTCCAGGGGTGCAGACTGGGGGAAAATTAGTCCTTATCCCAGGTCTTGCTGCTAGTCTAAGATCTGTTATTGAAACTGCCATGATGAAAGAGTAATTAAGAAAAAAATATATCTCTCCTTGTTGTGGATCATCTCAGTTTTGCAGTCTCCTCTCAAAATGCAAATACTGCCTGTTTTTCTGATGCAAGAAAAGTAAAGCTTTCTTTTCTCTATCTCTGTGTTGAGACTGTGTTTAAGTCTTGGACAACGTAAGGGATTCTAAGAAGTGAAGGAGATTGCCAAAGTTATACTTGCATTTTTTTTATTTTTCATTCAGCTTACAGTGATCAAGATTTTATTTTTCCAGATAGTACATATTTCATGGCATGTAAAGGAGGTAGAATTCAGGAGAATACAAGTTGTGTTTGCAGCTGAAGTGTCTAAATACTCTAGGTGTCTGAATAATCCCATTTACAGTATGATATTTGATCAGCTATTTGAGGAAAATACTGTAGCATTTCAGCTTCACTCACTTTGCTCTGAACAAGGAGCAGACTGGAGTAACAAAGAGACGGTCTGCTATGAAGCAGAGCTGGCTGAACCTCAATCACTGCAGTAGGGATCCCCACTGATGTTAAAATAATCATGGAACTGGTAGCATTACTCTGCAGAGCACCTACCTTCCCTTTGTTTCCACACAAGAATCTCAGTTCATCTGCTTATATAATTTTTTAGTCCGTTTTCTATAAGAAATCACCTCCTTTTACTTCATACTCGCAATTACAATGACAGAGAAGTCACCATGTGAGTTAACCCTTGTTATGTTTCCTTTGGACTTTGCAGACTCTCACGTGGAAAGGAGGACTGCCACCAGTTAGACTAAGGCAATAAGAAAGGAGGAGGAGAAGAAAGGAGGAGGAGGTTTTATTACCTGCAACTCTGTAATTGTGGGACAAGAACTTAAATGGTGAAACTCCCTGAGATTCTCAAAATGAGCTAGATAAGACTTTACAGATTTGAACTTCTTAAGGAGGTTCTTGGAGTGCCGGTTTTGGGGGGGTTTTTTGGTGTTTTTTTTGTTTTTTGGTTTTTGGTTTTTTTTAATGAGTGTACCTTGTAGCTTAGTGTCTGTAATTGTGATTGACTTTATCACTGGAGAAAACAATGAATGGGAATCCTTTAAAAATTATTTACTACTATTTAGATTAAAGACAGCCCTTAAAGATTTACGCTTTATCCCCTCAAACATTACAGGTGTTTCAGCACACTGTAATTCTGACAATTTATACATTTCTGTTTTGAATTTTCAGTAACTATTCCAGAACTTTATAATATGAAAACTCTTTAATTCTTATGCCAGGGGCGTTGTGCTGTCAACATCTGTCTTGCTGTTTTCAGTGAAATTGTTGTGGTTTTGATGAGCATCACAGCAGAAGTCCTTCAGGACTTCTTCACTGTCACACTTGCAGGAGGCTTCCAAGGAACTGTTAGTATAGAAGAACATAACAGTAGATAAAGTAGATAAGCTCTGGCTCTCTAAAAGTCACTTCAGTTGTCTCAGTTACAAGGGGTGGATTCATTTGCCCCAGACACAGGTGTCTAGTGCCATGTTGGAAACCTGCAGATGTCCTGCCCAGCCTCCTGGTTCGGCACCAGAACAGCAGGTCTCCTGTGAGCTCCACTCCTTGTCTGCCAGGCTCACGCAAATGTCTGAGCCATCATAAAGCATAAGAACCAGCAGTAAAGTGATTGTGTTGAGTCTCTCAAACTCACCTTAGATGAAGGAGACTGAGTCAGAGAGGATTGCACTGTTGTCACAAGTGCAGCAAGTGTGAGCTCAGTGGAGAAGTGTCCATTTTGCACGAGGAAGTAGTACAGTGACTTCCTCTTCAATTTTTGGAGAGGAATATTTCTCACTGCTTGTCATAGATGCCCTGTATTTAGAGGAAATACGGAAAGGGAGGATCATCAAGAAGTAGGCTGGCAGGAATAATGGTTTGTCATCTTTGGGTTTCAGCACAACATGGGGATGAGGGTGCAAGGGGTTGCAGAAGAGGTGTCTTGTTCTCATCCATCAGAGCTGCCTGGTATGGTCATTCTACTGACAGAGGTGCCTCGAACTATGGGCTCAGAGTGAGCAAACTTCATGCCTGGGGTGCAGGAGAAATGGGAATCCAGCTCTTCCCTCTCTGCCAGGGCTGGGGCAGCCTGTCTGTGGAGCCAGGGGTGGTGTGGTGTTTTCCTGGTGCCAACTACTGACTGCCAGAAAGCCTTCACAGATGGGGAATGGTTCCAGGCATGGGCATCCCTGAGGAATGCACGTTAGCAGGTGCAGTGTGCCAGTACCATCGAAGAGTGGGCTGCATGCCCACTGGGGGGACAGGACACACACCCCCACCCCCCCCCGAGAATTCTTTCCATGGAAATGCATTGCGGTGCTTCTGCACTGGCTGGAAGTGGCTGAATCAGAAAGTAGGAGGAGGCTGATGAGCACGAAACAAGCTGCAAAAGCACATATTGCTTGGTCAGCCGAGAGGGAAAAAAAAAAAAAGCAATCTATTAAAAAAAAAAGGGGGGGGGGGGAGTAGGTTTCATGGGAGACTCAGAAAACATCTTCTTGCAGTCAGTGTATTAAAGGTGTTGCAATAAGAAATTATCTTCATATTCTTCAAGGGGTATATGTTAGAGCAGCTGAGTTAAACTGTCACTTAAAACAGCTTAAAACAGTACAATGTTCAAGGAGGAAAGTTGGTCCTTCCTGTGGTTACTCCTGTAGTTATAGGTACAGCTTTCAGGACAACATTTGGCATTCAGTATAGAGCACCATGAAACAAATGCATCATATGAGCTCTCGGAGCAATTTTTCTCTCTCTCATGTAGCATTTACCGTATGTTTGGCTTGTTGGCAATTTAATCAGTCTGAATAATCTTGTTTTGTGACAAACCTCCTAAATCACAAAGGAGTGATGCAGTTTGTATGGGTGAAATGTGCTCCACAGAGATATTTCAAGTTGAAGAATAAAAATGAGAATTAGACAATACAGAACTCATTGAAAGCCAGTTTCCCAGCTGCTCTAATTTCCCACAATTTAATTTGTGTGCCGTCAAAAGCAACTTGGAGGCTTCCAGCAAGATGATAGAACTATGGGTGAGGCTAAACAGAGGGTCTAAAATGCGCTAAATGCATTGCAGTCCCATGCTGTAAAAACATCTCCTAGGACCAAACACAGGCAACATAATATCCTAGTAAATTGGACCATTAAATAAAACTGCGAAGTCATAAAGCTGTAGCATTACCCTGAAATTAAAGCATTGTCACCTTTGAATTATGGAACAATTTAACAAGCATTTAGGAAATCTGCTTTTTAAGGCCGCATTTAACTATTCCAGGTTATACAGTAGAAGATGTGGCTGCACTCTCCTACTGGGTTTTGAATGACTTTCAACTTGTGTGTGGTTTGAAATTTTACCAAGCTGAGAAAGTAATAAAATAATAAAGTGGAATAATAGAAGGTAAAAATAAACAGTGACCTTTGCCTGTAGAACAGCTTTTTCATTCTCATTGCAAATTTGCAAGTACAGGAGAGCTCATTAAATTGAGTAAACAGAAAAAAAAACATATAGTATGGACAAACATAAAAAGATAATGATAACTTATTTCTTGAAATAAAGGAAAAGAGAGCCTTATCCGCCTAGTTTAAAAGTTTCCAGATATGGAAGTGGCTATAAGGAGCCAGTGGCACTAAACTTGTTTTGCATCTATGATTACAGTGTCCATGCCTAAAAATATAATAAAAACAAACAGAAAAAAAAATAAAGATTTTTTTTTTCTTTTCAAAAAATCAGTCCTTGTATTGTGAAATGAATACTATTTGAAGCCCCATTTTCAAAAGCCATAGGCATAATCTGTGCAGAGGTATGCCTCTGCAAAGGCATATGCAAGTCATGGAGCTAAGGTTGCAGACAGCTGTTGCATTGCTTTTTAGCTGTAGTGATCTGTGTACGTGTCCAGATTGCGGCTATATTTCATACACAGGTCCTGAAGCACTCCTGGAATGCAAGCTCCCAGATTGCTGGCAGTAGGCTTCAGAGTACACACTGATCGAGCTGTAAGGGTAAAATTCCTTGACCTCTTTCCAAGACAGGCAGCTGTATTCTGGGAGCAGCCCTACCTCCACTTGTGCATGTGAATTTGAGAAAATAGCATGATCTTTTTTTTTCTAAATGCTGCTGGGCTTGAGGTAGATAAAATGGTGCTTGAATAAAGCCCAAGAGTTAACCTGAATGGTGAGGGTCTTCATTATTTTTGTGTGTTTTCCTGTTCTACGAAAGCAGGTGCACATGGTTTTGCTATTGTCTTGGAATAGTTTAAGAATTTACTGCCCTCCAGTTCTTCTCCCCCAGTCAGCTGAGACTCCAGAGGGAGCAGTGTCAGCTCTCCCACTCTGTCCAAAGCAAACTAAAGTTTAAATCACTTGCAGGCTCATTTGATTCATGTGAGCAAAGGGGTGTCCTTTTAAAAGAAGGAACTTTGGGTTTTTTACTGTGATGTGAATGTAATCCCTCATTCTTCTAGCAGATTGTGTGTGACTTTGTGTATGTAACCTAGCCCCTCTACACCTCACGTCCCTCTTTCTAAAATGGAAGTATTTATCCCTTCCCTGGGAAGCAGGAAGAAGCATGGCTGAGACGGCTGAACACATCTCTCTTCCTTTTCCTCATCTAACATTGTTGTCACCAGCTCTTTTGTCTTGCATCTGCGGTGCATTGGGCTGCCCTTCTAATCTAAAGACTTATTTTCAGACTCCAATTTTTTAAAGGCTCTTTCATTGCCTTTTTTTGTTGTTGTTGTTGTTGTTAAAAATAAAAAGGTAGCAGAGGGTGTGTTTCTTTGTGCTCTTTCTACACCAACTGTGGACCGGGAAAAGAAACTGGAATGGTGGTAGTTTTTGCCAGCCTAGAGGTATGCTTGCTGGTGGCTGTGACTTTCCTTTCACTGGATCATATAGTCAAACATACCTTTTTTAAGAATCTGTACTTCAAAGATGGAGCACAGAGGGAGTCTTTGAAGTGACCAGCAAAGCACAGATCTGATCTGTAAAAGTGGAAAACGTAACAGATCAGGCATGTGTAGATAAGGAAATGACTGAAATGTAACTCCGGAATTCTTTTTTTATTACTTTTTTTTAACTCTCTGTTCTGATGTACTTGCTAAATCACAATTTCTTTAAGTACAGAAAGAAACTTGATTTGTTTTTCCTTTCCCTTCACAAACTAGAGGATGGAAAATCTGCAGTTAGCTTCTTATTTCTAAAGCATCCTGTGGAGAAAAGCAGTTCTTGAATGTTAAAGTTCACATCTCAGAGGGGCAGCTGAGTGCAGCTGCAATGATAACAATACCACTGAAAATTAATGAACAATCACAGAGAGAATAAGAGAAAGACCTGTCACATTGTCTGTCCAACACACTTGTTAATGAGTGCTTGTTGCTAAAAGTATGTTTGCTGATGTCTTGTCCACCCTCATTTCAAACATGTCAGTTAATTACATTTTCAATACTTCTTGACAAGGCTGTTTTATGCTATGTTACTTTTAATAATTTTTTTCTGGTAATCCTTCGTTGCTTCTAAATTACTGGAACTTGATGCTCTTGGCTTTTCAGGTGCCCCCACAGCACCTTTCCTGGTGTACATCCTAGAAAGCACAGTATTATTAACCACTCTGAAACTCTAGTGTTAAGCTGTTGTACTTCCTGAGCAGCACTGTAGCTGCTATTGTAAGCATTAATCTTATTGCAATTTCCCAAAATTATGTTAATAACTCTCAGTAGGGAGGAACTTGTGACTGGAATTTCAACAACCAGTTCATTCCATCATCTCTTGGTTTTATATCTCACAGCATTAGGAACTTTTCAGTGGGTTTTTCAGTGAAGGCAGGGGTTAAACCTCTACCAACTTCAGTGAGAGGAAAGTTAGCTCACCCTCAACTGCTTCTGAAAAATCCACTCTGTTCTTGTCAATCTTTGAGAGAACAAAAGGAAAAACAGACTCTGGCTGATAAGAATCACTACTTTCAGATGTACAAGATGTGTGTTATGAAGTCATTGAATTATATTGTGTTGGAAGCAATATACGTGCAGGGTATTGTGCTATAGTGTTGGCTGTGATTACAACCAGTGGAGCAAGTTTTACAAGCAATAAATTTGTAATATTTCTGGTGATTTTAATCTGACTTTTGTGTATCACACATTGCAGCAATGTTTCTTTGAGCTCCAACTCAAAGGATCCGCAAGCAGCATCTTGAACTCTATAAGAACCACAGAATTACAGATCTATGAGCAAACTCTTTCTGTCTACTATCTCAGAAATTATGAGAGCATTGTGAGTGAATGTATGGTTTGCTGAGTGTAAACTGCCCTTGGAGTTAATGCTATATGTTACTGGGGGAGTAGTTTCTCCATAACTTGAAGCCCGGTCTCGGAGCAGACCTCTTTACATAGTCTCCAGATGGTGGTTGTTACTTGCCTGTCATCTGCATGCCTCCATAATGACCAATCCATTAGATCATCTGAGTGTCTTTGCATAGATAGTCCATTTAGGATTTTTATACACCTATTAGAGTTCTGTTGAAGTGAACTGTGGGATATTTGTAGCTCACCGAAAAATACTTCAACTGCAGTGCATTGCAGTGACCACAAAGCTAATGGGCACATCATGCCAGTGCATTGAGGAGTAATTGGAATGCTCGTGCCCTGCAAGAACTCAGACCATGTAATCTGATGAAACCATCTGAATACTTAAATGCAGTTTTTAAGATTGGCTTAGAAAAGATCTGGTTCAGCATTATCCATGGTTTCTCTGTTGAAGCATGAATAACAAAATAGAAATCACTTGTCTAGACCTTGCCTGTCAGTAGGTTTCTGCAAGTGAGACTGAATCTTTCTCTCATCGAATGATTAAAATTTACCTCCTTAAATTTTTGCCCTGTCAGTATCTTGTATACTTCCTAGGCAAGCAGGGTCTTCAATTAAAAGGGAATTTACCGGATGTGACTCTTAATAATATTGTGAAGCACGTGCAGGGCTCAGTCCTGTGAATCCTCATTAAAGAGTTTGCTTTTTACTTTGGGTCAGCTCAGCAGACTGGCTGTTTAGGCAGCCCTTGTTATTTTGCCTGTCGCTATGTCACCAGAAACATCCAGGATACAGCCTCCCTGCTAAGCTAATTGCTTCTAATTACAATGTCCTCCTTATCATGCCAACCCCAGTGCTGGTCATGAGCTGGGTTTTTACTGTGCAAGTTGTGCTTAAGCCTAGATTCTGCCTTCTGTCACCTACAAAATCCCTTGCTCTGACAATAAATGCGATGAAGATGAGAATGACTCCCAAGCATGGAAAAGTATCAACATTTACAGTTAACTACAGATGCTGAGTCATATGTTGTTCTGCACCATCATCCAAGCAAGGCATCAGTCAATTTATATGTAGAAAAATCTGAGAACTGAGTAAAATGAGTGATCTGACTTCCAACTGGGAAGTAGGAACATACTCTCTGTTTTAGCTTTTTGGCAAGAGTTTGTAGAAGCTCATCAGCCACAGTTCCTGCTACCATTTGTTGTTATAACAGCATAGGCTGTGCTCTCAGGTACAGCAAAAGATGAGTGTTACCCCATGAGCCATATTACTATGTCTTTTCTCTCAGGTCCAAAGCGAGCGGAAAGGTATCTAATTTTCTTTAGATACCTGGCAATAGAAGATGCTGAAGGTCGCCCATGGTTCCTTGGGAAGCTTGTAGTTTCTCTCTTGCTCAGCAGGCTCTGTAGTGTTTGCTTGAGCTGGTTCAGGGAGAAACATCTCTGTAGGCTACAATGACCTGTAATGTTTTCATCACAGAGTGACCCTCTAGGAGCCAGGGGTCCTGCTGATGCTCTCTCCAACGCACTAAAGAATTATATTTCAATTATTTTTTTGTTCCCTGCTTGTTGCAGGTTTTTTGCTGTTAACTTCCTGTTCAATCCTTTTTCATTTAACAGAAGATAAGATCTGGACTGCAGTGCAGCACAACAACACAGGGCTAACCAGAGTCCAAGGAGCTGATCCAGAGAAGCCATACACCATGTCCTTTAACTACAACAGCAGTGCTGAGCAGCTTGAAGCCATAATAAACAGTGCAGAATATTGCGAACAGGAGGCAGCCTACCACTGTAGAAAGTCACGTCTCCTGAATACCCCAAGTAAGTGCCATGATCTCAAATCTTTCCTTGTTAACTCTTATTGATTATGCGGCAGATGCAGGCCGCACTGCAACTGAGAAGAAAAAAAACCCAAAATGAATAGTAGCCATACAGAATAGAAGGAAAAAGCTTTTACCTTTGTATCGGGTTTGCATGGCAAGGTTTTGGTAGCACAGGGACTATAAGGGGGGATTTTGCGAGAAGCTGCTAGAAGCTTCCCCTATGTCCAACACAGCCAACGTCAGCTGGCTCCAGGGTGGATCCACTGCTGGCCAAGGCCAAGCCCATCAGCGATGATGACAGAACCTCTGTGATAACATGTTTAAGAAAGGGGGGGAACCTCAGAAACTGCAGCCAAAGAGAGCAGTGAGAAGGTGTGAGAGAAGCAACTCTTCAGACACCAAGGGTAGGGAAGAAGGAGAGAGAAGAGGTGCTTCAGGTGCTGGAGCAGGGATTCCCCTGCAGCCCTTGGTGAGCCAGGCTGTGCCCTGCACCCGTGGAGGTCCATGGCAGAGCAGATCTCCTCCTGCAGCCCGGGGAGGACCCCACACCAGAGCAGGTGATGCCCGAAGGGGCTGTGACCCTGTGGGAAGCCCACGCTGGAGCAGGCTCCTGGCAGGACCTGTGGATCCGTGGAGAGAGGAGCCCACGCTGGAGCAGGTTTGCTGGCAGCGCTTGGGACCCCATGGGGGACCCACGCTGGAACAACCCCGTTCCTGGGGGACCTCACTCTGTGGAAGTGACCCATGCTGGAGCAGACTGTGTAGCACTGTAGCCCATGGGAAGGACCCATGTTGGAGAACTTTGTGGAGGACTGTCTCCCCTGGGAGGGACTCCACACTGGAGCAGGGGAAGAGTATGAGGAGTCCTCCCTCTGAGGAGGAAGGAGCAGCAGAGACAACAACATGTGATGAATTGACCACAAACTCCATTCCTTGTCCCCCTGCACCACTTACGGGGAGGAGGTAGAGAAAATAGGGAGTTAAGTTGTGCCTGGGAAGAAGAGAGGGGTAGTGAGAAAGTATTCTAGATTTAGTTTTTATTTCTCATTATCTTATTCTGATTTGATTGGTAATAAATTAATATATCCCCGAGTCTGGTTTGCCCCTGATGGTAATTGCTGAGAGATCTCTCCCTGACCTTATCTCAACCCTTCGAGCCTTTTGTTATATATATCTCCCCTGTCCAGTTGAGGAGGGGCAGTGATAGAGCGGCTTTGGTGAACAACTGACATCCAGCCAGGGTTAACCCACTACAGCCTTCTTGGATAGCACTGTGCAGTGCTTGTCCTCTGATGCAAGAGGGTCGGAGCTCTGCAGGGGAGTTTGCACTCCGTTAATTCGTGTGTGCAAAGGCTCTGAAAGCTTCTACAATGGAAAATACTACTTAGAAACCAAAGCAGCTGTATTTAGCTGATGATAAAATTGATTTGTTTATTCATTTACATTTTTAGACTGTATATTAAAGATAGAAAGCATCCACGTTGCTCCAGACTCATATGATGTTTCTGGAGAGGAGGGGTGTACCCCTCTTCTGAGTCCCACAGCCCTGGAAATGATGTTTAAGGTGCTTGGTAGAACAGTTGCTGGGGAAAAACTAATTTTCCTTTCATGATAGAAGGATTAAGATGTTTTGCCCTGACAGTGTAGCAGCAACAAGAAAGCAGAGGATCTGTTCAGTCTATGTCACTGCAGTATCATATTTCCAGTGGCTACTCAGGATGGCTCCCTTCCACTCGACTCTCTCTTGGGGTCGGGATTTTATGTTTACTCATCCAGAGAGATGAATGACATTAAGGGCAGGCTTCTGAACGTCTTCAAAGTCTCTTCTGGTTACTTGTCTGTATGGTCCTGGTGATTCTTTGATTGTTAGCAACTCTTAAATTTGTTAGTAGGTTAGAAGAAATCCCACAGGAAGCCTTAAGGGGAGCTAGCAATGGGACTTCCTATTGTGTTAAAAATACATTGCCTAATGAGATGTATCAAAAGCGTGCCTGATTCTAGCAAAGTTACTATAACACTGAATGTTTATGGATCCAGTAATCAGATGCCTTACAGTCAGTTTATTTTTAAAATCTGTGAATTATGTCTTTTGTTATGATCAGAATTTACCAGCCAAGAACTTCTTGTATTGATAATCATTTTTTGAAGAACGAAATGTTAGTATCAGCAACAGAACACAAAAGGAAAACAAAATGCATGCATAACTGCTCATAAATAGGGGGCAATAGTATCTTACAAATACATTCAGTGTTGCTGACTTGTGTATCACATACCACACAAGATTATTTCCAAAATATTTTTTTAAGGATGAAGGCCACAGTATTAAAGCAGGTCTGCCCGTGCTTGCTTTTACACATTTCTGTGAGTTACTTGGTCATGTATATGTGGGAAAAGATACATTATTGAGTGCATTTTGAGATAACTCTTGTATGTGGTGCCTCTGTAAAGCTAGGGACACTTATAAGGATCCAAATCCATTTCTTCTTTTAAAAAAGAAAAAAACTAGCAGATAATCTTGTGTAAATTGACAGTATATAAACTATCCAGCTTCAGGGCTAAAGCCATCTACCAACAGTCAGACCAGCTAAGACAATTTGTGACAGGCAGCTCCTTCTGCACTTCTCCTGGACTAAAATTGTAACTCACTCCTCAAGGGAGAGTACATGGGGAAAGTGTCCAGCAGCCTGGCTTGCACTCTTGGAGCTGCTGCAGTGCCACTGTGATCCTGACAGTTCACCACAGAAAAATTGAACAACTCGCAACTCTTTAGTATAGCTCCAGCTGATAAATCAGAAAAAAAATTACAATCCAGTGCTGTGCATGTGGCAGGCTATCATTTTTTTCTCTTTTTTCTTCCTGTTGTATGATCTTTAATTACACTTTCAGTTTTTCATCCTGAACTTTCTCAATAGCCTAAGGCTGTAAGTTTGGCAAGATGTGGAATATGCTCAAAAATAAATTGTTTGAGTTCTTGAAATGATGAGGCTTTTTTTTTTTTTTTTTTTTTTTTCTCCCCGCAAAGCCTTAAATAGCTCTATTAATTGACATTCATTTTGAGGTGAACTGCTGCTATATTATAGAAGAGCCTAGAGACCCAATAGTGCTGAACACTATACGTATTTTGAAGAGTTCTAAGCTTTAAGAATTTCCATTCCTAAACTTGAAGACAAGCTACAAGTGTGAATAACCCTAGGGTGTTTTACTGGACTCATTGTGAAAGGTTCTCACCTGTGTTGTTTATGCCCAGAAGTGGCTGGAGTGAGTCTGATTTGGGGCCAGAGCAACAAAAAAAAAAAAAATCAAAACTCTTGGGTTTTGTTTCTTGATTTAGTCTAGGCTTTTGGAAGCCTAAAGTGCTGTGTTCTCTCTGTGTTCCCAGGGTATCATAATGTGTAATTACAGTTAATGAACCACACTTAACATCATCCTTCAAAAGTCAGTATACAATGCACATGTACTGATGGCAATGCTGCATTTGTAGGCCAGCAGGAAACATTACATGACCTAATCCAGCCTGCTGAATATTACCACTCATTAATACCTCTGGACTAAGCCCAGCAGTGAGTGCTTGATGGAAGGGCATCTTCCAGAGTGTATCTGATCTTGACAGAGCTGTAAAAATTCCCCTTCCTGCAAGGAATCGAATCTGTTTCTGAGCTTCCTCTTATTTTGGGCTTTGTTCTTTTTTTTCCAAGGAGATGGAATGCATGATTAGGGTATCTCAGCTGGTAGCACCAAAACCCAAAATCCTTCTCTTCAGGATCTAAACATTATCATGTTTCACAGAGAAGCAATAAAAAGATCTCTCTTTTATTCATAAAGTTACTCTCCAGCAAAAATGCATGTTGCTACATAGCAATTTTGGCTTTTGCATCTTTGACATGGGGAAGAAAAAAAATCATGTGCCTGGGCAAAGGAGCAAGCATGGCACCTTGGGCTGCCTCAGGGCAAAACCAAGAGAAGCTCCTGGTTTGCATAAAATTGTTCCCATTTATAAGAAGGAATTTGTCTTTCCTCTCTTCCTACTACCTCTTGTCCTGAAGACATAGGCACATTTCCAGTGGGTGTGATTCAGCGTAGTTTCCCCATTGAGTTACTTGATTTTACATCTGAAATGTGTCAGACATGCAATCTGGCAGTTGGTAAAGGAGTTTACTCATCTCCATGTCTTACTGTCTGGAACAGCCTTATCAGTTCTCGTTGTCATATTACAGCTTAGCTGCAAGCATGTCTTTGAAAACTAAAATTAAATTACCCTGAACTGCATTTTTGTATATCTCTGCCATCAGATAGATTTTCAGCAGGTTTGTGAACATCAGAATAGATGTCTGTTCATCAAAGGAATATCTGGCTTTCTCGTGATGCTGGCAAATGAAACTTAAAATTTATGCCCAGTAATTTCAAGTCTCTTGTGACTTCTTCATGCCTGTTGGAGAGACACTCACATAACCAGAGCAAATCTGACAGTTGGCATTAATTAGGAAAGTCATCCACACTCTTAGCAAGAGATTGCAGACTTTACCACCGCCTCATCCATAGAAGCACAGACCAAGACAAGCTAGCAGGAGAGGAGGTGAGTGAGTGGGCAGGAAGCCTTGGCTACCTCTAAATGTGCTGTCTGTATTCTAGGAACCTGAAAAGGAATTTAGGGCCCTGGGGCTCTGATTTCCTTTCTTTGTGGAGCATCTCAGGGAATACCTAGGAAAAAGGGTATGTGTACAAGGATAGGTGGGTGTGTGCACGTGCATGTTTAATTAAACTGTTAACATACAAGATGTTTGAAGGTATGAAAACACTATTAACTGAAGAAACCCTCAGCTCTGACTGAACTTGATCAGTTTTCTAGAAGCAGTGTGTGTACTCAAAGACTTAACATTTGGGAAGCTGCCTCACATCTGCCATATCAAGGACTTAACACCATGATGGCTGTATCAGTGGCAGGATAGCTTGCTTTACAATACTTGGCTGACAGTCTGTCAAGTTCATAGCACATTTGTGTAGGCAGGGACTGAGAAAAGATCAGTCCTAGAGCAAAATCAAAGAAACAGGAATATCTTTAGGTGATGGTTTTTTTTCCTGCCTTCCTTATTTTTCTCTTTCCAGTAGAATTCCCACAGCATGTCACCTCAAGCTTTGATTTCAAAATCCATCCTAAACAGTGCACTTTATCTCTGAACTTTCTGCCTGTCCCTCTTAAAATCTGTCAAGTCTCAATATTATAGGACTTGCACCCAGTTTTCTACCTCCTCTTCTCCCCTCTGCCTCCCAGCTAGACCCGTATCTCAGTGCCAAGCTGCACCATGTGCTGTCTGTGACTCCTTATGCCAGACAGCTTTTTGCCCTCACCTGTGAACCACCGCATTTGCATGTTGTGCGTCTATTATTAGAGGGAAAGATGAAGTGCTAGCTCACAGTAGGGAGCGTGTCCTAATTTCTGAGTTTAGACTTTAGACTTAATTCCTCTGCTGAGACAGTTCAGTGGTGTTTTATCTACACTCTGTATGTTGCTAGAGGTCTTTGTCTGTGCAAGCTCCCTCTTTAGTTCCAGATAAGGCCTCCAGTGATGTCAGAGCATAAGATGCTAAGAAATGTCCTGCAAGGTCCTGCCTCCAATAGTGGCTGCTGGAGAGATGCAGTTTAGGGTGAGTCTGGATGCCTTCAGCACATCCCTCAATATGTTCCCATCACCCATAGTTGTTCTGTTAAGGGCATTAGAGTTTATGCCACTGCCAATACCTTTTAGTATCCACTGCGGATCTGGTGTTCGTAATTTGTCTAATCACTTTTTGAACTTTATTACATTGTCTGCCTCTGCAGCCTCCTTGGAAAACAAGTCCCAGGAGTTCCCTACTTGCTGTGCATGAACTACTTTTTTTTTTTTTAATGTGTTTTACACTAATGTTTTACTCAGTGCACGGAGTTCTGCTGTTTCAGGATATGGTGAATCACAGTTCTGCACTCATCCAGTGCTTTTATAGTCCTTTTAAGTTGCCCTTCTTGGACCTTTACTAGCTCTAGTATTTTTTTCCCCAGAAGTGACCCACAGTGTTTGAAGCATGGTTTTACACCAAGTTTTCATATAATGGGGACACCACTTTTTAGAGCAGTATAAATCTTTATGGAGAAAAAAGTGTGAAACCTGGGTTCTGCTGAAGTTTTTTACATAGATGTACCATAAGGTGATATAAAATGACCCATAACAAGCAAGTCATTTACAATTGGGGTTTTGCTCACTATTATTTTATGTCTTTCAAATATAATTTCCATTTTATCATTCCAGGTACTTTAAATTGTTATTGCATTACCAAGAGACTATTTGTCATTGCACAAAATAACTTTAAATTGTTATTGCATTACCAAGAGACTATTTGTCATTGCACAAAATAACACAGAACAGGGCAGTCCGCCCTCAAAAAGTGGTTCATATTGAAGAGAGCGGGGGATAGGTGGCAGGTGTAGATCTTGCATTGTAATTATTCTTGGGTAATTCAGATATCTTTCTTGAGAATGATTGGCTTGCCATCTGTGTTTCCACCACCATACCTTGTCTCTCCCCTCCAAAGTGGCAGTGCTCACAGCTTCTCACAAGCACAATTTTAGATAAGTTGTCCTATATTTAGAGACTTTTGAACAGTTTGCCATAGTAATGCAACCTGCCCCCTTATTTGTAGGAAGATATTTAGAGGCCATTTTTAAAGATGCTATATTGTTAGTAGTGTGCAACTGATTAAAATGCAGGTGGTCTAAGCAGAATAAAAAAACTGCTGTGTGGAGGAGGTAACTTGGCATTTAGCATGCATGCACCTGTGAGTAACAGACATATCATTATCCCAGTTTCTGACTCTTTACTTCCCTCGCCATATAGGATCCCTTCTGACTGGCAGCGAGGTAAAGTTTGCTATACCTGCCAAGGAAGGAATGGCAGCTGCTTGCAGTACTTCTCCTCTAGTGCCGTTGTGCTTCTCCAAGCTCGCAATGCAGCCAAGAGGCCAAGAGATCGGAAAGACGTGGGAAGAAATCCTTGCTCAGTCATATACTGGGTGTTTTCTAACCCAGTGGGAGGAAAGAATGTTCTTTTCTTGAACCCCACTGAAGGAGAGGATAGGCTTAATACTACCTGGCATACATCTGGTGTGACAGCGGAAGGGCACAAGTCTCCTGGTACTAGTCCAGTGAACACTGGGGCACCATTATCTGTGTTTGCTTTAGACACAATATGTCAGGTGAATTAAAAAACATTTCTTGAAGTGTGGACTGACAGTAGTGAGAAAGGAGCTTCTAAGGGTAACTCCTTTTTGCTTCTGTGGAATATGTCCATACTTCTGCTGTTACTGGATATTTCTTTTGGGTTTTTGTTGTGGGGTTTTTTTCCTCCCTTGAATGATTTTTTCTGTTTGGTTTTGGGGAGTTTTTTTGAAGTGTAAGGAGCAATTCTGCAATTACACTTCTATATTTATTTTTTAAGAGACCTTTTTACCTAGAAAGCAAATCTTTCAAACTGAATAGATTTACTGTATTTTACTGACGTGGAAAGTACTTCTTCCAATATACAGGAAGCTTGTACCAGGGGTATTAATGAAGACAGATAGGACAGGTAAATGAAATGTAAACCTAGACAACAGATTTTGAGCCTGGAATCTGAAGGTCATTGTGTGAACTGTTATTGGTGGTGCTGTAAGGAAGTCACTGCTGTGAACAGATGCAGCAAGATGTTTGCTTAACTTCTGTAATCCATTAGACTGGGACTTTTGTTCCCAAAGAATCTCTGGTTTGAAGTAAAGTTGATGACATCTTTTGCTCAACCTGTGAAAACTTATACCTCAGTAATGAAGAAATTTGGAATTCAGGGAGTTCTGCAGTCCAAATAAGAGTTTGGAAGTAGATACTGAGACGTGTGCTAGAACCAACATGTCTTAATGATACCTCTGACTTGAAAGACCGAGTCGTATAAGCTATTTATACACACAATTCAAAGAAGGAAAGAATTAGACAATTTTTTCAGGCTATCTCAGCCAGCATTCCCTTAATCATGAACAGTGATAGTATTTTTAATTTGCAGGACTCGGCATATTGTTAACAATAAATAAATAATGGCAATTAGAAACAAACAGCTAATCCATGGCTTGCTATATAATGGGTCATTAGCTATGACAGCAACCTGTCCACCATTCAAGAAAGAAAGCAGAACTGCTGCCTGCGCAGAAAAGTGTGCCTTCTCCCTCATTAGAGCCACAGCAGGGAGTGTGTTCTCATCACACTTCCATTTGTCTGCTTCATTTGGCTGTCCTACTTTGAGCATCTTGGGCTCCATTAGACTCAAACTGTCTTACTGACATTAAACTAATTTCTCTGTCAAATTTGGGCCAGTGCAGAGAGTGATGTTCTCTGATTCTGGAGAATAGAAGATGTAAATCATAGTGGTGGAAGAGTTCTCAGCCGACCTCTTCTACCAAGATGCCACATGAGTGAAGCAATAGTAATTTGCATTTCTATTCACATTATCTTTGAGGATAGCAAAGCATTTGGGGCTGTAAAGTCTCAGTTTTATGTGTGTTTTGGGTTCATTTGACTCCTTGTTTAGATCTGGGGAAAAAAGTACATGCAAAGCAAGGCACTTGCTGAAAACCAGATGGGTTGGAGCAAGTGAATGGGACAGAGCCTGTAAGCTTTGATTTTGTTTTAACTGGTATGATCTATCCAGGAAGACAGAGGCTATACATGAGATTATCAGTGGCATAATTTAATTATTTAGTGTAATTAGGAGAAAAGAAAATGTAAGACTATGGAAAAAGGAGTCAAGTTTTACTCTGTATAGATTGGGTTAGACTCAGATTCACTGTTTGTAAATGTTAAGTCCAGGAATTTTACCCCCATTACTATTTGAAGATAGCCAATGGGAAATGTATTTTCTATTGTTGAAGGTGTGAAGGCAGAGACAGGGGAAAAGAAACAATGGAGATCAGCTGAAGTCTGTATTTTCAGATTATTTTGTGCTTGGTGTTCAAACAGCAACAGAACAAGAGCCTTCCCTAAAAGTATTTAGTACAATATTTTGCTTATGTGAACCACCTGATGTTAAGAGAAGCATAAAAGTAACTCTTCTAGGTGTCTGTTTCTCTCTTTTGTAAAAAAACAAAATACAGAGGGTAAGTAAGCATGCTTGGGGAAAATATCTCCAGACCTTTGGGGAAAAAGTTGTGTACTTCTTCCCCTCCCAAAAAGCATCTTAAAGCAATTGAGAATTATTTGCCTCCCCCCCAACCCAGACTGATTGGGGGAGGATCAGATCTGACTGACACTTGACAAGTAGCTGGAAAGATGTGGTGACCTAAAAGAAAGCATCTCTTTTAAAACTTTGTTCAGAGAAGCTTTTTCATATCTTCTGGGCCAGAAAGATTGAGAACAAAAGTGAAAAAGCTTTTGAGTCTGAATTTGTTCCAAGCCCTTTTGATAGGAGGAAGGATCAGACTTTAATGGGGACTGGTTTAGCCAAGGGGTGTGTCCCTGCCTGAGCTGTCTAGGACTCAAAGCAACATCAAGAGCCTTCTTCCTTTGCTCTCAAAAGCAGAATTCAAAAGTCCCAGAAGAAAACTTTTTTTTTATAACATTAGCATTTAGAAAGGTTAACCAATTAATCTGTGCAGTCCTCCTTTAAAGGTAGGTTTCTTACCTTGTTTAGAAGAGAATTGATTAATCAGGTTGCTATTGATGACAATTTCACTTGAAACTCATACGGGCCATTAGATTTATTGGAAAGTACCACCCCAAAACCAATGAACAGGTTTGTGCAGCCACAAAAAAGAACCATAAGAAGAGTGTTTCCCCCCAGATAAACACCTCTAAAGTCTTACACTCCAACTGTGAGATTTACATAGGTACCTCTTGTGACTTGCCCTCTGCTGCTGGTGGAAAAATGAACGTGTCATCCCTTAGAGGTACACGTTTTTTTTCTAGTGAACTGATCAACAAAGTTATGGTTCTTTATCAAGGAAGGCATGATTCTGTGAATTTTTTTGGACCTACCAAATTACAAGGGAGGTAATGGTATATTCAGGTGGGGTGTAATGAGATGTTTGGTATATTCAGCCAGGAGAGAAAGCTGTGATTCTGCACTGTAGCCCAAGAATAGTATCACCAGTCTCAAGCATCAATCAAGCACCAAATTTCTTCCTCTTCATCTCCTAGGCAGTGTTTGGATTTTGCTTTGCTGCAATGGTTGATTGCAAAGGGAGGTATGTGAGAACCCCAAGCGTCCTTTCCTTATTAGACTCTTGGGTATCATATAGACAGCCCTGTCTTTTTTGTTCATAGATGTTTTGAGGAGGGAAAAACTCACCTGAGAATGAGTGCAGTGCATTCAGAAAGTGTTAGCTTAGACATGATGGGTTGAATCTAGGTATGGATCTGAACACAGCCAGATGCAGGAGGCAGGGATTCATAATCTGGTTTTAGGAGCCTGTCTCCGATAATGCTGATTCAATACTAGAATTCATCCTACCGTTCGTAGACAGCTGTTCTTACCTGCACTAATTAGACAGAGACCATTACAACTATTCTACCTGTTGCCTGCTTATACCTGTTATTGTAGCATATGGTATAGTTGTACAATAAGGATGTTGTCTTCCTTTGTAAAGGGCAAGAAGGGATTCCATGTAATTAAGAAACAGCGTGCTTGTTTTCAGAAACGACACCTATTAGAGATATAGGAAGAAGGCCTGCATTTCTAGGATGGAATCCATGTAGTCTTACTGTAGCTGTCATAAGGTTATGTATTCGGCCCAAGGTTGATGCCCAAGTTCTTCCAGGCAGAGATACGTGCAACTGAAAGTAAAACTTCCAGCTTACTTTAGATACCTTTCTAAGCAGAAACTGATCAAACTGATTAAAGTTATGTTCCCATGCTTCTGCTTAGTGAACAGCATCTCTCCCAACTATACAGTTTGGGTTATTTTTTCTGTGCTGCTGATTTTTTGGTAGTTGAGAACATTGCTTCTCTGTTTATTTTTGCTAAAATAAATTAAAATTTTGCTAAAATAAATTGCTAAACAATGAATGATGGAGTAATAAATGATGCTCTTTTTTCCGTATGCTTTTGTGTTTTAGCGTTGAGCTTCTGTATGGATTGATATCTACTGGCAATTGAAAATGCATTGCAACCTTTTCTTAGGCTGGATACTGGGAGGATCTCTCTGTTTTCTACTTAGATAGTACGTGAAACCTATAGGAACATATTACTCAGTCAAATGTACTTGAAGTTGGCCAGTGGGTTCATGAGTTACTTGAACAATAGACACATGCACAAACATTCACTTGGCATGTTCCAATATTTCTCATTTCTCTAGAAAACCACGTTAAGATTAGTATCTAAATCCTGCTAGAACCAACAGGGATTAGAGGGTTTCCTAGTGCTAGCAGGAAATCTTAATTTGGGCTAAAATGAGATGCAGATGCATGTATTTTCTTACCATGCCAGATACACAAATGTCTGTCTGTCTCTTCAGCACAAGAACAAAAGCTTAAACCAAATGTGCATCTCAACTAAACTGAACTTCATCAGGTTTTTGTAGATCTTTGGACACATGCTGCTGTGCTAGATTCAGTGTCTGTCTGCATCATGTGCTGCCTGTTTCTTTATCCATGATGCTTAGGTCCATGTTCCCCCTTTCCCTGTATCTTTGGTTTGACAAAAAAAAAAGTTTAAAATAACATGTCTAATTTACAACATGTAGTGATTCCAATATATTAACATTAATAGCGCATGAAAAGTGCTCCCAGTAGCTTAGTCTGCAATCAGTAGCCATTTTCGATTCTTCTTTTTGTTCAGGCTGTCTCATTCAGTGTGATCAAAATGTTGGTAGTGGCACTTGTTGGCAGGAAAGAAAAGATGATAATGATTCCTGGCTGTTCTTATTGTCAATTTTGCATTACTGAAACTAATTCAGGTCTGACAGGTTTGTTTTACTGATGAGTCCGAGACTATGATGGGATGTTTTAAAAAATGAGCAGAGATCTGAAAAGTGGTTCTGAAGAAAAAGTAATGCCAATTACATGATATGTTTATTTTAAATACTAACTTTTCTTTTAGCTGCTGATTCAAATGGTCAGTACCGTCCATAAAATTATCTGTTGGTATAGACAGAGTACTCTCTTTTTGGGAAAGTATGTGTTTGCATATTGATATAGATATGTGCAGATATGTTAGGAGGAAAAGGAGAGTGAAAGCTGACTGTAATTCTTGGGATAGATGGATCATTGCCAGTCCTGCTGCAAGACAAGTTAGTATTGGTTACTCTTTTCCCCATTGAGCTAAAGGCTTTCTGTACATTAGCATTTGTTTACTTCCCATTGTCACTGTGATTTCAGCCTCCCAGATGAAACTATTTTGGTGTGTGGCAGAAGTTTAGGGGCTGTTACTCAGAGAGAGATCTTCATGACTGAATGCTAACATAACAGCAGAGAGTGGGATTCTAGGACAAGTTGTCTTCTCCTGAAGTAGGCTCTGTTTCATCTCCATTTGGCTTTTTCTCTGACTATGAAAAGTCAGTTTTGTCCATTTATTTTGCTGTTTTAACATCTATCGTTGAACTGGGGAAGGTTGTCCTGGCAATGAACATTTTTTAGGTTCTGTTTTGGGGTCCTGTTTCCCAGAGCCTCCAGATTCAAAGCAGTGCCAGATTTCTAGGTCACTTCCTTCCCAGTGCACATTTAAGTTCTGGATTCAGACAAGGAGATTGTGTTGCATTTTGTTTACTGCCTCTGTGAGACATGCTAGGGCCACCAGTCAATCTGCAGAACATTAGAAGTACCTACTTAATAGCAGCAGAATTTTATTGAGTGAATAATTACATCCTATTACTGCTGAAGTAATCACCTTAGATACAACCGATGCCTCCAGAGGGAGGTATGTTCTTTCCAAAATGCCACCCTGGACAATTCATTTTACTTCCATACAAAGCTCCAGAATCTGTCTGACCATATTGTAGTACAGGTTGTCATGTTTTCAGAGGATGAAATTTATGTTCCATGAAATATGCCATTGCCAAAATTAATAGGTAAATGAACAAAGTGAAACAGACCATTAGAACCATTGTAATATTGTAGTTGCTGGGTTGTGGCACAAAAGCAGAAACTAATGGGTAAACATAATCGTATTATAGTGACAGGAGCTATCAATGTATAGTACACAACTGTGGTTACACAATGGAAGGCAGTCGACCGTTATGAAATATGATTTAGCAGACAGGCCAGTTACAGGTAATCTTGCTTAGAACAATGCTTTCCTTGGCTAGTTTGTTTTACCTGATTGAAAATGATAAATAGCAGCTATTTCTTTCCTATCCTACTGAAATTTAATTTCAATTTCACTTTGATAATTTTATATATATATATATATATATATATATATATATATATATATATATATTATTCTGGACCACGATACTGAGATTTTTGTGTTTGCAGAAATGTTCCTGAGGCATGAACAGATTGTTCATGAATATTCATGCCAATAGGAATTCAGCCAAAGGTCTTCAGAGTAAATGTTCACTCTTAACACCTTGAAGTATTTTTGATGCTCTTGTCCTTATTTCTGATGTAAAACAGTGCTTCATAATTTTAAGTGAACACTCAAACAATATCTAATCAAGATAAACAATTCATAGGCTGAACTGTGTTTGTATAACATGATTAAAAAGCTTTGAATAGCTAACATAATAACATTTTATTAATGGGCAGCTTGAGAGAAGCTACAATATCAAATGATTCAACTGGAAAAATAAAAAGCTCAAAGATATGCAGGATCATTTCCATTGGATTCAGTATATTTATACTAATTTAGGTAAGTAAGACGGTGGATTAACACCTTAGTTATTGCATCTTTCATTAAATTTCACTTTAGTGTAAAACAAACTGCACAACACAGAAACACTGTAAAAATTCAGATATGTAGAGGAGCTAACAAGTTTATCCATAACTTGTTCATGCAGTATTTGCCATCAGTCTAATCACTTCAGCACTGATAGATTGAAAAAGTCAATACTGTGTTCCTGTAATAGAAAAGGCAGCTATATCCTGCACAACTGATGTAGGGGAGGGGGGGGGGGGTGGGGTGGGTGGAGAAGTATCTTTAAGACTCGTTACTGGAGTGGTGCAATATAAATTAGAATACCATCTCTGGCCATTTTTCAGAGCCAGGAAAGGGATTGATGCAGGAGCTCCTTCAGATCGCTGTGCCACTCGAGAGTTTACCCATGCAGGAGGACTTTGTCAGTCACTGACTAAAATAGATTTAGGGCTGCTTTATTCTGCTAAAGTGGTTCAAAGTAGTTGGAGTACAGGAGAGAGTTGGGTACTCAACTGTTTAGCTTTCTCACAGAAGTTTTCACTCCATGCATATGCAAAAAAAAAAAATCAGTTACTTTGGACTTCACTGAGCAACATCTTTTGAGGGAATATGTAGTGGGGAATTGAGTGCTAGTAATCTGTTACAGGGAAAGTTGAAATGCTCCAGAGCTAGCCTGGGCAACAGCAGCCGACATAGCTAATTGCAGCCTTGGATGGCAAGCCAACCAAGGGTTTCTCTACACACCAAAATAAAACTGTAGAATTACCTGAGCTAGTTTACATCACGGAACTCTACACATGTGTTTTAGCATACCTTTCAACCACACATAAGTGTTTCCGCTGAACAGTATGTGAATTTGTATAGCTACTGCCACGTGGTACATTAATTGTAGCTGAGTTTTTACCCAACACCAGTTTTTACTGAACAGACATACTTCACGGCTTTCACCCGCAGAAAAACAAGCACAGCCAACTGAGGCTGCAAATACAGAGGTAAATCTTGATATTTTAGTCCTCAAAGTCCTGCTTCCATTTATCAAGAGAATGCTGTCTTACTGTTATACAATGCTACTTAATGTGAGGTATTGCTATGATGAGTGTAACCCATGACAAAACAGTGAAAACTTGAATGTGCTAAATGCAGAATTAGGTGACTAGTTGAGTGATAATATATTGCCTAACCTAATGAAAAGACATTACCTTTAAATAATGGACCACATCGTAGATTTAATTATCCCAAGGCAAGGTAGTAGGTGCTTCATGCAGACAAGGTCAATTACCTTATCCAGAAGAGCCTGTTTGAAGTGTATTATGAATAATTCACAGACATAGAAAGTAGCTTTGAAAAGTGTCCCAGCTATAATGTGGTGAAAGCATTCAATTTCTTTTGTAATGTATTTAAGATAACACCCAAAGGACAATTGTGGCTGCTTAACTGTAAGACTACTTAAATGACAAGAAATGACAATTGTGTGGTCAAATTCACATTAATGCATTATGCAGAGGGAAGCATCGTCATCATGGCATAATTGTATCGAGCCACAAGAAACTGATTTCAAACCTCATCTTGTAGTTTTAAATGCTGAATGGAATTTGATCAAAGATTAATTCATTTATTAACCTTTCTCAACAGACCAGACATAATTGTTGCTTTATTAGCTTTGTTTATTTTGTTTTTGTTTATTCAGGGCTTTTAGTTCTTGGCTTTCCAGTGTGAAAACGAATATCCAGAGTGATTGACTGACTTGTAAGGTTTTGGAGAGTCTGACAAACCCAAAAGAGGAACCAGAACATTCAATTTTCCGTCTTTAATCAGAAGACCAGTCTTCTGCTATAAGCACTAAAATGCATTGTTTCTAAGACAGTATTGTTCCAGTCTAGGACTATTTAGCATTAGAGTTAAAATAATGACAGTAGCCATGGTAGCAGAATGCATACTCGCTTGACATATGGTGACCTTAGGTGTGAATTAGAAACGCAATAAACCTGTAAGTCTGGGGAATAACATGCTCTCTCAGCATATTTTGATTCCACAGGCAAAACAATAACCTTAGCTTTCTCTCTTTGACTTTGCAATAAGTGGTAACGGCCAGGGGAAATCCCTCGGGGGCTGCAGTTTTCTAAGATGCCTGGCAAGAAGATGGCTAATTCATCAGGTACCTCGGTTAAGTGTCGAAATGTAATAGTGACATTTCATGGCCTTTGAGTTTACCTGCTTTATTTGCTTGAAAGGGAAAGTTCAGCAGAATTTTAGAGGGTGCTATAGAATTGCGTATCCAATGAGGCATACAGCCAGCCTAGTCCTGTTTCCATTCATGTCAATGTCAAGAATCCCATTTAGTTCAGCAGGAGCAGGCCTGGGATCTGTGACACTTTCAAAAGATGGTTTGAATAAAGGGGAATAAAAATTTGACGCAATGTCCAGTTATATAACAAGCTGCTAAAATATGTGATGAAGCAGGAAACTGCCACAAAGAGACAAGAAAGAAAACTTCCAATAAAGCAAATATACTGAAAAATAGAAAGCATGGGACTTGTGGTTTTTGGTATTCTCCATCATCCATCTTTTCTCCAAGGATCAATTATCCAAAAAAACCTTAAGAATTCCCTTTCCTCCCCTTCACACAGTCATTGGCCTCGACCCCAGTGGTTTCTGGAAGGACTTGATAAAGACTAATCTGAGCCTAAGAGACTTGCTAGCTGATGTTCTTATTTACATGCATGAATGTAAACAGATGTTTACATAGTAGTGTTAAGTAGGCCAGCTGTTTGGGAGTCATTTATGTATTTTATTTAAAAGTAAAGCTATAGAGTTAGAGCCTTTACTCACACGTGGAAGAGAAAAGAAACCCAAATTCAGACAAATATATTTCTTCCTGTGTTAGGGGGTTGCTTTAATTATGCACATCAGTTTTCTGTATCTCTGAATTTATAGCATAATACAGCTGCATCTTACATGAATCTCTGGGCATCTGTACCTTATCTTGACGAGTTGCATGTGAGTGAAAAAAAACACACAGCACGGCGTCCACATTGCCAAATGTCATTTGTCTGAGAGTGAAGGGACAAAAAAGCAATACTGAGATGGGGGGAAGGGGGAAAGTTGTCACTTTTCTTTACAAGAGGTTGCATATTGCTGATTGTTTCTGCAGTCTGTTCTGTAATGAAGCATACATCAGGGTAATGTTTGTCATTGCATTTGTTCTGCTCTTCAGATGTGAGAAAAAGCATAATCCTTAGGAGTGTATTACAGCCATAAATATGTAACATATTTATTAATTCCTTAGCATAAATCTGAGTGGAAAAGGTTCCGTTATGGAGGCGTACATATGCATGCAGGCATATGTATAGAGAGAAAAGGTTGGAGGGAGGGGCTCTCATGTATTTTTTGAAAGTAGTTTGCCCCTCAGGCGTTCCCATTTTGTCTGATCTAGGGCTGTCTCTAAAATACATGTCTTGGCTCTAATCTTGTCCATGACTTCATTTCCTCTGACTGTTGGCCCCCTGGGGCTCTGTGTCTTGAAAGAAAACAGGCAAATGATGTAGACAGTTGAATGGAAGTGATTGAGCCCAGTTACTTTTTGCATAGCTGTTGGAGAACTCTAATGACATACATTAATCTATACCTTGCCAAAATCCCTCACCAGTCTTAGAGAGATTTACCTGCTTCAGTTGTATTGTTTCCACCAATCGTCACTACATGAGGGAGATGCCTACATCTCTCCAAACCAGTGGTAGACAGGATTTGTAGTAAGCTATACTTGTCCTGAGGAAGGTACGTTCAATTAAGGAGTCTTACTGTTGGAAAGAAAGCTGATGTATGTGATCATCTTGTAGGACTTTCATTCTCAGCCTTGATGGAGCCCACAAGAAAGGTTTGTCATTATTCAGCTGTGATGTCATATGGTAGAAAGTTACATTGTGTGTAAAGATCTTGATTCTTACTTCATTAAGTTTGTAGGTTGACCAAATGGCTCCAATGTTGGTTCGTTCTCTTGCCGTTAACTGAGATGTAGCCATCTCAGTTAAATGCTGAAAATTAGATTAAATGAACACAATATTAATTACTCTGAAAATAAGAACTGTAACCTTGTTGACTGTGTATTCTATGGGAAGAAAGAAAATGAAAAAAAGTATTTGATATGCTCATTGCAACCTATGTGATTCCTCACAAGTGATGTGGCAGCTGGAGTTCTCTCAAGAATCAAGAGCTGTGCTCCAGTACTGCCAAGAAATCAATGAATGAGGCCAGGTCATCTTCTGCTGGTTTGGGATAAGAGGCCCTGATCTTGCCCAGAGGGCAGAAGATGCTCTCTCTGAAAGCTGTTGAGCTTTGTGGCTAACTCTGATACTGGGCACATGCTGATACATTTCGTAGAGCTGCTGAAGTGCCCAGCCCCACTCTGTAGTGTGTATGTGTGGTGGGGGAAGGAGTCTGTATCTCTACATGCTTCTGTTCAGCATTTGGAAAAAGAGGAAGGACTGGTGGCTTCCTGTGGCTGCATGGTTGTCATTCTTCTGCAGCCTCTGTCCACTCCAGTATTCACTGCAGTGGTAAAGCTACAGCTGATTTCTTCCTTCTGCTCCAGGAGCAGAAAAACTGACGTCTCTTGAGCTGAATAATAATCTCTGTTAGTGACAGTAGAGCTACGGAGCATAGCTGAGCACTTTGTATTCTATCCAGTACAGTTTGTGCATGAATATATACACAACCATGTCTATATCCTTCTGTTTGCTAGTTGTATAGAGAGATATACAGGAACCTGAGACCAATTAAATAGCAAAAACTAAATAGAAGATCTATTTGAAAGATGTAAACTCATTGCAAACAGGGTGAAGAAAAAAAGAGCTGCAAATTGATTAAGCTGTTCCACAGAGAAGAGAGATTGTTGTCATCCTGACCTTTGAAGCTGGTTGGGATATATCAATAGGAGCATCTTCTGAGTACACTATTCTATGAATTTCTTCATTTATATTCTCTTGTTTTTCTTCTTACATGCTGGCTTGGAGCCAGTTCATTTCATGGTCTTGCCTATACATATGTTTTGCTACAGCTGCATTTTTCCAAAGTGCCCAATTTCACAGCACTCCAGTCTTCCATAGGATGACAAATGATGCCCCTGCTGCTCTGACCAACAGAACTGTAATTGCAGCCCAAGATGGGGACAGCTGAACCAACGCCATGCTGCAGTTTGGGTATATCCTTAAGTTGAAACTTGATTGCATTTGTTTATTGTAGTCAAGTTTCCGATTCTACCACTTAAGGCATTAAGTGCTGACATTAATTGTAACATTGAGGAAAGCGGAATTGCTCAGCAGTTGAAAGCAGTGGCAAATCAGCAGTTATTTATTTACCATTGCTCTGTAATGTGTTGTAACACATCAGACTATCAAGAAGTTTAATGAGTTGCAATAATGCTTGTAGCCTCTTGGGAATACTGGGATGCAGTTTGATGAGCTGGGGGATTTTTTTGATAAAGTACCTAAAACTGGACTTTCTCCACTGCTGTGCTGGATGTCCAGATGGGTACTGTTTTGATCATAGTAAGTACAACTGAGTGTTGTCTTTTGCCAACTAACGCTTTTTGGGAGCAAAAAGTAAATAATCTAGTTCAACTGTCCCTGTGATATTTCAGTTCAGTAGGCAAGTGACAGAAGAGTAGGAGGAGAAGCTAAGAGCATCATTTTTACTCTGTTTGTCCAAGATGCCTTACTGGCTCATAATTAGCATAAGACTCAGAAATGTGCCTGGATTATTCTCTAAACTCTTTTCTGGGTATTGTTTTCATTTTTTGGTTGTTTACAATGCTTGTCTTTTAGAGTACAGGAAATATATTGCATGCTCTGCACAGGGACTTTCAGCTGTTTAGCATAAATTTAAATATACTGCTTTTTTGCCTTTTTTAAAATTTAAAAACAAACAATAAAAAACAACCCTGGATTTTTATACAAGGCTGCATGGCGAATGATACTGGATTTCCCTCTTACCAAAGATGTTCATTTGCCCAATTAATTTTACAGGGAATTTGAGATGTTCATATCTCATTTTCTGACGGATTCTTTCCAAAACAGAAGCATCATCTCAATAATATATGTGAGTGCTATGATCAGTTTTAAGGAAATCCCCTCATTTATTTAATTAGGGATTTTAGCTTCAAAGTTATTACCTCTTCTAATTTATGTTCTATTAAGACTGTTTTTCTGTTAGTTCAGAAATTCAGCATATTTACAGATGATATTTTCTGATTTCTTTTAAGATCAATCTAAGCCATGAAATTTCACAGTTATTATCAACCACTTACAGGGACCAGTTACTGGTTACACTTCAAAAGGGCACTCTGTGGAAATGACATTGTCCCAATGACTTTCTGATCAGATTCACTCTGTGTAAATAGATGTTATTCTCTAACAGTGAGAAACTTCTTCTAAACAGCCATGCTGTATTAATCTGAGAGCTGAAAGACAAGGTGTGTTCTCATTGCTTCATGAATCAATATGGCTAATAAAGATCTCTATACCCAAATCTAGTTTTTATTATTCCTAGAAGCTGCTATTGCAAGTACAACAGGAACAAGATTAATCTGTCTTTTGTGGAGGGCTGTCAAATCAGAAGACAGTCCGTTTCAGTCACAGTGTGAGCAGAAGGGAAAAAAAGTAATAATAAGTATACTTTTCTCATTATTAATGCTGGTAGTTAAAACTGCATATACAGGAAACAGTTCTGTTGAGTAAGGTAATTCCATTTTTACTCAGACAATTTCAAAATAAAGTGGGGGGAGAAGGACTGTTATTAGTGTATGTAGTTTCTCCCAAAGGACCAAGCAAAGATTGCTTTCCACAGCATGGTTTTCTGTAACTTATCCAGTCTCTTATTAAATGTCCCAAATGTCTCCATTTTATCTATTTTATTCTTCTAGTCTATCAAATTGCATTTTGCTGGGAGCATGATCCAGCAAACCTTCCACAAGTTCTTGCAAGAATTTGTTTAAACCTTGTATTACTTCCCCTCGACTTTACTCCAATTGACTTGTGTCCATAACCTTGAGCAACGTGCTCTGAGTTATGCCCTGGCTTCCAGACTACTATTAGGCCAGGCTGTAGACCTGGGGTTTTGTGGACTTTCTTGGTAAGGCGCTCAGGCTGGTAGGCAGGTAAGAGTATATGAGCCTGGGAGCCATGCAGAGCTGGGGGCTTTGCTGTACAGCTCCACCATTGCACCATGTTGAGGGCATGAGATCCAAAGTGCTGCAGGTAGGGTCCCTCTGTTACTCTTTATCCCTGCCCTATCCCAAGAGCTTGAGATGTCATGCTGGATCTTTCAGGAAGAAATGGATCAAATATATAATTAATTTTCCTTTTTTCCCCCCTTTAAAAAAAGATCGTTGAGGCCTTTATTTCAGTCGCTGCATACCTGCAGGTGATGCTTTTACCTGTCCCGGTGATGGCCACAGAGTTTGTCTAAGGAATTCTTACAACCTGAATCTGTTTCAGAACAGCTTGAAGCTGGGGCCTGGACTAGACAGTCTCCAGAGGTCCCCTCCAGCCTCAGATGTTCTGTCCTGTGAACAGCCTGATGCTCACTGAGTGTAAATCATCACGACTGCCTTGATTTTGCTGGAGCCAGATGCATTTATGCCAGTTGTTGACTCTGGCCTTTTTTTATCCCTGGAAAATAATAGTGAATGACTGATCTGCAAAGTGTTTCTTCCTGGAAGTCTTTCCTGGGACAGTTGCTCATAATGTAGTTTTTACAGTCCTGTAAAAGTTGTCTCACTTCAACATTTCCATGAAAAATTGAATACTAAGTTTTATTAGTTGAATACTAAGTTTTCTTGACGTGAAATGATTGGTTTACAGTTTGATGCACTATTCATAGTCTGATGCTTCAGTTATTTCCCTCTGTCCTCTGTGATGTTATTTCTAGGCTCTGAAATTGCTTTCCTCTATGAAAACTTAAATAGCATGTAAGAACAAAAACTGCTGTAATAAACTACTTCTCTCACTTTACAGTAGTTTATAAGGTACATTAGTTCAGTAGTCTCTCCTTACCCTATAGCCCTTTCACATCCATTATAAAACACTTTCAAAAGAAAGCTCTGAAAAAGACCATATGATCTACCTAAACTTACAAACTCACTCATCTCTTCCATGCTCTCTGCCAGTCTGTGTGGTACATGGTGATATAAAAGCAGGCCACCTTAACCGGTGAGCTCGTAAGATAACATGGGTAAGACTTCAGTAGGACGTTGACAGGCTGGCCTGTGTTACTGGCTACATACAGGGTGGCTGTGAGTGTCATTCCTGTTGTCTTCCTCAGGCCCTAGAGAGCTGCTGAGGAGCGCTGGTCTCCTGCAGATGCAGAGAACCCCAAGCTCTAATCAGATACAGGCATCCAGTGCCCCATGGCATTTTCACAAGAACTGGAATGACATGATCTGGTTTATCTTCTGTTTATTAATCCAGCACTTAACTACTATTTACTCTCACTAATTATTTTTATACTTATGCAAAAGAAGTGATTAAGAACTAAAGACCATTGTCCTGGGCACTGTACTGAGTCTCTGCAGGAGGTGATCTTCCTGTGGAAATGGGTGAGATAGTACTGGTGAAAGAGGATGAGAATGAATACATAGGAGCTGAATGAGCAGTGTGAAGGCAACAAATGTAGGCATCATCTTATTGTCATTATTCTTACTGGTTATACCTGTGGCACAGAAAAAAATATCCAGACATCTGCTGATCAGGTCCTGCTCTTCTGGCCCAGGCAGGGTCAAGCTTCAGCCCACTGTGACTTATCCGTTGTCATTGTTCACTTGCAATTGAATCCAGGTCATTGATGGTTTTCTGGTCCCAGCACAGAGGATGGGCAGGACATGCATCAATGTCATCGGCCTATCTGTTAAGGTTATAGAGGGCATGTTTATCTGAACTTACCTGGATGAATTAAGCTAAACAGAGAAAATTGGAAAGGAAAAGAAAAGGAAAAGGAGCTGAAAGCAAGAGGAACAAGTTTGAAGTGAAGCTGAGCTGGAATGCAGGAGATAAAGGAAATAAGATTAAGTTTTTGTTTCAACAGGATAGCATGTCTGGTCCATCTTCAGCAAAACTCCTGAGGATTCAATGCTAGTATTTTCTGTTTCATCATTTGTTCCTAAAAGCTGTAATTTTCTCTGCATTTTTGGTTTTGGGTTGGTTTGCTGTTGCTGCTTTTTCTTCCTAACCTTCATACTCTCAACTGTTCCCATAGTTTCTGTTGCTGGCTGGAGTCCCACTTGCATCTTTCAGGAAACTTGTTACTTGGCCAGAAATTTATTGAGAAAACAACCCAGCCTGAGGTGTCAGAGGAGAATGCAAGTACTGGCCTTCAGCAGATACATTAACGAGGCATAAAATTTTACTTTGAATGTAAATCTTCCTTAGCATATAAAAGTATTTGGGTCTGAAATCCTTATGCCCATCCTGAAATCTGTCTTTCAAAAGGGTTGATGATGATTTTGCTTTTACTGAAGTGCTTTTTGTGTGCAGTGGCAGAACTCTGTCATGGCAGTTCAACAGTTCTGCTCATTAGCCTCCTGTTAAATGTCGAAGCAAAGGGCCATGTTTATTTACCTTCTTTCTGCCCATTCTCATCTGTGACAATATCTTAACAACTCCAGGAAGAACAGAGCATACCATAAGAGCTGCTCCAGAGGGAGATGCAGTTTCTCTGCTTAAGAGATGCAGACAAATGCTGCTGCATGGTTTTTTTTTTTCTTTTTTAAGCAGTAACTTCAGCCTGGGACTTTGTATGAAAGCAGCACACCTTGGCAGCAAAGTTGAATAACAAGAAAAAAAATGTTAGCGAAGCACTGCCATTCTTTCCCCTTCTCTGAACCACACCTAATGAGGGATAGACTTTGTGTCTAAGTAACATTTTCCCAGGGAGTAGGTCAACTGGCATGACCAGGGGTACTTCACTTTTGGATAGCTGCTCTGAATGAGGGTTACAGGATCTGACCAGAAGCTGAAATAAAATTCAATGCAAATCTTAATAACACTGGCAGGCACCATTGCTGCTCACTACAGAATGGTGTCTGTTTTGCTGCAGTGTTTGACCAGATGTGATTTCCAATGCAGTTGTGTTTGTCATCCCTGAAAATTAGGGCAGTGATATGCAGGTTACAGTTTTAAGAAAGAAAAAGGACAATAAAACTGAATTGCACAATTGCTGTAGGGAATGTTTTGAGAATTGCTAGATGGTCATTAGGGCTGTACTGAAAAGAGAAGACCCATGCATAAAACACGTGTGTGCCCACATGGAAGCATAGTAGTATGGTACAAAAACAACTGGATGACTTGGTGGCTCACTCAGTGAATAAAGTTCAAAGAAACCATGTCATTTGGGATTCTCATTTTTTCCCCTGGTCCATGTTGTATGTATATAGTAATATTTTCCAAGATAACCTGATCTAGTGTTTAAAAAAGGGGGTTGTTTGCGAAGTGCAGAGAGTCTGCCGCCTCAGAGGGTGGGCGTTGCTTCCTTCCGGCTTGGGCAGAGCTGTGAGACCCTCACTGGGGGCTGTAAACCAAAGAGCAATGGTTTTCACTGTTAAGTCTCAGCATCCGCTTTAGAGAGCGGGTAGCACATACTGGTTAATGCAGCACAGCCTGTGTTCACCCTGCTTTGTGTTACTAGTGTATTCTCCCATAGGTGTGAGTTGACATTTAAACCAATACAGATTCTGAGTCATTAACACCATAGACCACTTCACTGAACAAACAGCCTCTAAGAATATTTTAATTTTGTGTTATCCACTAAACACAAAATATTTCTCCAATTTGTCCATAATTTTGTCCAGAATTGTTATAAACACTTTTTCTTTGATTTAAAAAAAACATTTTTTCTTATGTTGAAAAGGTCAAAGGGAAGATTTTGGTTTTACTTCAATTTAATGTTTAATATTCTGATAAAAAAGGCTATAAAAATGTTGCAATGGAAAAAAATCAAGCATGGGAAAACAAGACTTTGGTAAACTCTTACAAAAATTATTGAGTCACAGATTTCCCTTGTTCTCATTCTCCTACCCCTTTCTCCATTTTTCAAGAGCTTTTTGAAAATAGATTAGCTGAGATCATAATTTGTACTCTGGATTGGCCTCTGGATTCAGTTATTCAAGTTGAAATTGCCTCATATACAAATGTGTGTGTGTATATATAGAGAGAGATATATGTAAAAAAAATCTGCTAACTGCTTGTTTCACATAATGTTCAATGTATCAGGTGAGCCATTTGCAGGATTTGATATCGTTGAAGTGGTTAGTGCAAACAGACATTTTACATTTTGAGTGTGGTAGCAAAGAATTGGCTTTGATTGCTTTATGCAATTCTACAATTAATATTTTCCTAGTTTTCACTATCTCTTGGTATGCTAATCTTTCCTTTTAAGAGAAAACAGCATAAATGTAAATTAATCTGTTTTCATCAGTAAGATGTATAGATGTAAGATTTAACAAATTCAATTCTGCTTAAATCAGTTTGATTTTGGAGAAAAAAACTGGAGATTAAGACTGCCAAGAGAATGTTGTTTCAATACTATATAGTTTCAGTGTTTCAACACACAGAAACAAATAAATTGACTTGCTGTGGTGTTGGAAAAAACCTACAAATGATGTGTTTTAGTAACTTGGGTACCCCAAAAGCCTTTACCTGTGTTAGGGATATGTGATTATATAGCACTGGAGTTTAACAAGAGATCCATTTTATCTTGTTATATTTCCATCATTAGATTTTTGTTTGCTGCAGTAAAAATAACCACCTGGCAAAAGATGCAGACAAATCTTGACAAGTATTTAAAACATAATGTTAAAAATGCCTGGCTTTGTTTTAACTCATGGTGGATAAACATAAAAGCCAATGCTGTCTTTCTGCCTATATAAAGGTAAACTGAGTGCACAGAAATTGCTTGGAATTTATATACATATTAATTTAGTCCTGGGTGCTGTTGGAATGTGCTGCTTCTCCCCCTCCTCCAGCTTCTGAGTGCCTATACAAATAATTTTTTACAAAATTCTCTGCTATTTAAAACATGAGCAAGACTAAAACCTTTAAAAATATCTTGTATTGCTAGCAATGTCAATGCCTTCTAATATAGAAAATGAGGTAACTGTCAGTATAAGTGAGATCTAAAAGGACAGATATTTTCTTGTAAGCTGGTAGAGGGACACCGAGTATGTGTTCAGCCGTTCTTGTCACTGGAAGAGCCAGATACACATTGTGGGTGAATTTGATCTCAATCTGCATCTCCTTCTAAGGATCACTGGGAACAACCTCCGTGTATCTGCTATTCTCTTCATAGTCCTCAGCCTCTGTGCTTGTGAACTGTACAGTTTGTGCCGGCCTTGCTTCTGCTGAAAGAGATTTCATACAGGGAACTAACAATGAACAGTTTATTTAAGCACATTGATAGAGCAGGTACTGGAGATCTGCTGAAGAACTGACATCTGGAAGGAGCTTACTCTCTGTGCCTTGCTTGCTGGAGAGAAAATGAGTTCTTGTCCCTGTGTTTCAGTGTTGTATACGCCAGGGTTTCCAAAGTCTCACCTGGCTATTCAGATACATACATTCAGTAGCTATTGAATAGACCAATAGACCACAAAGGACCTGGCTACGGAGACAGGTAGAGGGAAACATCAAGATGATCAACTGAAGATTCAGAAGGCCTATGCCACCCTTACTTTGTGCAGCCTGTGCCGGGCAGTGTGAGCAAGTAGCAGTACTTGGTTTGATACAAAATACTGTCTGCCTGCTCAGTTCTTTTATTCAATATCGCATTAAATTATGCTAAAAGCACTGATGTAAATATCGCAGCTGTCTGTAGAGGCTTCCAGACAGCATCATCACAGAAAGAGTTATTGTCCTCTGCAGGAAATAATTTTTTTTTACTTTTTTGAGGATGTTCTTAAAATTAAAACCTTCCAAAGGCAGCTTGAGCAGTACCGGAGGAAGTCACTTGAAAGAACCTAGAAACTAGTCTCTGTTCTTTTACAGGTGGATTTAGTCACTGGGAGCTTGTTTGCTTTTCTTGGTTCGGGATTTTTTTCACAAATATTCTCCTTCAGAACCATAGTATGGAATTCAAGGAGAACCTCAATAAATTTATTATTGCTGATTTTTTTTTTCATTTCTAAATAAATAAAAATGTATGGAAAATAATACTTATATTTGTGCAGTAGGCTTTTGACTACCTTTTTTGACTAAATAATGTATGACTAGGTACAGTGTAAGCACAGAATGAAGAACTAGTAGCATTTGTTATTTAATGGACTTCTTAGCTTAAAAATTTGAAAGTGGAATTCCAGTGACCTATGTAACTATTAGTTTATGGGGCCATGTTAACTCCTCGATTCACGTCACAGACTTCGTGGCTTCAGCACAGAAAGCTAATTAGTTAATTTTGAGGTGGTGGAGAATGGATAATGCTCTGAAAAAATGATAATACCATGATTACAGAAGTGAAGATACTGCAACAAATCTTCTTTAGAAGAAAGAATCTTAACCGGCACCTGTTGGCCAAACTCAATCTCAGTGCAAAGCATTCTCCAGCTCTGCCAGGGTATAGCAGTGTAAACCTTCTGGAAAGAACTCAGGGATATATTAATTGGCATTGCTAGTGAAATATTGCATTACTTCAGCATTACAGGTATATGACATACAATATATGTTTCATTAATTCCTAAACACTTCCAGTGTTGCTGAAGTATCTTAAAGAGCTTTGCTGAATAGCTCTGTGATTTCTCATGTGTTAAAAATTAAGCATGTAGAAAAGAGTTTTGAAGAATCAGGGCATAATTTTCCTTAATACCACAATTGATTTCTAAGGGACTAGTTAGGAAGAAAAATTTACTCATCTTGAGTAAAGGGTGGCAGAACTTTGCCTTATAAATAGAATTTTTGAAAAGACACTTTTTTTTGTAGTCTGTTCCCTTGACAATCTAAGATTGTTCCTTATAAAGTTGAATGCTCTATTTTTTAGCATTGTGTTTAATTTAGTTGTGACTCAAATTGTGGTGCTTCTACCACTTCCCCAGTCTGTATCATAAATCAAAATGTGTATGTGTTTCCTTGGTATTGCTCAATAAAACAAATAACAACAGATCTGAAAAAGTCATCAGAAAACCACTCATTCTTAATTCCTGTGAATGGTTGCTTATTTCACTGTTATATTTAAGTATATCATTATTTCTGCCAAAAGAATGACACAGGTTGAATTTGATTAATGGATACCATTATTTGCTGATGGCCTGAAGGATTTCTCTTTATCTAAATATTTTTTTCCAGAATGGGTACTTTTATAATTAGATTAAGCACTTCTGCACAATATCTATTTCAAATCCTAGACAAATCACACTTTTATTCAATTAACATTACTATTCCAAGCTTTACCAAGTAATTTCCCAATACTATAGTATAGACCTTTTTCACTGGCTGCAACAATCAACTTCTGCAAGAAAATCAACTGAAAAGAGAGAAATATAAATGTGTTAACAGTAATATGAGATCTAAAATGAGTGTGCGCATTTTTGTAAGATGAATCCTTAGATGTTCTTGAATTGTGTTTTTCTAATGAGTACCACTGGGTATTGGTCAAACTCGTCATGTCTTAATTGTTGGTATCATGAGAATGGAGTTACTCTTCCTATATTTATTTTCCTTTTTTCATGAATTTACAGTTCATCAGTCTAAGCTTAGAAGGAAAACAAATATGAATTAATTTTGCCAAGTGATTCTAAAACTCATTTTAATTAGTCCCTTACATTCTACAGTTAACCTTGATTGCGTTTCATATTTTAGACTTTCTTGCTTTGTATAATGAGGAATACTCCATACTAATAATGCTAGTAAAGGAGAAGAATAAATTGATACATTTTTCTACATTAACGGTGCAGTTTATTTTTGCAAGCTCCTTTGATCAGAAAGTCTTGATATGTCAATTTTGCTAAATTTTGCCTTCTACCTATATGTGTAACTGATTACATTTCTTGATTTAAGGATTAAGAAGTCAATGAAAAAGTTATCTGAGCTGGAAGACAAAGTCAATCTTAGCAAAATGTTAATCCGTGGATATCATTATGTCTGAATCTGCTAACTGTATCTATTAATATTTAATGCTTAGTGTATAACGGATTATGAAATTTAAACAAAAGCTATCTTGGTTTATATAAATACATAGATCTTAGAGCTCCTGTAGATAGAAAATAACTTCACAGAGACAAATTAATTCCCAAGTAGGGATATCTTTTTCCCCACTTATGTCCTACCTGAATCCTTAATCTAGGATATTTTAATATTTTATGGAGCTTTGCATTTGTAAATTCCACCCTTGAAGAGCACATTAAAATCCCTAGTCCTGCTCCCTTTAGAAAGCAATCCAAATTTTGGTGTCTGTTTTGAGAGGAACTGTATTAAGCGTATAGTAATAGGTCAGTTTGTGTGTTATTTCTGAAGATTTTTGCTCTTTATATGAGTCTTAAGGTAAAAAATCCTCATCTACGAGCCAGAGTCTTCTTCACAACAGGTAGACTCTGCCTTAAGAGGTCCTGGCCAATACTGAGTGGTTCAAGACATCTGTGCAATGTGAGTTGTGCAGCAGAGTTGTTTTCAGACTCCTTCAGTGATCAGATCTCCCCTCTAGCATCCAGAAACACTGGACACTGGTGGTGCAGACAATGGTGTTGGGTTTGTATGTCAAAAGTCTCTGCAACTGAAATGTGCCAAGGTTTTCATGGGTGATTGACACATGAGTCCCATGGAGAAAACATCTGCTCCCCAAACTGAATGGGATTACCATAGAGCTGTTGCTTTCTCAATGTGACTTCCATAAAATGGAACTTGGGCAAAGTTTATGGTTTGTTACTTCATCTGTAGTTCACATCTTTTCTTTCAGTATTAACATGTCCATCTCCATTCTCTTTTTCATTCCCAGGAGAATCCAATTTGCTTATCAAGTTCTCTTTCTCTCTCTTTTTCTCTTTTCTCTTTTTTCCCCCCTCTTTTTCCCTTTCATCCAGATGGAATGCCATTTGCTTGGTGGGTTGGCCGTGCCAATGAAAAGCATCTTTACTGGGGAGGATCTCTTCCGGGCATTCAACAGTGTGCATGTGGACTGGAAGAAAGTTGTCTGGATATGAGATATTTTTGCAACTGTGACGCAGATAGAGAAGAATGGTAATAATTTTAACATGTGTATAGTAGTGTCTGTGTGAGAGCTGGGGATAGCAAGTAGGGCAAGAAGGCTTAAATCTATTCCTGATTCACAACTCAGGAAACTTGAATGGCTTCAGTATGGTCAAATGAGAATGAAAGTCAAACTAGAATTTGGACTTCTGATTTCATCTTAAATTTCTTATTTGAACCAAAGTTGATATCTGTCTGAAGCAGATTGCTGAGATGGGTTGTCTTCAAAAAATCTTTCTTGTTGAATACCAAATCCAGTTGTTTTATTTGTTTAAAAATTTCCATTGATTCAGTTGGAACGTTGCATTAATAAAGGCTCTAGGAGGTTGGTGGCATGGGTATACATCAGAGCAGAAAACTCAGGCATAGACTATTTGGAATAGAGCCAAATTCAGGTACATCCAGCTAAAGAACAAGAAATCTGTACTATCAAAAATACTTGTATTTTTCTTATGAAACAGTATAACTGTATGTGCCTCAACTTTCTTTTACATTGGGTCCCAAGCTTTTTAAAATCAATGGAAAGACTTCCCTTGGCTTCTGTATGCTTTGGTTTAGTCTCCATGGAAAGTTTTAGATTTACAGTATGAACATTCAAAGCCAACTTTGAGTTCAGACCTTTGTTGTACCCCAATGCCGCATGGTTTTGTGAAGGCCACCTCACAAGCTTCTCCCATTCTCTGCACCTTGAGAGACTCTCCAGCAGTTGACAGCTAGTTTCACTTAATGCCATACCTGTGTTGGAGCGTACAAAAATGCTAGATGAGTGTTGTTGAAAGTACCATTTGAAACACTGTGAAAATACATGTGGAAACTCTTCTTCATCCTTTCTCCCTTCTGGACCACTCACTGATGGAAGCTGCTGCCCTTTCTTTAAAAAGAAAAGATATTTTAACCTCAAGTAGTTCAGCAATTATGAATCATGGAAACAGACAAGAAATGTCTTGTTGTAATAGGCTACTGTATTTGAAATAGTTTCTGAATTATCCCTATGAAACCTTCACTTAGAATGAGTAGAAAGCAACTATAAGGGGTCTTGAAACAAACAAAAAAAGAAATCAGAAATTACTTGTCACTGTAAGTGTTGGGCTTTTTTTGGTTGCTCAATTTCCAGACAGTGTGATTATTCACTTGGACCCTTTATATCCCTGGGGTCACTATTCACTTTAAAAAATCATAGCTGTAGGGGGATCTCTTCAGGAAGATCTTTATATAAATGTTGCTTTATGAATCTGATTTGTATAGAAGGGCCTTACTGTGCGTGTTTATCTTTTATGTTTGGTTATCAGATGCACTTTGGTGAGGTTTGCACATGAGCATCAAAAGCATCTGCTTTCACTGGTGCTTGGCTCTTTTCATAATCCACATTTCACTTTCGAGTGAGCTGCTAGTCAAGCAGAGCAGGGTGTGTTACTCTGCTCAAGACCATTGGGGCTGTAGTCTGAGATTGCAGGACAGTATACCGCTAGATTGTACAAACCAATGCAAGGTGAAAGCTAAATGCCGTTTTATAATGTTTCAGCTAAGTCTCCTAAGGAAATGAGACCTAAGGGAGTTATGCTGGTGGTGTTTATCTCCATTTTCCCCCCACACCCAGTGATTTTGAACAAGCAGACACATTTCAAACATCTTTAACAGAGAAAGAGAAATCTCAAAAGTATTAGAAATTACACATTCTATGAAAATTTATGCCAGGCTGAGGGGAAAAAGCCAATTAAAACCCACAAGAAGGAAGTTAAGGAAGCATACACTTTTATTAGATTTTGGAAACCCCTTATGGGAGAAAGATGTTGAAAATCATGCTTCATTAGTTTTGCAGCTTACAGAGCTACTTGTTTCTCCTAATTTCATTATGATAACAGGATATGCATAGAAATTTCCTCAGCTAAACTGCCTACTGTTTGTTGGTTTGGGGGTTCAGATGGTTTGTTTTGGTTTTTAATCCATTTGAAATTTGGACTTTGGTAGTATTCTAAATTGCAGGCTGCCTTTTTAAAAGCTAACAAAACCCTGACCTTTACAAAGAGTTTCTAAACATAAGAAATTTTATGCCTCTTGAAGATTTCTTTTGTGTTTCTCTGCTAGAACACTAACCCCCTGATATATAATGAGCATTTGAATCTGAAACCTGCTGAGATCTGAACTGTGACTTTAACCTGCTATACATTATAGTGGAAGAAGCAAGACAGCAGTAGATGCATTTATTTGCCTTAGCATGAAATAAAATGGGTGCTGCAGAGTGGAAAACCAGAAAATCATTTTTGCTCCTTTTAGATAAATCAGGCTGTTCACTGCAGCTCCGAGGTAGGAACTCACCAGAATAGCTGGAGTGTCCTTCTGAAGAGGAGACAGGCTTAGGATTTTGCTTTGATTTGGTTTCCGTAGACTAAATCTTGGGTGCAGAAGAAGCTAGTAATTTCTCAGAGCAGCAAAAGAAAGAGAAAACAGACCTGAAAAATGTCCCGAGCCAGGTGTTTGGTAGCACACAATATGCACTTCTATGCACACTGACTTCTAAATTGTATCTAAGCAAACACCTGAGCCAGCTGCTATCTCTGGGCGCTTACTTGACACCAAGTTAGTCCCCCTTGAGTTATGTTGGCCAGATGAACAAGAATATAATTGGTTGCATGCTATATGGAGAAGGCTTTTGTATTTTTCACCCTTCTTTTTATTAAAGCATTCTAGTGAAAAGTATCTTTTTCCATCCAGCTCCTCACCATGCTTCCAAACTGCAGCATGATGACAGCTGATTCTGTCACTGCAGAACAGTGGAGCATTTTCATGGTATTTGATGGAGAACAGCAGAAGAACTCTGCTGAGGGAGCAGAGGCATAAACTGTCACCCTGACTCAAGCATAGGATAAGCTTTTGCTAGTGGGTGGAAACATTCATAGAAATCCAGTGGCTGCAAGCTGAAGCTAAATCTGGTTCAGACAATATTGTCTTTCTCTCCCTTCCCCAACACTGAGAATAGTTAACTGTTGGAACAAGTTATGTATAGATGAGATGGATTTGCAATTGTCTTTCAGAAGATATGCCCCGTTTCAAACAGGAGGTGCATTCTTGATGCAGGCATTATTGGGGAAAGGTGTTAAACTGATCTAAAGAATAAAGCATTTCTGAAATGCAAACAGGGTTGTGTTATCTCAAGTCCATTCTAGAGATGTTTTGGATCCTTAAATACCTCTTACAGGTTGTCTTTCTTCTCAAGCAAAATCTTCTTGCCTTGGCAATGAAAGTCTTGCTGCTTACCAAACCTTTCATTTAAACAAGAAGAACCTCTTTCATGCCATGGTGGCACATGACTATCCTGAAGTCCATTTGCTACTTTGGTCTCTCTGTCTGGAATCTGTTTTCCACTTCAAATGCAAACACTTGGTTGAAGCCAGTCATCAAACCAAACCTATTTCTTACGGACTGCATTCAACTGGAAACCTTGTGAATTTGGAGAACTTCACAGCTTTTTATTTTGACAGAAAGAGCGGTATCTCTGGAAGTTTTTTTGTACAGGAAGCTCAGGCATTTCAGCAGCGTGGGGGATAGTGTTGACCAGTAGCTGATTGTCCATCTTTTATTTCTATTCTCATAGAACCACTATTCAAAATGATGGGAGTATCCTCTTCTTTTATTTTCCAGAACAGCCTTCTTCACTGGGGAACTAAGCCTTTAAGTCTTCCCATTTCCAAATTAACATTCATTCACCTCTTTACCATGCCTTTGGGATACTGCAAGCAACAAGGAAGCCATGGGACATGAAAAGAAGGCAGAGGGGGGAAGGGAGGGGGGATATTACTAATGTCAGACCCACTTTGGCTCCCAGAGATATATTGAGTATATCCAGCCTTGTTCAAGGAGGAGCAAAGCCACGTGGAAGCAAATTAAGCCTTCTTTGGATGAGCTATATTTGTGCAAAGCTGTGCCAGAGCCAGGATGCTAAAACTGGAAGAGCTGAGGAGAGCAAGGCAGAGAAACTCAGCCGCTGACAAGCCCAGATTTGACAGGTTTTGTTTGCTTAGCCTCTATCCCGCACTGAACCCATTCCCCCAGAAGCAGTGCAGGCAACTCCACAGAGCCTGTGAGCTCATAAAAAAACCCTGCCGGAGGTGACCTGGCCTGTATAGAGCTGTCTTGGATATCTGCCTTCATGACTGCATTTGTCAACAAACTAGAAAAGCTGCCTGCAGAGACCTGACTGTAGCAGGCCCCTGAGGTGTCAGGAATCAGTTTGTTACTATCATTGCCAAACTTTTTCTCTGTACCTCTTCTCTAATTCAGCAAAATATAGCCATTGTATCTTGCCTTTAACTATTAGGTATGTCCCGCTCTGATGCTGTTTTTTTCTTGATTGTGACTCTACATTATTGTACCCAGTTAAGAATTTTTGGATGCAGATGCTGGGTAAGATAGCATTTGAAATGTACTCCTTTAGATTATTAATGATCTGTCCTGCACAGGGCTCAAAACTTTTTCTAATGGAAGCCTGTTTCACTTGCCCATTCCTCATGCAGTTTATTGACATCTGATGATGATAGTATTCTTTTCCCCAAATTCATGAATGTCTGTACTGAATATCTGAGCTACTGAGGCTCAGACCCTAGCAGAGTTTTCATTAATGTACAACAAGAAAATGTACCAATAGGGGATCATATGAGAAGAAATTATATTTAGTGGCACCACTGTTCTACCATCTGTTAGAAAAAATATGGAAACAGCTACCTAGAGATTACCAATTTATGATGGTTTACACTGTTAGGATACCATAGAGTGAGATTTTTTGAGATTGCTTTTATTAGTAGCCAGGAAGAGGAAAAATAGTCTCATAATTTTACCATCAAAATAGTTATTTGTCATTTACAGGTAAGACTACCTGTGCTACATCTTAAAGTATCCAGTAGCTGCACTGTTACCTTTAGCATTGCTGCACTTGGAGCAAAGTTGGTTTTTTCCTGTTTGCCCTCCTCCCCCATGCATAAAGTATTTGTTTGATGTGTAACATGCCTCATAGCTTATTGAGGAAGTCCTTTGGGTAGATACAGACATTAATCTTCAGAAACAGATGAATAGATAACTTCCAACTGTATTTAATACCCATAACTAAAAATATTTCAGTGATTTAATTTAAAGGGCATTATTGGATTTGTTTTGTTGTGGTTTTGCTTATGGGAAGTACAAATTAATGCTACCCTTTATGCAAAGATCTCAGAGAAACATCTGTTCATGGAGGGTGATTTCCACCCTCAAAAAGCATTCAGATTCTCATCTGAATTTGTGCTGAACTGAGTGCCAAGTCAGGTAAACAGAAGGTCTACTTCCCAAGTTCATTATTTTATTTGCATCGTTTTCTGCACGTACAAGATTCCTTTCAAGAAAGGGATGAAACCTGCTTTATTTTTTGTGAAATCAGGACTTAACTTACATTCCTGACCAAGGAGCATCCCCTCCACAGGACCCTCCTGCAGGCAGGACCCACCCATTGTTCTCAGTACTGAGGAGCAGGACATAGCATGGTACAAAAGGCATGCTTGGTGGAAGTGGTCAAAGAGTGCTATGTGAAACTTGTTAAAAGAAATAAAGTATTGGTTTTGGCTAACCTGAGAAGCTAATGTGGAAAACCAGACAGAATCTGGTGTACAGTGTATATGAACTGCTAAATTAAAATATGTATAACTGAAAACTAGCTCTGGGAACAAACACAGCAACAATGACTCTAACAGGGTTTTATTTATGTTTAAAAGACAAAATCATGTATATGCACATCATGCTGCAGATGCTTTCTATCAGAAAATAGCACTTTTTTTTTGAAAGCTGTAGTACATTAAAAGTGATCCCCAAGCCCCCTTCAGGCAAAATTCCAAATGTTTTGTCCAAACCCTGGAATATTTGTATTTTGTAGTGCCACAGCAGTGCCTCCAGGAAATTACTGTACAGGTACATGAAGCTCTCTTGCTCCTCTCTGAGGCATAATACACTATATTTGAGGCTGCCATGGTGTACCACATAAAGAGGAATCATGGTGTTTCGTAAGAAATGGACTCTGAACTAAGTTAAAGAATACCAAAAATTTAAGACAGTCAAACTTTAGCTCCCGCATAGCATCCTCAAATCTCTTTTCTGCTTTTCTTAGCTGAAACAGGTCTTGACTTTTCACCAAAAACTTGATTTCCCTCCATGAAATAATAATAATAAACTGCAACAATAGTTATGTTGTTCCTGTCATTAACACATTCTTAGGAGAGGCAGAATTTTTTTCTAATGGGTTTTATTTCAGTGTCTTCTTGTATGAGAATACATATCCTTGCACAAGTATTTTTTCCCATGTGTGAGAGACTAAAATACATAAAATGTCTGTTTGAGCTTCAAGAGAAACTTGATTGAGTTTTCAAGGCATTAACATAAAAGTGAAGATTTTTATTAGTTCTAGAATATTTTTCTTTCTCACAGTTGAGCTATGCTACTAAAGTTCTCTCTGACACTGGCATATAACTAGTAAAAACTCAGTCATAAAATTTGATATAAAAGAACTTCATGCAATATAACAGAATATCTAATAAGCAGTGCAGTTTTCAGAGATGTGGAATAGATATCTTTAAAATGTCACCATTTCATTTTTTTTGTAGATATCTTCAGTAGTAGCTGTAGGAAGATACTGATTTTTATTTGAATACTGATCATATCTAGTCAAAAGACTGCACTATTTTTTGAATGAAAATAAATTTGCAGGAAACCTCCCTAAATGTTTTGTGATTTTTTTTTTTACTTTATTTTGAAAGAAGTGAATGCCAGCTTACTTATTCATGTGTATATTGCATATTTTATGTCTTCTTTCTGTGCATCTTTCTGCTTGCCTTTCATTCATTCTGCCTACTTTTCTTCCTCCCACCCACTGAAACAACTTAATTATTGAGAAATACTCAAATAGTTCAGCTTTTCTTACAACTGTCTCATAATCTGTTGAGAATGTTTACACTAACTTTCAAAGATTGATACAATAAGCTATATGAGTATGTTGCTGAGAGACATGCGTGAAGAGATTTGGAGACCATGTACTTTTGATTCATACATGGTATTTTTCCTACTGAGTCTGTATTGAAAGCATCACTCTGCCTCATGTCTAGGAATTTCATCTTGCTGTACTTTGTAATTATCTGCATGTCAGACACCCACTGAAGCAAGAAAAAAAATTAGGGTTGGAGAGGGTACCTCTCCTTTTCCCCTTGGAATTATGAGACAATTAAGTGTGCTGCATGCAATTAGAAACAATTAAAAATAAATAAAATGTATGCAGGCTTTTTCAAAAATATCAAAATACCTCTTCTATTTTTTTCTAACATCAATCAGAGTAGAGCACTTAGCCAAGCAAACATCTGAGGTTGTGTATCAGAGCACAGCTGCAGTGTTCATTCTGATTATTATTTTTTGCTGAAGTCCTGGGTCCCTTCCCACAGCTGGAACTATAATGGAGAGGTACATTTGTGGAAGGTGGCATTATGAGCAGCATATAGGTAGTCTGGGATCCTGCACGGGATGTTAGACTCTTTTGGCAGTGGTATCACTCAAAAAGTGATACCTGTTTCCTGAGGTTTATGTCATACCTGCCTGAAAGAGAAGTGGGTGTTAATTTGGGATTATTGCATTTTGGATCTGGTCATTGTTGCCATCCTCATGTGCAGCATGTAGTCTTTCACCTCTGAGTAGACAGGTGAGTTGAGTCCCAACCCTGCATGTAGATTGCTGAGCCACACAGTGGTAGGGATCCTCTTCTCCAAAACTGTTGAGATTCATCTCCATTAAGGATGCTCTGCCAGTCCTATGTACCCAGATGCACTCAAGATCTCAACCCTGAGAAAAAGAGCTTGGAGAAGAAAACTCACCACTGTGGAGATATGTTAGCACTCACCTCTCTATAATCAATTGATAGAGGAATACCTCGAGAGGGTAGTTTGGCTCTGTTAAGGTCAGGGTTGGATGCCTGTGAGACTCAGTTCAGTTCATGAAGTACAGTGGGATGAATGCACAACTGTATACCCTGCCAGAGTCAAAGCCACTAATCGGCTTAGGGACTAGAGGGCTGCCATGAAACGCTGTGTTGCATTTTGAGGACAACAATTTGCCCAGCACACTCAGAGTAAAACCAAAGAAATGATCCTTTAGGAATCTTTCTTTTCTCTTGCTTTCTAGCAGCTGTGTATGTTAGTCACAGCTGAAGAATAAGCCCAGCTGATACAAACAAAAGGCTGTAGGTCGACAGTGCAGGAAATCAACCTTCAGTATTTCAGTTGCTGAACTGAAATTTCCACAGGGACATAATGCAAAGGACTGATTCAGTCCAAACTCACTTTGCCAATTCAAACATCTTTGTGCTAAGTCAGTTGCGTACCAGCCATCTCAAAGTTGGATTGGGTATTGTCTGGCTGCCCCGTGCCAACAGCACGCTGGATCAGGTATCACGTGTTCTCTTCCTGCTTGGATAAAGCATAAAGCCAGCATAAATGCCATTATCTGTCTCCAGCTAACTTAGCAGAAATGCAAACTTGGGCTTATACCTGTTCCACATCAAATTCATCCTGCCAAGGTAACCCAGTAGAGCCCATTTTACATTAATGCCCGTCAGGCAGAATGGCAGCACTCGGCTTCACCGTCATTCTGCAGAGCTGAAACACAGTTACACTCCATACCAGACAGTATCGTGCATCCAAACACAGTGTCTTCAGTTATCAGTATTATGTATGAGTGTAGATCGTACATGTGCATGTATGTATCTTAAGCAGTGTGCACCAGTCACAATTCTTCTAAGTAATTCCACTAAAGACCTTTCGTCTTTAAGTAAGCATCTTTCAAATATTGCCTTGTATAAGGAATGTTGGGGATTTTCTCTGTGGCTAATCCATCTCTTTCTGTTTGTTTATTATAATCCAGGACAAATGATACCGGCCTCCTCGCTTTCAAAGACCATTTGCCTGTTACTCAGATAGTGATCACTGACACAAACAGATCAAATTCTGAGGCTGCTTGGAAAATCGGCCCTTTGCGTTGCTATGGAGACAGTGAGTACTAGCTCTTCTCAATTTCGATAGGTACAAAATGTTCCCTCTTTCTTTTTGGTTTTTTTTTTTGTATTTTTAAAATGTATTTATCTGATGAAAGGTGGCTTTCCACATGCAGCTTGCAGCTGCTGTCCTGTGCCAAATAACTATAGACAAGGGGGTTGTGTTTTCAGGGCAGTTCTGGAACGCTGCTTCTTTCAACACGGAGGCCTCCTACCTGCACTTCCCCACCTTCCACGCCGAGGTCAGCGCGGACATCTCCTTCTTCTTCAAAACTACAGCTGTCTCTGGGGTATTCTTAGAAAACCTTGGGATTAAAGACTTCATACGAGTTGAAATAAACTGTAAGTTTCACCATCAAGAATTCTTGGTGCATTTGCCAAATTAGACAGGTGCAGGGAAGTAGGAAGGACATATTTTCTTATGTCTTGAGATGGCTGGAGGTGCCTGAAAAGGATAAAATGGAGACACAAAGACTCATTAATCTAGACTTAACCTACCTCTCCTGTCAGAGTTTCCCTGTATAGCCTTGGTCATTACACTTAATCTTGTTATGGCTAGTTTTATCTTTCTTAAACAGGTGAATGAATTTACTTTTTTAACACTGATGTTAAGTATTTTTTTGCTTTTTAGAGAAAAAGCTACTCATTAAATATACCTGTAGACTGTAATTTTAGTTGAAAGGTGGAAAATTTAACACAACCGCGCTGATGGTTACTTTTATTTCTGTATCAGCAACATACCCAGTATGATGCAGCCCTTAGTGTTTCAGAGGAACTTAGTGTGTATGGTACAACTACGAGGTGAGAGTCTTTGAAGGACAGGATGCTAATGCAAGATACATCAGTCACAGTTGTAATGGGCCTTGAATACTTCAAAATCTAGTAAGTAGCTGCAGTATAACTGCTACTCAGTATATAAAGGAGAGTAGCAGGGAACTTAATTAGTGAGGTTTTGCTTCACTCCTGATGACTTCCAATATTTACTAGTGACAAAAGAGTACTGTGGATTGGACATGAAATGCAACTTGTGTATTCCAAATTCTGTCAAGCTGAGGAAAAACAACCTGAGTACTATGCATTTTATAATATGCTTATAATAACCCCAACATAAAATTTAATAAAACAGGGCCCCAAGGCCCTTTGATTCATTAAACGAATGGTAAATGTCATGGTGCATTATCACAAGGTAATGAGGTATGATTTACTGTTAATTGCACATCAAAGTCCAATTTGGTTGTACTTTAGTGTACTGCATTTCATTCTCAGGGATGTAGAAGTAAAAATGGCATTTTGATATCAAAAATACCGTAAACTACTAAGAGGATTGTATAGTGAAGGCTTTTGTACGTGTGTTAAATCTGTACTCCTAGAGAAATTACTTATTTAAAAGTTTTGGGAAAGTCTTGTCTTTTAAACTTAGGCTTCTCATTAGTAGTTTGGTGTAGTGTTTCTTGCTGCCAGATGGAATTTGCAGCCTAAAGGCCTTGTATCGAGGAAGCTTCACAGACCAGCTGCTTTGAAGGGAAACGGCCTTTTAGCAGATGCAGGGGCTCAGAACAGATCTTTGTCTATCCCCATGGAGTGTTTCCTATCCAAACTATCTAAGAATCAGCTTCCAAAACCAGACTTATCCAATTTGCTGGTCTTGAAATAACAGGTTTTTATGAATTTTCAATCCACAACCTTGTGTTTGTGTGGTCTGTGGACCTAGTTCTTGGTCATTCTGGAGTATTTAGCATTTTAGGAACAGTAAAAATAGTCAGTAGCAAGAGTGTTAAAAAGTTCTGGTCCCTTTCAGGCCAGATGCAACAGAGTAAGATGGATTCCTATATATGGCTGTTGTTTTTCAATTATCACCCTGCTTCTAGGAGCCTTACTATCTCTGGACATGTGTGACATATTCCTCTTCAGTTTAGGATCAGCAATGAACTAATTTTGCTTGTCTGTTTTTCCTTGCTTCTTGGATTAGGCTTATTAAGGCAAACAAATGCTTATAGGATTCTCTCCTACCGTATACAACCAAGTTCTGTAATTGTTAAGTACATGCATTTTAAAAGATTTAGTCTGAAAGAGCTCCTTCGTTCCTTCCCTCATCTTAGCATTATTTGTCCAAAATCATTTGCTACCATTGTGTCACTTATGTACAGCATTTGGCACCAGTACTTCAAAAAGAGAACTATTTCTAGAGCACTGTAATTGTTATAGCAAAAAAGGATGGGTACCTACAGCCAAGCATAATCACAGCAGAGATCAAACAGTGAGGCTGCAGGCTTAAATTTATATATAAGCTGCTGTGTAGGAGATGGGTAGTAAATGCTGCTGTACTATTTGCTGACATAAAAGGTAATGGACCCTATATTTATGTAAGATTTCTTGATGTCAAAACCAGGATTTAATTCAGACCTTCACTTCTTCACATCTGTTTATCTATTCCAGCCCCCAAAGAGATCACCTTCTCAATAGATGTCGGGAATGGCCCCACAGAAGCCACCGTGCAGTCTCCCACACCCCTGAATGACAACCAGTGGCACTATGTCCGAGCGGAGAGGAACCTCAAGCAAACCTCTCTCCAGGTGGACAGCCTCCCCAAGAAGGTCCTGGAGGCACCTGATGAGGGGCATTTCCGCTTGCAGCTCAACAGCCAATTATTTGTAGGTAGGGACCATATAAGGGTTTCTGTAGATATGTACAATATTTCTATGTCTATACCATGGTAATGCTATTGTTTCAGCAGTGAGCTTGCATGTGGTGACCTAATTCTGCTTTCTCTTCTTCCACTCCTGCATAGGCAACATAAAGTAAACCCAAACTACTGCCTTTACACTCAGAGCACTAACCATAGTTTAACCATACTATACTAGATGGTATTTTTAGGGTCTAAGATTGCTTGAAACATATTTATTGCCAAAGAATTCATAGTATTTCTTCTAGTGCAGCACTGGCTGTGTAATTTGCAGTAGGAAATGTGATCTATCTTTTTAGATGTAATGTAAAAGGCACAAATTCATCATATAAGTTTCTGGGGCAAAGCCTGATGACAGTATGGTCTTAAAGTCTGTTCCTTCAAGCGTGTCTGCCAAAACCCTTATTTGACCATAGAGTGCATGTGTGAGAGAAATATGAACACAGTCAAAGCAAATACAATTATTTTAACTGAAGGTGATCTCGCGAAGGGAAAAAAAAGAAAAAAACTCTGTTTGCATATAATTTGTTTCCTTATTTCCCTTGCAAATGAAATCTAGATTGGGACCACCTTGTTTTTGATAAAATAATCAGGGATACAGAGGGGCTTCTCCTTTTTTGTATTCAAACACTGTCTTTCTGAGTAATTTGCTCAGTGATGGAGGGGGTTGTAACCTGCTGCTTATTCAGGGCCAGGCAGGTAACTACTGATTCTTTCCTTAAAATGATTTATCTTACTTAGATGAAATGCTATAACAAACCTCGATCTGTCAATTAATTTTAATTTTTACCCGTGTATCCACACCCTTTGATTTAAGAAGATTTTGGGGTATTTATTTGAGCTTTTTGTAGTGTACGTGTGCAGTAATTACTGGGCTGTGAATGTAAGGAATGAATCTATTAAGATAGATCCAGCTGCATCAATGGCCAGGAGTCCCTCCCACATAGCTGTTGATTTATACCTAAAATGATCACTGATATACTCAGCCAGAGGAAAGTTCGCTGAAGAACTCAGAGAAGGGAGGCTTAAGACTGTCACAGTGTAAGGTTTCTGTTTTCTGGTATGAAACATGCTGCTAATCACTTGCTTCTCAAATGCTGAGATGATCCTAAGAACATGTTCTGCTGAAGGCCAGGCCTGGCAGCAGTAGGGTTGGGCTGCTAAAGGCCTTGAAAGCATCAGAGAAATCCAGCCAATGTACTGTTTCCAGGTAAAAAATTTAGAGAATTTAATGACTGGATAGACTTTTGCAAATTTTTGGTTGTGTCTTTTTAAAGGAGTAAAAACTATTTAGCGTGTCATCTAGCAGATATGTCATATCTATCAACTGCTCACCATCTCATATCTGAGAAATAGTATCTGCCTATAAGCTTGCTTCTCTGCCTCAGCAAAACAAACAGGTTACCTGAACAAACTTCATGGTGGTTTTAAAGTGACATTAATCCATGAATTACATTATGGAAATCCATGGTAGTTAAGGATCTCATGTTGTGGCTGGTAGCCAATCACCACGTGGCCAGTGGTTTACTTCCCCACACACACACACCTCCCCGGTGAAATAGGTGAGGGACAAAAAAAAAAGAAAGTCGTAGTTTGAATAAAAAAAATCAGTAGTAGTAACAAAACAACAGAAACAATAGTAAGTCCAAACAGGTGAAATACAGCAGTGACTCACTGACTGGTGACTGGTACACTGCCCAACCACACCAGAAATCCCACCTGCCAGGAAATGAAAATGAAAATGATGAGAGCACGTGTCCATGATGTCACATGATATGGAATACTCCAGTGATTGATCTGGGCCTGGCCTCTACCTATGCTCCCTCTCAGCCCAAGGAAATTTAACTCTATCCTGGACGAAACCAGGACACCTCAACAGAACAACAAGGAATCCTTGTCAGCAGAACCAAATGCGAAGCCCTGTACCTGGGCAGAATATCATCATGCATCGGTACAAGCTGGGGACTGAGTGGATGGGTAACAGCTGTGCAGAAAAGGTCCCATTGCTTTTAGTGAAGGGCAAATGTACCTTATCTGAATGTAGCTGTGCGTTGAGGAACAGGATGGACCAGCTGATCTCCAGCAGTGACTTCCAACCTGATTGTACTTACTAATTATAGTAACCTCTAGGACATAGTTACTTTATCTCAACCAAGAGCTGAAAAGTTCTCACTGTGCAGTAGATAAATTGTTTTCAGTTGTCCATCCACACTTAAACTGAACCCCGAACAAGATGGACAGAAAACCTAATATTTTTAAGAATGCTTTTTTGGCCCTTAGTTCTACCATAATGAAAGTCTAAATTGTCCATGACTTCCTGAGTTTTCCTAAGAGCAGTCAGCAGAGCTGGAAACCTGGAAAGCCTCCTGATTCTGATACTGTTTGTCCCCAGGTGCTCCAGGGAAAGGTGGCAGAAGTCCAACAATACACAGATGTGGCATAATTTGTCTCTACTGAAAGTCTCATTCCAATCTCTAATAGGAAGCAACTGATTTAATACCTCAGCCATGCAGAATGAATTTTACCCTATCTGAAAAATAAATGCATAAACAACCTTGTAAAAAGGAAAGAAGCAGCAACATATAACATTACTTCTTACTCCCACTGTAATCCACAACATATTTGTTTCTGCAGCATTCTGCATACTGACAGTGATTAAGGGGTTTCCACAATTAGTATGCACATTCTTAATTAATAATCTATGTAACTGGCATGCTTTTCTTTTTTAAAAATGTTTGAAATATTTTTTTTATTGTATATCCCTAATTCGTTCAATTTAAACATGGAACTTTGTTTCCACGCTGGAGGTAACTAGTCATTAAGATATAACCTTTTTTCTCTTGATTCTTCTCCAGAATCAATTCAAATATTTTGTAAATCTCATAAATAAGGCTCAATGTCAAAATTTAATTTAGTTTACTTATCTTCTGGAAGGTTTTATTGATCCTTTGGGATGAAGGAACTATATTAATATCATGTAGCATTATGATGATGCGATCATCATCAATGGTGATGCACTGTAGCTTTGAAACTACAATTATTTTCCTGTTGCTTCAGAAACATCAACCTACATGTAGTATATGTGAGATGGTTTTGTGTCTTTACCTTTTAGGGAGTTATATACAGTAGATCAAACATAAAATAAATTTGGACATTTGTAAAATTTGACTATGGGGCAGTTGACATATAACACAATTCTAAAGGAGTTCTGTTAATCTGGACCAATTAATTCCTTATCAACTGCTTCTGCCTGTTTTATGAATTAGTTATTTACTTCTGTTTTGGCCAGATTTTTCCTTCTTAACCCAAAACCCAGATGTATTTAGAACTTTAGGGAATGGAAGAATATAGCTCTTGGGGGTTTTATGTTAATTTGTTGGAGTTTTTTAAAACTTGGCTTGTCAAACAGACTTGTTACTTTCTATGATACATAGTAAAGAAAGTTGAACAGAAGCCTTCTCCAGCAATGTTAACAAAACAGTCAGTTGTAGGCAGTCGTGGAGTTGTGCTTCATTTACTTCTGATCTAGCGATGCTGACACATTGTGAGGAAGTTAATCAGCCTTTAAATACTTCGTAAGGATGAGAGTTAAGAAGGCCTGACTTGCCTTGGAAGTTTATCTTCAGATTGACTGACTTAGGTATTTTAGGAGATTTAGGCTTTTACTGAAGATTTTCCAATGACTAAGCACAGAGAAGGATTTCTCTTTTTATGTGTGTAGGTACTTTTATGTCCAGTAAGGGATGAATTCACACTTCCGTCTTCCTCAGTGGAGGCCTTCATGCTGTTTATTTCTTATTTACCCTGCTACCAGTTTTTCTGAAATATGGGAGAACATAATATTCTCTCTCTCAAATTTGGTCAAGGAATGAAAAACTATTGGATTCAGAGATAAGAATATACCACATGTGTGACCAGTTATACTCTTCCATAAGAAAACAAACAAACAGACAAAAAATCAAAACAACCATCTAGTAATTTTAGATGGAGAAAACACTGATGGTGAACTAATGTAAATCTGTGTCCTGAAAACTGTGAAAAATATGAACTTGAGTTGTTTCAGAGGAATACTAACTGGTATATAATGACAGTGAGTTCAGTGTTTTGATGCCATGGTTGCTTATTCCAGCAGAGAAATCCAGATGTTCAGAGACTATAGCAGAACCTGGGAATCTCACCATGATTTACGTTGTCTCTGTGCTAATTTTGAGTTGTGCATGTTCTTGAATTTAAGCCTGTCTGGGTCATTGCTAGGGTAAAAATCAATTTTCAACTTATTCTATGTACTTAAGTATAACCATGGATGTCTTTAATGTTCTTAAACTGCATTTCTGTGGAGTGTCTCTGAATGTTAGGCATGTCTTACTGGGGCTTCAACTCACATTACATTACTTGGATCAACAGTACTATCTGCAAGAAAGCTTCTTCACTCACTTCTGGCCTTGATAAGCATAAAGTAGTGGTAATTCATTATCTGCACACAAATGCACCCCAAAATACTTCCACTTTGGAGCTGTTACATCATCACAGATAGAGAAGTTCACATGAGTTTTACATGTCCTGGAAAGATGTACTCACATAGTGATTTCTGTTTACCCCAGAGTCTCTTTTATACATCAATATTGTATAAAAGGATAGAGCTGAGAATCAGATGCTCCTTCCCATATGCTCATACTATTCACTGTATTCACAGAAATGCTGGAACTTGGGTGTCATTTCTTTCCATAACACCTGTTCTCCACTCAGGTCTGCTCTGCCATGTTTCATTGTCCTGTTTTGTGTTTGATTCAATGATTCTTGGCTGTTCTTGCATCTTGCTGACATATCTGCCATGCATGTCTGTCTTTGGGGGATGTTCCCCTTGAGGGAGCAGAAACTTAGCATTTGTTCTGGACAGCACACCACATAATATGTGTAAGAAATCTCATCACCTGTTGTTCCCCGGATTTCACTGCACTGATAATTTCTTACACATGCTGTTCAGAATATCCATAGGAAATTACTGTCTTCTGTCTGGATCTGCCTGGAGATAAAACCAAAAGGAGGGGAGTCAAAATGGAGCTGTTCAGATCTAATGTCTGTCCTTTTATCTCCTCATCCATAGCAACACAATGTGATAGGATTCAAATTCGCGATTCTTGTTTTATTCTATCACTTCCTATAAATATCTGTATCCAATTATGGTTTCTCTCTGTTACAGTCAGTATATATAGTCTGCATAGTCACTAAGAGAGACAGAGAATTGCAGATGAATTAATGTTCCTATGATTAGATGGTGTGTTAAATGTGTAATTGACATACAGAGCACTTAAGTGTTTATCTGTGTAGTACCAGAAAGAGTTTTTCTATGGCTACACTTGTTGCAATAACTTAAAATAAAGACAGAAAGTCTACCTAAAGCCAACATTGGCACACATGGCATATGTGGCAGGCTTCCGAGATAGCTTTCTGTGGTGCAAAGTGGGAGAAATGACTTTTCATTGCCAGTACACTCAAAGTTGAATAGGCTTGGATTTTAAAGCAGTCTGGAGGAGTTAGAAAACCATTTCTCACTTTCTTTTAGTGGGTCTTGGGTATCTAAGTGCTTTAGACTGCTTTATAATCCCCAGTCACAGCATAAATATACTTGCACCTGGCTATGTTTTTTCTGTTAATTTAAACAAATTATAGCAGAAGGAGCAAATCCCAAACAAATGTAATGTCTAGATAATATTAGCTGCACCAAACTGCCCAGCAACAGGCTAATTTGGAACATTAAGTGCTCTGAAGGGATGGGCAAAAATCATTCCTTTCAATGGTCAGTTGCTTTCAGCATTCAAAATGATTGACATCCTTTTGGAAAGTGCAGCTGCCTCTTGGTATATATACCTATGGTCCTGGAGGAGCTGTGTCATCATCTCCTCTCATGGTGTAGTCTGAGATGAAACTCTGTCTTATCTAGTGGAGAAAGCATGACCATAACACTGAACTGTGGGGAGGGGAAAGACAGCCCTCTCAGATCTCTTTGAGAACAGGATTTGCACTCAGACTGGTAACATCAGAGAGGAAAAATACAAATCCTAAATAGTTAATTTGATGCAGAAAGCCTTGATCAGAAGTTTTTGTGCTATTCATTTGGTATGTTAAGGAGCCTAGCGAAGTTAAGTGCTTGGGTTCCTGCTTTTGTCTTGGGAGCAGAGGAGTGAGGAATCCTGGGGTGAATCCCCTCTGTTGTAGACAGTCCAAATGCAACAATACCCCAAAGAGAGTCAGCATCTGAAATGCTGGGGTTTCAACCCCAAGCCCCAAATTAAGGTTGACACATGGGTGATTCCCACAGCCCTTCACAAAGGGGGGGGTGAGTTTGTCTTTAGGCTTCCCTCCAGGGTGCGGCAGCCTTGCAGACAGAGCCATTGGGTAAACGAGCCCCGGGTGTTCTGCATTCAGTAACCCAAGGTCAGGTGTCCCACTTGGGGATAAAAGCTGGGACCCCTTGCAGGAGGGGCAGTGTCTGTCTGTGAGGTGGATGCCCTGTGCAGAGTTCCCTGTTGGGGAAGGACCTCCTGCCTCCCTGGGACTGGGCTCCAGTCAGGTCTGGCTTTTGTAAATGGGGGCTGTGTAGAGATTCAGTGTGTGGCTTCCTTGGTCTTATGTGTTTGGCTTGTTGACTCGGCTGTCTCCTGTCCCTTCTATGGGAGACTGCATTTCACCATTTATTCCACCCATTGTTGGTTGTGTGGTGTTGTTGTTGGAGTCGGTGGGATTGATGTCAATTATGTATAATCTGATTTGTTTGTACCCCCAGAGCTCACCCATGTACTGACCCTTTTGTATCAAATACAATTTGGTTATTGGTTCATCTTTATGCTGGCTGTGTCCTTTATGCTAGGCCTGATAATTGGCAAAACAGCATCTGAGAAACTTTCTTGGGAGACAGAGAAAAGGAAGGAGGGAAATATAAGGGGCATACTTTGTTTACTGTTTTTGGTTTTAAAGGGATCTGTAGACACTTTGAGATATTGTGGAGACCAGGAGGAGTATTTCATGCTTAACTCCTTGTGTATTCTGTGTGCTTTGTACAACTTTCAGTTTGAGACTATCAAGTGTGACTTGGATGTCTTCTGAGGAATATCATTGCAAGTTCTTCTGCTCCTGAGTAATAACAATTATGTTTCTTACACTCCTATGACCTTTCCTCTTCTTTGTGTCTATTACATAAAGCAAGAGTGTTTCTAATACTTTTTCACTCTGCTTCAGCCTCCCTAATCTGGTTCTTATGAACAAAAAGTCCTTTGCTTTTTAAAGAAATACTTATTTCATTGATAGAATGTTAATTATTTAGCCAATTGTGTCACCAAGCTACACCATGAGTGCTCGGTTTTGAGCTTCTTGCCCCCTCCTCTCAGACTCTCTTCCTTGACCCAAGGCTTCTCAGTAAAATTCAGATGTATAAATACCTTGCTGAAAATAGCATAGCTCATTTGACTGTCACCTCCACTCAGCAAAGAACACCCTTAACCTTGTTGTTTATGGTCCTGAGGCTTATCCTAAAATATGTTTTCCTGAACAAAACATCTAGGTCGCATCATGAAATTGTCCAGTCCAAGAGACCTATTACAGTAGGAAAAATCTGCAAAGCCTAGTTTGGGGAAGAGTTTTGTTTGGTTGTTTTCAGTTTTTCTCTGCTTTGCAGGAATGTATTTGAAAGATTAAGTCTAGTCAATTGAAGAAAACTACCCAAATAATAAACAGATTTGGTTAATCAATACTGTTTGGATCTAGGATTGTATAGATGGTCTCTGTTAAGCTCTATAATCTCTAGACATTAGAAGAGTGAAAAACTTACTTTACATGGCTTTCCAAACTGCTTTAGAGAGCAGTAAGAATATGGGTAGTACGATAAACATGACATCTGTGGAATAGTTAGCAATAGTTTGTAGTCATTCTTTAAATGTTACAGATGGGATTTATATGTGTGAAGCAGTGAGGCAAGGAAACTCATTTATCCTTGTAATATTTGTTGTTACCTTCCATGCAAATGAAAACAGATTAACCAACCACCTTAAAGAGGGAAATCACATTTCTCCTTATTTGGATATTACTGAAAATTCTGCATGGTATGTTTGGTTTTGGAGCAAAATCTATAAAGAAAAAGATTGTGTGTGCACAGTTTCAGCAAATGCAAAAGGGTTGATTCTTGTGCTCAGAGGGCCTTTAAAATAAGTGAGCTAACATTTGCTCACCTGAAAAGAATAGCTGGCTAAAGGGGAATCTGAAAATATTTGTTTCTCTGAGAAAAACATCATAAAAATAGAATAAAATAAACCTGTCTCACACATTATCTCCAGTTCAGTTATTCTAATTCAAATCTGGTATTTTTGCTATTAGTGTACCATAAAGAAAAGTATGCTAGAATGGTATAGCAGAACAACAAGGTTTTGGTGAGATTGCTTTTCAGGCCATTGCTTCATTCTCTTAGTTTGAAGAAGTCTTGCTTTAATTAAACAATTTATGAGAAAACAGATGCTCTTCTGCAAGGACTTATCAAAAGATGTAATCTTATGCACTTTGATATAGAACCAACTCCTACAGAAGAATAATTTGGGACGATAACTTCTTTCATACTACTTTTGCAGGAGAATCACCAATAAAGCTATCATTTTAGAGCCTGGAAATGCTGATAACTCCTGAACCAGAATTAGCTTTTCTAGCAGCAATCAAAATTGCAGTATCTTCAAAAGCAAAACATTGGCAACTGCCAAACAAAACCTACAATGAGAAAAATGGTGGTATTTTCACAAAGTGCTCTAACAATCATCATTATCATAATTCTTGGACACCACCTCTTACAGAAAAAGTATCTTCATTGTAACACTGTCAGCAATTTCATTGGTCAGATAACAAGATCCTTAGGTTGTAGAGACTGAACTGCCCTCTTGCATAGACCCATACAGGTCTGGTCTTAAGAAGGAAATGCAATTATGCTTAACAATTGTAATAAATAACACAACTATGACCTGAACTCATGTTTCTTGCCACAACAACTATTCACATGAAACATCAGGTTGGGCAGTCATGCATAAATTCTGACAAGTCATTTCCTTTCAGCCATCAGGCCTCCTGCTGAACATGATTCATCCCCGCTATCTGCACTCATCAGCATGTGTAACTCACCTGCTGTTGGGATTAGGGTGTTATTTATACTCTCTACTATGGCAACAAATAAAAAAAACAGACCCAAACATCTTCGGTTTGGGTTTCACATGTATTAGGTGATATGCAGACATAAGATAAAGAAGCTAATCTTTTCCCTAAATGAATTTGCAGTTTAAATGCCAGACAGAGTAGTAGATAAGGCAGGAAAGAGAAGAATCACAACAAGAAAGCGTCACATACAGCTTTTTAGTCCTTTCATAAAGATAAATAGAGACCTTTATTTTCCAGGACTGTTCATCTATCTTTTGCCACTGTATGCATTGATATGTAATTGATAATATTTTTTAAAAAATTCATGGATTCATATTTGTACCTCTGGATTGTACTTCAGGGCTTTGATTACTGTGCAGACTCACCAATGAATGCATGTCCTTTTTTCTCTCGTTTTCAGGGGGAACAGCTTCCAGACAAAAGGGCTTTTTGGGATGTATTCGATCTCTGCATTTAAATGGACAGAAACTTGACCTTGAAGAGAGAGCTAAAACGACACCTGGTGTTAAACCTGGATGTCCAGGACATTGCAGCAGTTATGGTAACCTGTGCCATAATGGAGGAAAATGTGTGGAGAAGTATAATGGCTACTCCTGTGATTGTACCAACTCAGCCTATGAAGGACCTTTCTGCAAGGAAGGTAGGTAGCAGCTTTGATCCTAAATCCTTATCAGTGTCTGATATACGGCACAGTTTCACCCATGAAAGCTTGGTGTAGCCCATGTTACAAGAAGATGGTCTAGTATCAGCTGTCCCCTCAGTATTACTGGTTATCTTAAGTCTATAACACCTCCTTTTGACTTAATTGATGGCCTCAGAACTTAAAATGGTGTTGGTTATACTGTTAAAGTAATCAACTATGTCCCAAATGATTCCTGTATTCAACTGCATACAGTTGACTCAGACATTAACAACAAGGGCTGAAATTTTTCATGGCAGTTGTCTGCCCATGTCTGAATGTTTAGTTTGCATTAGTTTGCTTGTTTTTAAGCCTCATCCAGCTTTGTCCACCTAAATAAAATCTTGAGAGATTTTGTTTACAGGGTTTTGGAGTAATGCTATGACAAAAATATGTACTTTTTTCATGTTTTTTCCCATTCCTGTGACAAGCCATCTAAACATCAAGAGTTTTTAAAAATAAGTGTGAAGCGTTCAGAAGCAAACTGATTTGCATGGTTTGGTCTTTGAATGTGTCTTCACTGAACCTTTCTGGTGGCTCATAAGAGACATTGCCAACACCAGAAAAAGGAGCAGGGCAAATAAAGAACGTGACAGCATGCTCTTTGGCAGAGGAAGTCACTAACAAAACTCCTGTTCAATAACAGCAAGGTGTAGCATGAGTGTTTTAATTTCTGTGTCTGCCTCTCACCTCACAAATGCTACAGGTTTACTAAGTGGGCCTGCACCTCACATTAAAAACTGCCATTATCACATCTGTGTATTTCATGTCCAGACTATGCTGTGTTTATTGAAAACACAAGCATGAGGTTTTTGGGATCTGATCATGCACAGGTAGAGGTTTCTCTTCTTTTGGAGCTATAAAAGACAACCTCCCTTACTGTCTGTCTTAGGGTCAATGTGTTCTTTAATAATGACTTTGTTTAAAAAGGAGGCTGGAAAGGACAAATATATTGTCTTTACTGTGGGGGAAAGACAGAGAATATTGCCTTACATGCCAGCTGTCAGAAGATGGTGAACCAAGCATTTATTTGGCTAATAGACATTTTGGCTTGTTCCATCCTGTGGAACTCTGATTCCAGCACTAAAATAGCTGAATTTAGAGACCTGTCTCAATAAACTGTCCTTCTCTGTGCCAGACAACAGACTGTAAGGAAAGACACACTGCTCATCCAAATTAAGGAATGGTGATGTCAGCTGGGTCTGGGGCATTTTGCAGTGTTCTGCTTCTGAGGTAGTCAGCTCATGTCCCTGCCTGTCTAGGAGATCTGTAAATGCAGTATCTGAAATTATACCCTTGGTTTATATATGCTTTCAGAGGTTTCTGCAGTATTTGAGGCCAGCACTTCCATTACCTATATTTTCCAAGAACCTTATCCTGTCACAAAAAATGCAAGCACCTCAATCTCTGCCATTTATGCGGATGCTGTCATGTCCAAGGAAAATATTGCATTTAGCTTTCTCACAGCACATACTCCAAGCCTTCTGCTGTACATCAACACCTACTTTCATGAATATCTGGCTGTGATTCTCTCCAAGAATGGTAAGTACTCTTGATTTGCTACCGAAGGGAGACCAGTGTAACTGTGGTTTTTGTGAGAATAATATAGGATTCTGTACTGATTTAAGTTCATTTCTGTGTCTGCAACTTTATCAACTTCATGGTATTCAGTTCATGCAAATGGCCATCACTCTTGTTTATGTCCCTTTATTTGGCATTCAGTGCTACACATGCCTATTCAGTCTTTGAATAATCATGTTGTTGGGGCTTAAAATGTGCTTTGAGTTTTATTTGGCAAGACTGTACAATAGCAATTCCTTGCTATTTATTCTACACTGAGATCCATTAGGCCTCCAAGATATGGGAATGAGAAATACCATGAATGTACAAGAACACTTGGTACAGAAATATATTATCATTTTATCTTTTGCATTCTGTTTTGGCACATGTATTGCCCTTCACTGGGTTGTTTGAATGGAATATGGCCAGTAGATCTGAATACTAAAGCCAGAAAATGTCAAAGCTTTCTAGGTTCATAGACCAAAATATGAGATGTAAATCTATTTTCTATTTAAAGGTAGATGGTGTGGGGACTTCTTGAAAACATGCAAGATTTTAGGAGCATAGGCCAAATGTCTTCTCAGTAGAATCTGGCTCCTGAATCCTTGCAGTGCTTTCAGAAAACTCAGTCCACACAAACAGCAGCCTAGACAAATGGGGATGTTTGAATTATTCAAGAGTATTCAGGCACTGGAGCTCTGGAAGTGATGAGTAAGCGTATTGATGAGTCACTAGCCTGTGGCAGAACAATAGAAAGTTAATGCTACATGGTTGAATATGTACATTTGACCGAATGACCCAGACCACTCTGAAGCCTTACAAATTCCAAAATAGCTAAGCTTTCAAGTACTGTCAAATGAAACTGAGGGGGAAAAAAATGGTTTAGTCTCTATATGGGCTTTGCAGTTTATCTCCTGGTTATGTCATGTGGCTAGCATTCGGGCTGGCATGGGATGAGTGTCCAAATCCCTGGGAGGGGTGGCTGGCACAGTATCAGCCTAGACCCATTAAGTGAAGTCACAACAGGGTGGTGGAACTACTGAGTAAACCCTATCTCCTCTCCTGTCAGTCCCAGATTTCCATCTCTGATTTGCTCTGAGGCAAATGTTTCTGATTTTCAGATATATGAATATTCCAGGGTGTAGCTCCAGGGTAGCAGAGGTTATCCCCTGCTGAGGTTGAAACCTTGGAATCTGCTTCTCAGTTACACTTGGGTCTCTTGATGCCACTCAGGCAATCGGAAATAGCCCTAAAGTGAATGAAAATGTAATATCCATTTAAATCACATTTACTGCTGCCAGAGTAGTGTAAAATGACCTTAGAAACATGAGTCAATTGACTTTTATTGATGAAATACAACTGTAACCAAACTATAATTGTGAAGTTCTGGAAGGGGGGACTCTAAGAGTGGTTGGCCAAGAGGTTGTGATCAGGGCACTGGGATCTCTTGTGGCAGCTCAGCAGGAGCAGAGATAAGCCTTGCATTTTGGCAGCTGCACCACCTGCAGATTTCTGCTTTAGTTAGAGACAGGGACTCTCAGTACTTCTGGAAATTAGGTGGAGCAGCTCTCAGTACACTCAGGTAATTTAAACAATGGTGGCTTTCTCAGGTCTGTACCACTATGTACTCACTTGTCAGAAGACAGTAACAGTAGTTTAGAGGGTTGGTGAGATGTCAGCCTCCAAAACTCTGAACTATAAAATGTAGCACTATACACAAAGAATTATTAAGATAACTTGCTGACCTTGGTTAACTCCTGAAAGTCTCTTTCAGGGTTACTCTGTTCACACTTCTGTGTAATTCTTTCAAGACATTCATTTCAGTCATGTATATTCTTTGCCTTTTGTCCCAAATGTAATAATTTTTTAAATCTTGTATCCTCTTATTTTTCAGTCTTTGTTGGAATTGAAATTATTCCAATGAAAATAATGTTCAGATATGTTACTCTTTCTTCCTCCAAGAGGTATATGCTTGTCATAAAGTTACTGGACTATGAATAACAATGTCCTTTGTAGCATTAAGAGCAAGTGCAATTCCTTCTGTCTTACTGGCTCATTTTCAAGCAGTCTTGGTGAGTCTGACAGTGTATAGTGGGACCTAAGCTGGTCCCTGCTGGATAACTGATTGGTTAAATAAAGGTTAGGCTCCTGGTGAAATGGGAATGGGCATTCTACGCTTAACAGTTGAGCAGTAATATTCTTTGCCATGATTCCAAGACACTTTCCACTTGTTAAGAAACTCTATTGGAACATTTATGTATACTTTAATACTTCACCTTTTAAAAGTATTTTTCAAGCTACTACTTCTGTATCGTGTTATTCCTCTTCTCTATTATGCACAAAATAACTAGGCAAATTATTAGTTAATAAAAGTGACAATGAGAATGTTTCTGATAATTCAGAATATTTAACATAAGTGAAAGTGTCTGCAAGGCTTATTCATAAAGTATATTAAAATGGGCTTATATGAAAGTGAACTTGTATAGGGGCAGCTATGGTCTAATCCAGTCAGCTGTGAAATGTTTCCTGTAAAATCAATTGGTTTCAGTAAAATTAATAAATAATCACATTTAACCCCAAAACACTTTGCACTGTCAGTCTGTAAAAAAGGTCATATCATTAGAAGATACAGTACATATTGACTAAGACACTAGAATTGGGGTAGTAAAATAATTCATTTATAGTTACCCAACAGGCCAGTGTCAGGTCTGGGAAAGGAAATGAAAGCTCCTCATGCCCACTCATGACTTCACCCACCCAGATCAATGCTGCCCACACAGAAAGCCCTTCCAGTGCTTGGATCCTTAGTCTCCAGGTGGTTCATGAAGGAGGTAAAATTATGATAGATGTTGGGTACCACCATATGTCAATGTAGAAGCTACAATTCTAGACCTATACAGACAACTTCCTTCTATAAAATGAGATGATCAGTAGTGCCCACCAGCTAACACTTCTAGAAACAATTCCCAACCGGAGAACTTATCAATATCACAAGATTGTTCTTACTTCTGATCAACTGACTCATGACCTAGCAGCTTATGGGTAAGTTTTCAAAAGCTGATGTTTTTAAAGATGATTTAAGGATTCTTTATACCATTAGTTAATATTTATGATTCTAAATCGGGCATGTGTCTTTAAAAATAATATGCAATAACTTAACATTGTTCACTCCTCCCCAATCTTACGTATTATACCCATGGATTTTTTAAATTACACGTATATAGGGATGTGTATGTATTGTATATAGATAGGTGTGTATATGCATACGTATGTAAAGCTCATATAGTCCCATTGATCCCACAACCAAAAGATTAGCAGGACTGTAATAACTGGCAGTGTGTTTTTAATATCAGTGCTGTAGAAATTTCAAATTATAGTGCCCATTGCTAAGCTACAGAAAATGGGTAAACATCTCTAATTAGCCTTTTCACTGTGTCAGTCCACAGAAGTTATTCATATCATGGGAAGCTGCTGCCAAGAAAAAAATAGTTTTTTCCTTCCCAGGATAAATTTCCACTGTATGTTTTTGTGTTTACATGATTTCACGAAGTTACCAGTACCTGAGTATTATTATATTTTCCTTGTCCCTAAAGACAATAATTGATGGGAGAGAAAAATATTAAGAAAGAAACTGTTAGTATTCGCCTTTTTTCCTTCCCCCCTGCAAGTAATCAAATGTGATATGAATATGATGAAGTATATTGTCTAAAAAACATTTTCCTGAGTCTTTGATTCTCAGTGTTGTTGGTTTTCTCCATGGAAACAGTATGATTCCTAATCTAGAAAAACAACAGATAGCCAGCATCAAAGAAAAGACAGAATCTCACACTATCCTAGAATGATTGAAAATTTATCTCTATTTATTATCTGATCTCAAAAGAAATTAAACAATTTGAGTCCTTTTTTTTATTTGTTTCGATCCATACCTATTGCCATCACAGTGAGCTCTATTCTCAGTTTCTTTTGGAAAGCAAGACTCTGAAATTGCATGGGAGAGATTAAAGACAAGGGAAAAGGCACAGTTCAAAACAAAAGTACAAATGAAAACAGCTTGAGTAATTCTTCTGTTAGGTCTCTGATATTCAGAATACAGTAGCAGGACCTAGATCAACTCTACTGCCATGTCTTATAAGGTTTTGAAATCAGATTATATTTGAAGTAAATAGGAAAAGAAACCAAAACCTGTAATAGAGGTGAGCTGAATTAACACTCTGCAAAGAAGAAATAGATGTCATTTGTGAGAAGCTACTGATTTTTTTTCTTTTTAATAAATTAGAAAACTACTGTAATCTCCCCCTGACTCTAAGTCAGAAGCAGCCTTTCTGTTGAAGGCATGTAAATTCTCCTTATGTTTTTTGCCTTGCAATCTGAGCTTCATCTCCAACAACTTTTCTCAAGCAAAAATAAAGTTTTTGTCATTCAGTGATAAAGGCAAAAAACCTGGTTCAGTCTGAGGCAAAGAAACTTTTCATTCTGTTTATGCTGTGCATTCCAGAGTTCAGTGGGGTAAAGTTGAAATAATTAGGGAAAACTGGACTCATTGAAACACTGAAGGGTGGGTATTGGGGGTGACTTTGGTTCTTTTGCTTTACCACCTTGCAAGTTTTAGTTTTGGGATGGGGGTACCACAGGACATAACTGCTGCATAAAGATCCTCTAGGCTATGCTATTGCTAGTGCATTTGTCTTCTGAGAACACCTTCTGTCTTACAGACTTTCAACACCCATTGAGCAACCTGCACAATTTATGTGTCTGAAGTGGAAAATGGTGCCAAGGTTCAGGTAGAGTTATTTTTAACAGAATAGGAGCAGGAGAGTGATTCGTGTTGGGAAGTGTGGGAGACAGCTTTGTTGAGGAGACTGGTTTTCAAGCAACTGTCTGTGAGGAGACTGAGAATCGTTCCCAGTCTAACTCTGGTTCACGGCCATTAAGTGATTTCATATGGCAGCTAGGACTATTTATCTTCTAAAAATAATTTCAATCAATTGTTGTAGTTGGCCCTAAAATATTATGTTATTTAGCAAGTGAGGGACCAGTAAGTTTGATTGGGAATGGTGAATGTAAAAGAAGTTTTTCCTGGTTGCCTGTAAATGGGAGGCTGGCTGTGGCACCATGAGTAGAAAGGGTTGGGGTGGCAGGAGATCTCCTCTGGTTAGAAACATCTCTGGTCCCTTGGATAATTCCCTGCTGTAAGCACACTTCACAGAAAATAGGAATGCTGATTGGCTTTCAGTTCAAATCCAGCACTCAAAAGTCTTTAAGAGAAGAGGTAGACTTGGCTCCCCAAACCAATTTTGTTTGCTTTTTTTAGCATATGGCACTCTAAATTTTTAAGTGTGCAAAACTAAGTTGAAAGGAGATGCAGCCACAACATTCAGCCAAGGACTCTGGCAGATTTTTATCTGCTTTCCATGAGAACTGAAAGATCTGTCTCATTAGCTGGATTCATGGGCATGTTTATACTCATGAAGAGCATTTTGCCAAACTGAAGGGTCAAGAGTTGTTCTGGAGACCCACGAGGGGAAAACAAGCAACTGAAACTGGATTACATTGAGCAGAAAAGGCTGAGGATGCAGTTAATAACTGATCTCTGCTCTGCATTTATACAGACTGACTTTGAACTTACTGGTATCTGACATAAAATCCCAGACCACTGGCTGCAGATAATCAGCTAGGAAATAAAAATACATTCCCATTTGTTTGGAGGAGGTGTTTATCTCCTAGAGGACTTAAGTTCCTAGCTCACATTTTGCAGCTGAAAACTCATTTTTATTGTTGGCTTTGTGTGAGTCCTGAAAGGTGTGGGGAGGAAGGACAGAGGGTCACAAGCTCCTGTGTTTAAATGTATGCTGCAGATATATATGCTCTTCAATAATTCTGAAATTAGGATCTTTTCAGAACCCATTATACCAAAACCTTTAACCCTGAGGATTGATAGTAATCCTTTTTCCATTATTTTTAAACTGTGTATTATCTGTGTGGTGGATGTAGAGAGATGTGTAGTGAGAGCTGTAGTCCAGCAGAACTGCTGGCTCAAGTGCTGCCTAGGAGCAGTGTAACTGTTTCCACACAACATAGAGCCCAAGATAATAATACTTGGAAGAGCCAGCCTGGGTCCATGCAAACCTTGTTCTCTATATTCCTTGTAATACCCCTATCAGCATGCTATTTTTTCCCATAACGTATCAGTTATGCTGTCTGGATAATGAAAAGCTGACTTAGTCCTTCTTGCCTGATGAAATTGGGTGTTTATGCCTTAGTTTTTGTGAGCAAGACTGGCTTTCAGGAATCCCAGGTCAAGACCAGGGGAGAAGTCTGGAGTAAGGAAAATGTATGCTTGGTGGAAGAGGATCAGATCAGGGAATGCTTAACCAAACTGGGCATACATAAATCCATGGGCCCTGGTAGGAGGCACCCATGAGTGCGGAGAGAGCTGGCAGATGTCATTGTAAGGCCACTCAAGGGGCAATGGGTACGAACAGAAAACACATGAAATCTCATCTGAACATCAGGAAACTCTTTCACTGTGAGGGTGACTGAGCACTGATGCATCTTGCCTAGAGAACTGTGAAGTCTCCATCCTTGGAGGTATTCAAAAGCCACCTGGACATGGCCCTGGGCAACTGGCTCTGAGTATCCCTGCTTGAGTGGGTTGGGGTGTTGGACAACATGACCTCCAGAGGTCCATTCCAACCTCAGCCATTCTATGAATCAGTGAAAGATTGCAGAAGTATGCATTTGAAGGTAAAGTAGTCAAAGTATATGTGTATAAGCCTGTATTTTGCTACAGAAGTCATCACAGTGTTACCTTTAAATGGTTCTTGTACTGGGTTTGTTACTAAGTAAATGTTTCATCCTTCCTCTGATTTTCTCCATTAGATGACTTAAGAACACAGGTCAGTTCTTTGTGTGCCAGTGGTTGTGGCTTGTTATGAAACTCAAATATTTCCCCTGAGAGTTTGCTATAATCAGCAAAAGGTCACTGATTAAAGGATCCAGCTTATCCAGTCACAGGGCTGGCATAACCTCTGAAATAGGCAGTACTTAGATGGACTTACTAGTCAGAGGAGCAGAACATTTCCCAGAGATTAGTGACCAGCCAGGCAGTGTCTACTGAGCTCAACACAAACAAGGATCATTAACCTCAGAAAGCCATTAATCCACAAAGTACTGTGCTGTCTTTATTATGAGTTAAGAATGAAAAGGAGGTTTGAGAAGAGGCATATGATTATTTTTCTCTAGTTTTATTTAAAATATTACTGCTCGCTCTCTGGCTCCACAGATATCATGTAGTGATCAAATCGATCGTTTCTTTTTTTTCCTTTCAGACCATCTTTTCCATGTTCTCATTGCTGGACATTATGGCGATTTGTTAGGTCAGCATGAAACAAGTCCTTGCGTGAGCAGTTATCTGTACTGCGAAAACTGAAACAGGAATGGTTGAAAGATATTAGGGAAAGAATGGAAACTGAGCCAGGATCTCTGTAAGGGGAGGTTGGTATGAATTCCTCAGGGTATCACAACAGAGGATCTCAGTCTTTTTTGCCTGCAAGCTGTTCGCAGAGTTAGTGATGTAAAATTTGCAAAGCCAGGTTTAAATTCTGGAAAAAAAAAATTCATAGTATGATACTTTTTATTTCATTCACTGAGTAAAGAATAAAAGTTCTTTCTGCCAGCCTGGCTGCAATGCTAGTCTTAAATAAAAAATATAGTGTGAGATGAAAGCCTGGGAAGATTCTTCTACGTATAAAGGTGAGTAAACTGTAGAGCCTACTGAATGTCTGACCGTGAGAAGACTAATGGCATCCAGTGTGTGTTTAAAGACAGAGAGATCTGAGCATCAGATCCAATAGTATCATACAGCTAGTTTCTGTTAATGAAGCGTCTTATAGTGACTTTCAGTATTGCAAAGAATGTGTAGAAAAGGTGTAGGTTAAAATTTACCAGAATAAATCTCGCCATCAGAAAGCAGGTAACTTCAGGAAGACTTAACTGTCTGATGCCCTCAGCTCTTCCCTTCCTCTTTACATTCAGTCACCATCAGGAAAAAAAGATAATTAATGTAGCATTGCTTTGTAAAAGAAACAGCAACCAGTTCCTTCACCAAAAAGAAATATCTAGGAATGGAGAGATAATTATAATGACTAATAGTATTTTTTTAAATTGCTGCTCACCCAGAGGTTTCATGTCATTTTCCAAAGGATGTTAACATTAATCTGCTTCACCAGCAGATAAACTGTGACACAAAGGAAGACAATTTGTCAGCAGTCATCAAGCTGTTAGATCAAATTGTGGCAGTGCTCTGTCCATTGCCTCCAGGGTACATAAATACCCCTCTGTGTATGCTTACCCATAAACTGAACTGGAGAGACAGTGTTTAGCATTATCCCACATCCATGGGTTAGCCCTGTTCCAATTTTAGGCCCAGCCACATCAGCAAGGACATAGACTGTTTTGTTTAGATGAGTGTTCCCCTTAAAATCACTGGAACAAGCTCTGTGTTTAAGCCACTCAGTACATGCATGATGAGCTCTATGACTGTGGTCCTCTGGGTCATCTTTTAGACTTGCAATATTTTCTAGCTTTGGAGCAAGAAGCATCTGCCAGTTCCTTTTTAATTGCTGGTCAGCCTGTGTTAAGGCAGCTGGCGGGAATGAGGTCTATGAAGGTTAAACACATTTGTCAGTCACGTAAGGGAACTAGCTACATTTGTTGATGTTTAAGTGACATTCTCAATCTGGCTCCAGCTGCCTTAGCAGGATTGCAAAGTGAACTGAGATTGTGGACCTGCAGACAGGGTCCTTTAGGGACTTCTGGTGGTGTGTTTTTTTCCTAAGTTGAAGAAGTGCAACATGGAAATGGTGGATTTTTTAAAATATAGGGTGGCCTGAATATGATCCTTAAGTCCGGAATGTGTCAAGCATTGAGTGGGAGGCATTCAAATAAGCACCTATTTTTTTCACTACCATGAGAGATTACAAGAAATCATGGGAGTGGATTCTTTTTTTAAAACCTATGAAACAGTTTCATCTAAGCAAATGCAATTGCTGAGTAATCATATCAGCAAACATGTTCAACATGCCTCTTTTTTTCTCCATGCAAAACAAATAGGAAGAGTCACCTCCTAAAATTGTGCAAGTACTTTCTTAGTTAGACACCACTGGACACTGAAGAGATGGGCCCTGTTCTTTCGAATCACCAGTGGCACTTCCACTGAAGAGTAAATTTACTGAGTAAATATCCCTGTGGAGAAGCTGCTAATTAAGGAGCAGGTTTCTTAGCCAGCTGCTCCTAACGCAGAAAACTGGTTCATTTTTAAATACCTAGGCTATGAAGAGGGACACTGTCATGCTGAAGCTGTGCAAGTTGCGAGAGAGGTATTTTGCAGTAGAGATGACTGAAAACTTTCATGCACTGTTCTGTGATCAGGAATGAACAAACATTTCCACTTTATGAGTTTTGAATGGCTTTCTGTGCTAAATACATTAATTTTTTTAATCATTAGCCTCACTAATGTATTCCACCCTTTGTTTAATTGGTGCCTTCCTTAATTATATTCTCTTTTAGCTATAGCTCAGGTGAGTGCTGGGAGTGGATGCAGTGGTATAGTTAACATATTACAGTCTGACAAGGGTGACTGCCAGTTTGAGACAGCTGTAAGAGGTTCTGTTGGTCCTAAACTCCTTTGGTTTTGGATGTCTCTGAGGCAATAAGACATGCAGGGGAGTCCAAGGCCCTTTTCCTAATGCTGTTTTTCATTATTGCATACATACATGTTTCTCCCAAATTAGAGTTGTGAGCTGCCCTCATTTAAATGACTTTCCTGATGCTGTGTGATGTTGATATTTTACATGTGCCACCCACATGTGCTCCCTGAACTAATCTCAGCTTCTCCAAGTGGTGTAAGATGTCTTGCCAGCTGCTTCAGCCAGTTTAAGTCATTAAAAAGTGCTACTGAAGTTGGCAGAGATGTTTGGTTCAATCTGGACTCATTTAAAACCAGTTTCTGTAAATGAAGGTCCTGCAGAGAAGTCTCAGACTCAAAGGGCAATGTCATTCCCTTCTTTGCTGTTTGGTTCTTCAAGACTAAATGACACAAGACCTGTGATCCTGGTGACGTGTGACAAGAACCTTGCTTATGATTAATGGATTTATAGACCAAAATCCCGGTATCCATTTTATTGTTTTCTGCAGAACTGCTTCAACCTTTTTGCCAAATAACTAGCACTGAGTGAGATCTTTCAAGCCAGGAAAACTTTTCATGAGCTAGAACGCTCTCTGTAACATTTTTCCATGTTGCCTTTCCAAGCTGATTATTTAAAAATTAATATTTGATTTTAAACACAAGCTTTAGCAGGCCAAAATTAATGTAAAGTTAGTGGGCATAGGCCACAAAGCCACCAGATGTTTCTTACATTCCATTCAGGCACTGCTGTAGACACAGGCAAAAGAAAGACAACTGTCCTGTTGACACATTCAATCAGTAAAGGTTTTGGACACAGAATATGTAACATCGTGACCAAGGTATTTCTTCACACTGTGCAGTTTGGGAATATTTTTTTTTCTTCTTTGGGTTGAATACTTTGAAATCTTTAACCAGTTTAATGTCCTTGTTACTACTAGACTTAAGAGCTCCTGTTACATCTTCCTAGTCTTCAGCAAAAAGATAGAAACAGCTTGAAGGCACCATGCTATTCCTGTAGCTGCCTGGAGGTTGGTTACGCTGACGCTGATCATTAGCATACTGCTAGCAAGTACTAACCCTGGCCTCTATCACCACTGAAGTGTCCTGGGAGTGTTTTGTTTCAGAAAAGTCATCCCCAACCTAGTCACCAGCATGGGATAGCATAAATGAAGGATGCCCTTTGGTCTCTTTCTCAGAACTTCCCGCTGCACATGGGGACCCTCAGGACCCCTGTTAAACGGGCTCTGTAGCTGTTTGATATCAGCGGAGAGATGTTATTTAGCCCTACAGCGTTGGATTATGCTATTGAAGATTACAGATTGAAGGCCACAGTGATGTGTAGCAAGCCAGTTTTGGTACTGGTAGTGGTCTCATCACAGTCACATGGCAGCCCACATGGACTCATTTCCTCCAGAAGTGGCAAAAAGAGGCCATGCTGCACTCTGTAACACTGTGGTTAAACTATGCCTGCTCTGTTTTTCTGCTACTCTGGAGCTAGCACAGCATATCTCCATGTTGATCTGCGGTCTGCAGAATTTGAAGCTGAAATGGATGACTATAATCAAGCGTGAATCTCCTCTTACTTAACACTGCTGGGGTAATATGCCCAGTAAAATTTTCTAGCCCAAGGCCAAAAACATGACACCTCTCTCTTTCCTTCCCTCCCTCATTTGTGGACTTAATAGAAATTGCCTCCAGCAATTGCACATACATCAGAGAAGGAAGAAAACACAACAGGCAGTGCATTGCTTGAGCATTATGGCACTCCAGGTGTGCATGCTCAGGCACGGGGGGCTGAAGAGGATGACAGGCATGACTGCAACAAGACTGCCAGAAATTACACTGCTCATGATTAGTGTGAATCCCTATTGTGAGGCAAAAATGATGCAAAATAGAGAGAGAATAGAGAATAGGGAGAATAGAGCTGGTTTATGCACAGATTTTTATTTGCAGTTAGTGACACTGGGCTGTTGTGATGGAGAAAGTCAGTGGACCACATAATCAAAATTCAGAGAAAAAAATTCTTAATAATCCTAATTAATACCTTTATTTTGCCTGTCAAGTAGCAAAATGGCAATGTAATCTTCCAGACAAATTATTCTGTACTATGATAACAAAAGAAGTTTTGGTACTGAATACAAGCCAAAATCAGCTCTTGGCTACACTGGTGTAAATTCCAGAACACCTTTGGAGAAATGAGCCCATGCACTTCTGGTTTATATTAATGCAAATTTGACCCCAGGCAAAATGCCAATTTGAATTCAATGATTTTGGAGAGCAGCCATCCAAAAAAAGTTGCCATTGGAATTCAAAGCAATTTGATAAAGGAAGGTACTATTCACTGATCTCTAAATGATTTAAGGTAAAATTATACAACTATGGAAAGTAAGATTTGTTCTCAACGGATGTCAAGAACCTCCTCCATTGTGTCCCAACAAATGGAACAGACACTTTCTGGTTTAAAATCAGTGCTTCTTTGATGGTCAGTGGCTAAATCCCTGTTTGCAGCAGCGGAGCCTTGATAGATTGCGTATCTTGCTGACTCTCTTTGAACACAAATGTACTGGTTGCTATGTTGATCACCTGGATATAGTAGTACCATTTATATTTTATATACTGCTGTGTTCATAGCATTCAAAAAGAGCAAAGAAGTTTTTTCACAGTTGCAAACTAAGCAATTAGTACAAGGTCACAGACCAAATCTGGGCCCCATTCCAGTTTTCGCATTGCGCCCCTTTCAAAGGCTTCAGGTAAGAGGCAGCCTATAAAGTACTTCTGCTGGGACATGATTTCTAGTTTGGACGAATCTGTTACGCTATTACATCTTTGTTTCATCTTATTCTGTGTGGTCATCTCAGCTGTGGTATGCAGGGCCAGGCAGCCTTTCCAATTTTTATCAACTCTCCCACTGCTCTAACAAGCAAGTCTGAAGAAGGTACCTTAAATTCCTTTCCCTTGGGCTTCTTTTCTCATGTCTCTCTAGAGTAAAGTGATTGTAAGGTGTTTACACTGTTATTCCCTATTGATGCATCTTTAATTCAGTACCAGAAAATGGGATTGTGATTTAAATTTGGACCTTTAAGCGTGACAGTAATGGTGATAGAGAGTAACTCACTCATAGTCCTGGCTATGCAATGAGGGTATAGGAGTTTTGCAATATGATTTGGGGCAGCTGAATCAGGACCTATAATATCACACTGAATAATTTAGCAGTTGTTACTGAACTTGATCTCTTCACAAATTCCCCTCTAACATCCATGACTCTGTGTGAGAAAGTAAATGCCTTTTATCTCCTTTTTTAATTTTCACTTTAAAAACTCACTGGATCCAGCACCCCTGTCAATCAGCTAAAAAAGCCCTCTTCGTAGTAGTTCATTCTCATTTTTCCTCTTGTTTTTGGAAGCTTTATTTTTTCTATCCTCCAAAGCTCAGGGAGCAGCAGTACTCACCTGGGACACTGAATATTACAAAAAGTGCAGCTCTTAGAAGCCTGAGGAGTCAAACACCCTGGTGTGGGAAAAGGAGGAGGGATGATCTTAACTGTATTCTGGGTCTGATCTGGAAGGACTACCAAGTTCACTGTGAGTTGTGTAGAAGTGGCAAAATTCCCCCTCTGCAGGAAATTTATACATTGGTTTGAGCTCTTGATAAAATGGTTTTACAGTAGCTTGTAGGACAACAGAGCTGACCTTATTGAGGGAGGACTTGGAAGGCTGAGGGGAGCAGGTACATCCATACGATGTAGTGAAGGAGAACTGCCCCATGTCCTCTCTCACTAACTCTAGACCTAGCAGCTTGCAGCATTAATACGGCTGAATATAGGAGCCAAGCAGGGCTGCTCATTCATCTCATTAAACAGCCGGACTGCTTCTGGGATCAGAGGTCCCTCTGAACAACGTTGTGGTGCGCCACGCACAGCTCGCGCAGGTGTGCTGTGGGCTTCTCTCACGTATCGCTGCATCATGATGCATACACAGGTGTTGCCTCTGCAAACACTGAAACCAATCCTAGAGCTAGAACAGTGTGAACATATCCTTCAGTGACAGTCATTCAGTTGGTCCCTATCAGTCAGCGTAGGTAACATTTGCCTATAGCCTTCTGCAGAATCTAGTGATACTTGGAATAGTTTGAACTTGTGCTAACAGAAGTGCTGAAATGGAAGGAGATGAGAGTTTTTTGATTATGATTTTGAGAACAGCAAATAAATGAACAACCCTTTGCTCAGGGTTGTGGTGCTGTCAGCATTCATTTTCTCCTTGGAGATAGTAAAAAAGTAGCCTCATAAAAGCTTTTTAATTCTGTGGTACCACTGTTGTTCCATTTATTTAGGTTGATGATGCATAAAAAGAGCTCCAAAAGTTCAGAGAATTTTTTTCTCCCTGCTACTCAATTCTCAGAAAAGTAAACTCGAAAGGATTTTATCAGAATAGGTTCTTTTCCTTTTAAATTATATATATCTGTGTGTATATACATTTTCCCTGGAGTCATTTGTGGATGAATTAAAATTCATATTGGGTACCTTGTTTTCTTGTGCATTTTGATTTGTTATGGTACTATTATTTATCAGAAGTCACAATGCTTTTTTTCGATACAAAGACTGAAGGAGATGTTTGGCATTCATTTTTATATGAATTATATTTATTTCTTCAAATACATTAGAACACCAAAGTAAAAATATTTTTTCTGTATAAACATTCACAATATATCTTTTCTTGTATTGCATATAAATTATAATGAGTCTGGGCATTTAAATGTTTGAAATTAAGTTATAATTCTCACAGTTGTCACTGTCTTCTGCATTGTCTGTTACATCCTGATGAAAAGGAATAGTAAAATCCACCAATATCAGTTTAATAGAATAGTACAAGACCTGCATGCCCTCTGGTGGAAGCAATCTTTAACAGACTAATGTAGATCAGCTTTTGTGGCAGTGCTAAATGTCTGACCTGCAGACAGACACACTCTCTGATATGCTGAGTTGCTCCATTAAGCTGTGTTTCTCCAGTGCAGAGTTTGTTAGCTAGTGGGAAGGAAAATTCTTCAGTGCGGGGTTTTTTTCACACTTTTCATTACAATTTGAACTCTTTCATTTCTCTTCAACCTCTTTCTTGACTTTTTAACCTTGTTACTCCACTGTAATAAAAAGAAAATGAGCTATATGTTTTGTAAAGGTATTGAACAGTATCTCATTATTTGCACAGGTTTTATACATAGAATTTTGCTCTGCTTTTAAGGAAGTTTACAGGTCCGATACAAGCTGAGTAAGGATGGGCTCCTCATTTTCACCATTGACTCTGGAAATTTTGCTAACCGGGAGCTGCACCATGTGAAGATTAACAGAGAAGGCAGAGAGCTCATCATTCAGGTATGTCGTGGCTTATGTTGAGTGTTGAATAATACTTCATGCCACAAGCAGACCCACTGATTTCAGTGTCTGATCACCAGCAGGTGATAAAGGTTTCTCATTGATCTGCTACAACCAAAGCTGGTCCAGCAGCAGACCAGCCCTGGAGGTTAGAACAGAACTCCATCCAGACCCTGCTTCAAAGTGTGCCCAACTATGGTGTTTTCTGTTGAGTGATCCTTCCCTTGTCTCTGTGAATTAGGAAACAGCTTTGGCCAGAAGTTTATCTGGACCATTGGAGTGGTTCTGGAACATCAGGATGTCTGTGTGACCTGTAGTCCCAGAGAAAGTATTCAGTATGGATCATTAAAAAACTGTCAAAAGGAGAAAAACAGCTGAGAAACAGGCACCTGGGAATGTAATTTCATTTAGGGTATGTGCCCCAAGGCAGAATGTGACCCCAGCTGCCTTATCCTCTAACAGTAAAGGAAAAACTGAGGGAAGGCAGGGTGCAGCCATGATCTGCATGACAGTGCCCTGTCCCTTTGCTAGAAGCAAACCGTGTTGAATGTGACGATCTCATGAGAGCCGAGAACCCTCCTCTGCCTTGTTTCCCTGCATCACCTGTTTTTCCAAGGCAGGGAGAAGAGGACCATCTTACTGCTCCTGTTTTCCTTCTGAGGCTGATTATAGCAGTTCATATTACAAAGCAAATTGGCTAGATCTGGGCAGCAGTCATTTAACAGGGAAGGATGTCAGTCTGCAGAGAAGCTGTGTGTTAAGGAATAGGAGACAGAAACACAGGGAGTGCCACAGTTTTTCTTCTGCCTACAATTTCCATGTCTGGGTGGTAAAATAACAACACAGCATGCAACTAGGGTGGGTAGGCCTGACTATCTAGGAAGAAGGCTTATGCTAAAAGCTGGGCTTTTCATCAAGTACCCGTCTTCTGTTGTCTGCTGCAGTGTGTTTTTCTTCTATGCAGAAGTAATTCTTCACAATACTTTCTAGAGAGGCCTCCTTTGAGTGTATTCTGAAGTGACTAGACATGGATTTTGGGAAGCAGGGGGATTTCAGTCTCAAACATTTTAAGCTTTTCTGCAGGGGAAGTTTCTTTAAAGCCCTTTATTATGACTATTCTGGTGTACCTTTCAGCTTCTCATGCTAAAATCAAAGCACATTCACTTTGCTATCTTTAGAAACTGAATCACGCTTGGGGGCAGAATTAACTGATTTGCAGCTGAGAGCATTCCCAGAAGTTTGCAGTACAGAGAGATCTCAGGGTGTCTCCATGCTGTTATAATGAACTAATTTTATTGACCTCTTCCAGGTTGATCAAGTTCTCAAACTCAAACATAACTTTTCTGAGATTGATTTTAAGGCCATCAAATCACTTACCCTGGGCAAGGTCACAGGTAGGTTCTACTAAAAATATTCCTGATTCATCAGTTGTTACGGTGCTGGAGTTGACCTGTGCTGAATGTTGGGTTTTTAAGAGGATTGGGGTTTTGTTTGTCTGGTTTAGCTGTAAGAGTTGGCCTGAGCATTTCAGTACTCCTATTTGTATATATCATCAATGCAAAAATTTGGCAACTTTCCTTGTTTGCACTGATAGCAATATTAACTTCTCCCATTGCTCCCTCCAGTAAAGTGATTCATACTGCCTGTGTGGTTGCACAGGGTGGCATCTTAGCCTAATGATACCATTTTGCTGACTACAGCTTGCTCCTCTCAAGCCATCTCTGTTTCCTAATGATAAGAACAGCAGCATCCTAAGCCTTCATCCTCTCTACCATTTTATCACTGCCAGGAATATTTATATATAGCACTGAGGCCACAATTTTGGACCTTCTTGATCTTTACCCCTCCACACTACAAAGCCATTACAAGACCAGGAAAACTGCCTGAAATTTGGAAAGTAGAACTTTATTTTGTTGTGAAGTATGTTATATTACTTTATATAAAAGTATTATTCATTTCCAGTAGGATTCTAAATGCTTCCTTGGTTATAGACATTTTATTCCTTTGTTAGAATTGGACCTCCATATCAAGCCTGACATCTGTTTCACTATTTCAGTTTTCTATGTTTTATTAATAACACCTAAGGCCTGCAGGACTGGTAGCTAGACAGAACCTGTAGACTTCCTCTAGTGTCTGCTTGTGCAATAAAATTGTATATAATGACATTAGTGCATTCTGCATTATGTTTTACTAAGAAGATTAAGAGCAGGAACTGATTTTCCCCTTAAGTATAGTTAATGTTTCTTCAAAATGCAGCAATCTTCT